>NC_136516.1:45021823-45516823 GCF_053919585.1 Euprymna scolopes | reverse complement strand
TGGCACACACGAAAAAATTATAACAGAGGCGGACGCATGTACACAAATGTATACGAAATGTGAAATGACGTCACTGTAAGGAAAGAAATTATAAAAAGGAGAGAGAGCACGTTAGAGAAGACGATCATGTTAGAGACGTGGGTAACGTCACAGCCATAACAAGAAGTCATGCATGGCGGGAGTAGACTGCATGCAACGTGTGTGTCCTGTGTGTCTACAATGTTACATCATCCAGGCACAGAGAAAAATCTTCATTTGAAGATGTATTACTCCAAGAAGACGTTCGACAGCTAACCGATCTTTTTTACTTTATTATTACTTCCTCCACTGTAATATTTTTAACTTTTGGCAACCTGCACCCAATGGTGTAGTTCACTTGAATAAATACATATATTGTTGTTTATAGGTTTTCTGGTACTTCTAGACTATTAGAATGAAATGTTGTAGTTGATAAATGAAGTTTTCAGATAAAAACCAATGGTTTCTACTGATTTTTTTTTTTTTTTTTTTTGTCTCTTCTAATAAATTACAATGTTAGCTTCCAAATTATGCAGTCGAAATTGCCTGGATATTACTGAATTATTAAAAAAAAAAACTTTAATCGTGTTAGCAGATGAAAAATTGCGGCCATCTTGTTTTAATAAAATAAATCCAAACGGAAATTTACCTCCGTTTTGAACTCTCTTGTGTCTTACATAAGCAAATACGATTGTTTTCTTGAAATTTTATTTTCTATTTTCTTTAATAAATACTTTTCTACTTTATTGATTGTCGCAATTTTTAATATAATCATCTTAAAAATACGAGGAATATGCAGATAACATTGGTTTCATGTGAAATTCAGTATTACGATTTCCGAAATTTCGTTCTGACAGTGTAGAAGCGCATGTTTTCCTTTTACTTGAGGACTCTTTTATGATAAAATATTATAGGATTCAATGCAAAAGCCAGGTCTGTATGAAATGGTCACCCCCGACGTGGTCTGAGCAAGCAAACATCTGATGCAAAGATCAAGCCTCTATAGTATCACTTTTAGCGAACTTCAGTCATATATGTTAATGAAGTGATGGCTCGCATCGATCCTAGACAGTTCGTACTGTTCAAAGTTGTAGGCACTTATGCAAAATATGGACCGTGCTATTTTTGAAATAGGATTTTTAAATTAAATTCAATTTTTACGGTAACTTTTGTTTATTAAAATGATAGGTGAAAATACAGAATTGTAATAAAATGTCATTCCCTTCCAGTGGCGGCTCGTGTCTGAGATTAGTGGGGGTGCTGTTTCAAAAATTTTACGTATTTTTTTTAATATCGTGTAAAAGAAATTCGAATATATAAATAAATATTTAATCAAATAATAAACAAACATTCAAATAAATATCCAAATATATAACAAAGACAAATAATCAATCAGAAAGTGATAATACGCAAAAACTTTTTTATTAAAAATATTTTTTTAAATTATGTCCACTTTATAGAATAATAAAAATAATATATACATTTATTCCTTTTAAACTTTTCAGATTAAATAAAAGTTTGCGGGTTTTTTTTTTTTTTTTTTTTTTTTGCAAATAAACGAAAAACATTTTCAAAAATAACTTATTTTTTTTATAAAAACAAAAACTTTGAAATTTACTTGCCTCCCTACGAGGGTTGATTTAGGAGTTTACTATTTGAAAATAGCGTTTTATTTAATAACAGTTTTATTTACAAAATTTATTTTTAAAAATGTATTTATAACAAAACGTATTTGTAAATAAAATACAAAATAAAAAAATTTACATTCTTATATAGTGAACAAACAAACAAAAATATTTAGAGATACAAAATTTTATTTAGGAATCTTTTAACAACTTGCGTTTTATATAAAAAGAACAAACTTGGCTATTTACTGACCTTCCCATGCCGGTAAAAATCGACATAAAGTGGAGATTTATTATAAGAAAATAGGATGTCATATTTAAGCATTATAAAACATCGAATTTTAATGTAGCTTTCTCCTCAAAGAAAACAAAAAATTAAAATTGTCTCAGTCCAGAAGGATTTCTAATTTCTTTTTTTTTTAATGCGTATTATCTGCCCCATCTACTAACAAATTCAATGTAAAGTTTAAAAATGCATAATTATAAAAACTGTTGTTTTTTACTTACAAACACATTTTAATCAAAAAAAAAAAAAAACCTTGTGTAAAAAATCCATTTTTCAAAGTGTAAAACCTCTAACATTGTCATCGTTGGAAGCAAATGCTAATTTTTTTTATATCTAAAACATACAAGTTAAAAAGATTTCTAACTAAAATGTATTTTCAACATAAACTGTTTCTTCGTTTGAAAAAAAGGAAAAAATGTAAACAGTTTTTTTTCTGTAAAGTTTAGTTGTTGCAAAATAAACAACATTTAAAACTACTTAAAACAAACAAACAAAAAGGTAGGTACATGGAAAAGTAACTTTATTTTTATGGTAAGATTTATTTATTGTATATTTAATTTTGTACCCTTGGTCGCTTGTTAGCTCCACTGCTAAATCCTCGAATACGTTTAATAATAATAAAAAAAATAGTTTCTGCATATAATATATTTCCCTCTGCTACCGAATTAAATCGCAACGCTAAAAGTATTTTTAAAAAAAGAAAAAAAAAGCACAATATTTTATGTACAAGAACACGTTATATGCAGATTTTAATAATATTTTTTAAAAATTGTATATAAACCTCCTTTTTTTTCAATAACAATGTTATCATATCTATACAGGCGCACACTCAAAGCAAACAACGAATTTTACGACGCGGAGCTGCGACAAGCGACAGTTCCTCAAGCGCCTTTCATCGGCTGTCTAAAGCGCACATGCGCACAAGAGAATTTCATTAAGAAAATGTAACTGTGAATTTCACAGCTCCAAGCAAGTTTTATTTTTGTTTTTATATGAATTTGGAGATACCGACATTAAACTTAATGATTTTATAATGTACACATAGAAAAAAATAAAATAATAATAAAAAAACAAACGTATTATTTTTAATTTTATTATTAATATTGTGTCGAAGTAACTTGGGGATGCTGCAGTCCCACAGCTCCATGTACGAGCCGCCACTGTTCCCTTCTCATGTTAAGAAATGGGTATTATTTCAGCACGGTCCGTATTCTGTACAAGTACCAAGTTGCGTAAGGGAACAAAATATCGACGAGGAATAAATCATAAATCAATGAATAGTTTATTCTTAACCCTTAGGATACATTGTCTGTTAATTTTTTAACACCTAGTTTCTACTATTACAAACAACTGCAACATTGCAGTGCAACAATGGTGTCTTCAAGCCCTTTGGAATTCTTCTTTGCCCTAACTGCATTAATCAATGAATGAAACCCATGCTTGAAACACATGTTTGAATGTTTGTATTGTTTTTTTTTTTGTTTTTTTGTTTTTTTTTTGATAAAAATGTTTGTATTGTGTTTTAGATAAAAAAAAAAAAAAAGTATTTTTCAAAGACCCTGGACTTCGTAGGTAATGTGTGTAAAAATACCGTCGTAGCCCAAAGATTAAGAAAGATTGCTAGGATTTTACTGACCAACTGCTGCTGATTTTATTTTGTGTCTTCATTTTTTTTTGGGGGGGGTCCAACTTCTCGTATTTTCCCGATTAAATTTTAAATATTCTATGTAAATAAGATGGATTCTAAAATATTGGGGATATTTTAAGTAGGATAGTCTATAAAGTAAATGTGGTATTTTGGTTGGTTGTTTTTTCTTGTTTTTTGTTGTTTTTTTTTTACGGCATATCAACCCTTTTCAGGTTATTTAATGCCGAATCCAGTGATTTTGGAGAACAATTTTTTAATAGAGTATATTTGTTTTTTTTTTTGTTTTTTTTCAAGTCAATTTCTATTTAACCCATAGTTGGGACCCTAACAGGTACTACCACTCCGGGTCAGAGTGGACCTGGGAGCAATGGCAATTAAAGGGTGGCTCCACACTCCCCAAAGCTCGATAGCTGGGGCCTCACCATCGGATATAGTCATATCGAGGACCGATATTTTGGTGACTTACGATATACAAGTGATGGATAAATAATGAAAGAATAAAAGGAACAGTTCTTAGACAAATACGTCAAAATGCATCTAGTTAAGAGTATACTAGACAGCAGATGACAAATATACGTCATTCTAAGCATATGGTATATCCTGAGGAGTCGGATATCAGAACATTGAAAGCCAGCCTAGTGCATGTCTTTGCTCTTGTGAGAAGTCAGTAACTAGAGACATCGCTACACGTGCTATTAATAACTTTTTTGTATTTAAATAAATATGGATTTTTCCATTAAATTTCTTAACTGTAACTCTTGCTTCCCTTATTTTGTCCTTTAGTCCTCACATTCGAGGAGTGATGTTTCTGACAAAAGGAAAGAATTGCTTCTTCTTCATTTTTTTTTTCTCATAATCTATCCATTATACACGATGGCTAGTTTTTGACCTTGAAGCATTTTCTTTTTCTTAGCTTCTTATAGCAAGTAGCTTCATTCCTTGTCTGGAGCGATTTCCATAAAATAAAACTTAATGTTATAGTGACACGAGAATTCAAGAATCACAAACATACAAGGAAACAATCAACATGCAAAAAACCACAATGTTATCTATAAATGTAAAAGCGAAAATGTGTGTATGTATGTTTGTATGTTTGTATGTGTGTTTGTGTGTCCGCTAAAAACTTTCGACAGACACAACGAAAATACACAAATTCGGAATCATATTGAAGCCGCATACTTCGCACGAAAAATATCGAAATATTGGCCAAAAACGTTCATTTTTTCACCCCGAAATCGAAAATTTTCAACAGGGGGGGGGGGTCGTAATCTAAACGTTTTGGGTTCGAATCGTGGTGTGAGATGTCTTCTTTTTTTTCCGATTTTTTAAATTTAAATATTGAACCAGTGTTATTTAAGCCATTTTTCACGTAACGTTCATTTTTCTGTTTTTTTTTTTTTTTTTTTTTTTTTTTTTACTTGGCTTATCCACCCCCGACCACACACCCAAAAACACCGGGTACCGACGGATTTTTTAAATTTTAATATCGAAACAGGCTTATTTAAGCCATTTTTGACGTGTTCGTTTTTCTGTTTTATTTTTCGTTTTTTCGATTTTTACATTCAACATCGTTCGTTTGCCTTACGTTAGTTTTTTTGTGTTTTTTTTTCGATGTTTTGATTACCCCCTCCCCCGCTTAAGTTTTAACGTTCGTTTTTATGTTTTCTTTTTTTACTTCGCTTATAACAAACAAACCTAGTCATTGACCTCATTTGCTGAATAGCTATTGCTTACATCGTCGTCGTCGTCGTCGTCGTCGTCGTCGTAACGCTCTACGACTTCCGTGCACGCACCTGTCAATTTGGTTCTTACTTAAATAAATTCAAACATCTTACAGTAACTCATTCTGGCTGGCCGATTTTATTTTCAAACTTCGCTTCAGGGTTTCGGGTTCGATCCTACTAACTCCCCCCCCCGGTTTCTTTTTTATTTAACAGCACACACACCTCCAAACACCCGGGCAACGCCGGGTACCCCCGCTAATCTATAAATATAAAAGCGAAAATGTGTGTATGCATGTATGTATGTATGTATGTTTGTTTGTATGTTTGTTTGTATGTTTGTATGAGTGTTTGTGTGTCCGCTAAAGACTTTCGACAGGCAGAACAAAAATAAACAAACTTTGGTATCATATTGAAGCCCCATCCTTCGCCCGACAAATATCGAAAAATTGGCCAAAAAAAGTTAATTTTTCACCCTGAAATCGAAAATTTTCTACAGGGGGGGGTCAAGAAAAACCGTCCTCTCATGACGACGACCGGTTCTACGCAGGCGTCAGATGACGTCATGACGTGATTTAGTTTAAATAGTTGAAGAACCGACTAAATTTCGTATACGTCGTGTTAGCTCAGTTTGTTAGAGCGTTGGTTCATTATCTGAACGTTTTGGGTTCGAATCGTGGTATGAGATGTCTTTTTTTTTAAATTTAAATATTGAACCAGTGTTATTTAAGCCATTTTTCACGTAACGTTCGTTTTTCTGTCTTTTTTTTTTTTTACTCCGATTATTCTTAGGTTTTCATTAACACCCCCACCCCGACCACACACACCCAAAAACACCCGGGTACCCACCGATTTTTTAAGTTTTAATATCGAAACAGGCTTATTTTTTAAGCCATTTTTCACGTGTTTTTTTTTGTTGTTGTTTTAACGTTCGTTTTATCTGTTTTCTTTTTTGTTTTTTCGATTTTTACATTTAACATCGTTCGTTTGCCTTCCTTAGTTTTTTTGTGTTTTTTTTTTCGATGTTTTGATTACCCCCTCCTCCGGTAACCCCCCCCCCCCCGCTTTCTGTTTTCTTTTTTACTTCGCTTATTCTTAGGTTTTCATTAACACCCCCACCCCCGCCCGACCACACACACGGAAAAACACCCGGGCAACGCCGGGTACCCCTCGCTAGTATAAAATAAAAGATAAAATTAAATAATCTAACTGGCAGTCAATTGTATATGAAACTGATATGTTTTCAATAATAAACGTTCTTTATACATTTATTTATTTTTTTATTCTGATCCAACGTTCCCACCTCTGATCATGTTGAACATGGGAAAATTTCTTCAACAAAAGTGTTATTTCAAACTGATTATTCCTGAGCATTTTTATCTGTTGCGCCACGTGAACTCTTGTGGATTATTCTAGTATATAAGCTAAAACCTTAAAACTAGTTTGGTTTTAGAATGGTAATCTTTCTACTCATTCCTACTAATACTATATATATATATATATATATATATATATATATATATATATATATATATATATATTTATATATATATATATATATATATATATATATACATACATATATATATGTATATATATATATATAATTGATATATATATATATGTATATATATATGTATATATATATATATATATATATATATATATATAAAAGCGAAAATGTATGTATGTATGTATGTATGTATGTATGTATGTACGCTTTGCCTCGATGTCCACAAAAGGCTTCTTTCAGAGAAGCGCTTGCTCGGTTCACAACTTCTTAAAACTTTTTATATCATCTATAAATTGTAATATCTCAGAGTTACCCACGGAGCTCGCCTCTGCAAGCTATGACTAGCAAAGACCATATGTGGGGGTAACCCACATATCTGACCTTGGTCAATGTAGGGGCAACCCTTCATACCAACAGTTACTATCCAGCTCCCATTTCCCACCTCTCGGGAGCTGGTCCCCCTTTTCCCTCCCCCCTCCCTCTCTCTCTCTCTCTCCACATTAAAAAACGGCCTTGTGCCTAATTTGCTCAGTGGGGAAGCAAATAAATACACCCCCCGCTTCGACGGCACGGGGGGGGGGGCAAGATCAAAGTGTAGTATCTGTTCCGACAGATGCTGCAAGCTAAGACTAGCAAAGACCATATGTGGGGGTAACCCCACATATCTGACCTTGGTCAATGTAGGGGCAACCCTTCATACCAACAGTTACTATCCAGCTCCCATTTCCCACCTCTCGGGAGCTGGTACCCCTTTCCCTCCCCCCTCCCTCTATCTCCACATTAAAAAACGGCCTTGTGCCTAATTTGCTCAGTGGGGAAGCAAATAAATCCAACAGCCCGAAAGCCAGTTGTCTCAAGAGAGCGAAGTAACGTTTATTCAATGTCGACTTCGTCATATCAGACGGTAGCTTTCATTTCGCTCCTCCTAATAAACAGGGAGCGGATTTTTAAAAACAAACAAACCGATTTATTCACTTCATTCAAAACTGTCCCGCACAAAATAACTGCTGAATACCTATCGTCGTCACGTCAATCAAAAACGCGCACCTGTTTTTTTTTTAACACTTTACTATTTTCCAACTGCGCGTCGTGAAGGCTTCGTTTTTTTTTTTCACATTTTCGGTTTTTTTCCACATACCCCGAAAAACACCCGGGCAACGCCGGGTACCCCTCGCTAATATATATATAAAAGTGAAAGTGTCTGTGTATCTGTGTGTTTGTGTACATTTCCCTACGCAATAACTCTGTCAATTTTTAATTTACATACTCAAAATTTAATATACAGGTTACTGAGATTTGGGGAAATCGATGTGATCGGTTTTTGGCCAGAAATTTGGCGATTAAGTGGTCAAAGTTCAACGATTTGACCTTTCAGAACTCTACCAAAATCCTCCGACAATTTTGGGTCTACGCACTTGAAATTTTAGATATAGGTTCCTTGGACATGGATCTAACTTAATAACTTGATTTGAGCCCAAAACAATAAATGTTAAGGGGTCATAATAGGGGTTAAAGTTTTAAAAAAAAATTGACCTCTGCGGTCTCTTCCAAATTACTCAGACAATTTCTGGTCTAAATATTTGAAATTTTACATAAAGAGTATTCAGAGATAGGGCAAACTTTTTCATCAGTTTGGGTCGAAAATTTTTAGTTTCCAATATATAAATGTATGTATGTATGTATGTATGTATGTATGTTTGCATGTCTGCCTTAAACTTTCAATAGAGGCGACGGATTTTACCAAGATCAGAATCGTTTTAAAGTTCGATCTTTCATACGACAAATATCGAAAAATTGACTAAAAACATTAATATCTTCCCCTTCAACTAGGCATATTCTACAGGGGGGGTCACTTTTTTCGCCGATATTTTTGAAAGTTATCCTCTCCTTTAGATTGCCTAGCCTTAATTTTTTAAAAAGTCGCTTCCGGTTTGGTGGTGGTCGTAACAGCATAAACGTTAGGTTTTACCCCGTTCTTTTCCTCCTTTGCGGTACGGGTTCGAGCCTGCCTTCCTACTACCACTTTTTTTTTTTTTTGCTCAACATACACATCCAAACACCCGGGCAACGCCGGGCGCCCATATATATATATATATATATATATATATATATATATATATATATATATATATATATATAGTATTAGTATATTGCTTTTAAATCCCCGAAACAGCATTTCATGGTAAATAATTGATGATCCCTTAAAAATAAATTATTATTGGTACTATAGTGACTTCGAGAGAGCAAGTTGATGCAGTGATTGCAGGTGATTGAATGACTTACTGACTAAATGGTTTTCTAAAGAATGATAAAAAAAATTTTTGTATAGTTTTAAAGGTTAAAAACTTCCATGGCTATATATATATATATATATATATATATATATATATATATATATATATATATATATATATATATATATATATATATATATATATATATGCTTGACTTAAAGATATTAATGCAGTTATTCTCCAACGTTTCGATTGATGTCATCTCTGACCTTCTTCAGGTGCGGCATAGTGTATATGAGTGCGTGGAAAAGTGTCAGCGGAGGCGAGGGATGGCTGGCTGCGAAGAGATTGACAGTGGCGGCAGGAGTAGTTGAAAAATGTTCATATGCCAATTAGGAAGTGTGCGCGAGAAGAAAAAGAAAAAAGAGAAAAAGGACAGCATGTGCTTGGAAGAGAAAGAAAGATCACATCGAAGAAAATGGACGGGTAAAGACACAAGCGAGAAATTGCTGACTATGGCCGACATGAAGTCAGACAGGAGAAATGTACACTGGGTGAGATGGACGGTGACGAGAGACTTTAAAGTGGTGTCAAAACGGTAATAAAAAAAGTTTTGTTGAGAAAGAAAAAGTGCCGACCTGGATTTTATTTATTTATTTATTTATTTATTTTCTTTGTAACTGCAACGTTACATAGGTCTATTTTGTGTGAGAAAGTTTTATGATATACAGAATTTTAAACCTTTCTTTCTACCTTGTGGATTAAATAAGGGGTTTATAGAATAAGAGACAATGAAATGGAGTTCCATTTTATATTCAAAAGCAACTTTATTTGTTATCTTTGTTAGTTCGTTTGAGTACCGCACATGGAAACAAATGAGAGTTTGAAGAGAGCCATGTTAGTCTGTTGTACTCACGTTTGGGCGCAACTTTTTTATCAATTTTGGAAAGGTAAAAAATTCATCTTCAAAAGTTAACCTTATGCATGAAAGAGAGATAGAGAAAAGGGAGAGAGATGAAAGAGAAGAAAAGTGAAAGAGGAGAGAGAAAAAAGGAAAAAGAGAGAAAAGAGAGGCGGAGAGAGAGAGGGGAGATAGGTGAAGAGAGAGGGGCGGAGAGAGAGACAGAGACAGAGAGGCAAAGAGAAGACAGGCAGGGAGGGAGAAAAGAGAGGCAGGGAGGGAGAGAAGAGAGGCGGGGAGAGAGAGAGAAGAGAGGCGGGGAGAGAGAGAGAGAAGAGAGGCGGGGAGAGAGAGAAGGGAGAGGCGGAGAGAGCCTTTTATGTACTCGGTAACGTGATTAAGAGCTGACTTGTGATTGGACAAGCCAGGGAGAAAATGGATTTAAAATCTCGAGCTGCAAGAATTAGCTCCTGCCTATCATTGTAGCAAGTTTCGGCTACAGGTTTGGTTTGAAATTCCGAGCAGATTCCAGAGTTTGGCATAAAAATTCTTGAGTTCGACAAGATGCACTTGAAGACGGTTGGAGGTTATGTTGGCTAAAACGTTGCGAGAATAGCATCTAAGATAATAGCAGTGGTTTAAATAATCCAAATACTCCAAATATATAGTTTTTAACTATAATAAATAATCATATTATCTAAATTTTCTAAACAAATTAGAAAAAGTTTTCCAACAAAATTCAGTCGAAAGTACTTGCAAAAAAAAAAGTTTTTTTTTAAATTAAAAAACAATGAACCAAAACGACTGTGGAATTTTCTTACACAGATTCAGCCGAAAAATAAGAAAGACTACAAAAAAGCTTATTAAGCAATAACACTACGTGCTATTTAACAATACTTGTCTGAATGCAAACGTGCTGCCTAAATACACAATATTCATATATATATATATATATATATATATATATATATATATATATATATATATATATATATAGTCATCCACATACAGTACTGCTTCGCTGTTTCACAGCTCATCAGTGCGGCTAGACAGACAACTACCTCAAGCCAGGATTGAAACCCGACCGTCAAAGCTGCTGTATAACTCATGAGTTTAACAATGTTTTGACATTGTCTGAACTACCTAATCTCGATTTGTTTACACAAAGAGCATCGCTTTATTCGCTAATGGTAATTCGCGTATCACTTCTCAATATACTCAACTCAAGATGAGGAGCATTATAGCCATTCACATACAGTACTGTTTCGCTGTTTCACAGCTCATCAATGCGGCTAGACAGCCCAGCCAACTATCTCAAGCCAGGATTGAAACCCGACCGTTTGTAAGACAGTCAAGACTCCAAACTACCTAATGGTAATTCATGTATCACTTCTCAATATATATATGTGTGTGTGTGTGTGTGTGTGTGTGTGTGTGTGTGTGTGTGTGTGTGTGTGTGTGTGTGAATTACCGGGCAAAACACATTGCCCAAGGAAATAGCTACACTAAGAGAGTCAGAAAAATCCGACAGATCAGATACAGAAATATGTGGTAAAATATCTATAAAAGGACTACAAGTGATAAACAATATGAATTTTCTCACAGACACACCCGGTTTAAATTGAAACAATAAAACACGGACTGGAAAGAACGAACATTCCCTAACAACAAAGGATAATCAAGACAGTAAAACACTATGGCAAACAAAAAAATTTCCTCTGATCACAGTGCATACTTCATACTACGTCTGCCCCCTCCCCACTCTCCTATAAGAGCTGCGTCATCAGTTATCACTAGTGGTTTGGTGGTGGAGGCCGTCCGACGTTTCGCATGGATTTCTCTTTCTTTCTATCCTAGCAACAGCTAACACGAACGTCTTTTCCCTTTCTTTCTCTGACAGCAGCATTAGCAATAACGCGAAAGCCTTTGCCCTTTCTTTCTCATAGCAGCAGAACCGTTCACTCAACATCGGAAACAAACATCCCAACTACAGAACTTTGCAACTTGTTTTTATCGACAAGAGATAATTTTAATTAATTTCAATCTAACTAACCTTGATGTTACAGGACTTTGCTATTTTTCTTCTCGAAACTTTTTTTTTATCAACAAAAGACAATTCTGAGTACCTATTTACAATGCCTTCCCACGGAACAGATTTAGACACCAGGGTCGTTTTTTAGCGTGGAGAAAAGGTACAAAAATAAAAATTGTCTCAGTCGTGAAGGATTTCTCCTCCACTGAAAGAGAACGAGAAATGGAAGTGCCGCATCTGAAGAACAGATGGTATTTATTTGCTCCCCCACCGAGCAAATTAGGCACAAGGCCGATTTTTAAAGTGAGGAGTGAAGGGGAAATGGGGACCAACACCCCGGGGAGTAGGGGAGCTGGATAGTGACAATTGGTATGAAGGGTTGCCCCTTCATTGACCAAGGTCTTATATGTGGGGTCGCCCCCACATATGGTCTTTGCTTGCAGTATCTGCCAGAACAGATGGTATTTATTTGCTCCCCCACCGAGCAAATTAGGCACAAGGCCGATTTTTAATGTGAGGAGTGAAGGGAGGGGGAAGGGAAAAAGGGGAACAGCTCCCGAGAGGTGGGAAATGGGAGCTGGTTAAAGGTCAGGCATGTGGGGTTGCCCCCACATCTGGTCTTTGCTTGCAGTATCTGCCGGAACAGATGGTATTTATTTGCTCCCCCACAGAGCAAATTAGGCACAAGGCCGTTTTTAATGTGAGGTAAAAACCAGCTCCCCTAAAAGTAGGCAAAAAGGGGGCACTCTGGTTACCAAAAATAATAATTGTCCCAGTATAGAGGGTTTCCCCTCCATTGACTGGTACAAATCATCTTAAGTGCAGTATCTGCCGGAACAGATGGTATTTATTTGCTCCCCCACCGAGCAAATCAGGCACAAGGCCAATTTTTAATGTGAGGAGTGAAGGGAGGGGAAAGGGAAAAAGGGGACCAGCTCCCGAGAGGTGGGAAATGGGAGCTGGTTAAAGGTCAGGCATGTGAGGTTGCTCCCACATCTGGTCTTTGCTAGTCATAGCTAGTCATAGCTAGTCATAGCTTGCAGCATCTGCCGGAACAGATACTACACTTTGATCTCGGCCAAAAGACCAATAGACAATTCTGAGTAATTCCAATCTAAACTTCTCGGAATTTTCTTACCAACAAGAAGATTTTCCATTTCATTACGTTTCATCAATAAATATGTAATTTAATATTCTCTCTGTCTTTCTTGCTGCCATATGATATTTTTGTTATTGTGACGGTCCTTATACCTTATAACACACGATATAATAATTGGTGCCATTCATGTTCTCAACTGGTATCGAAAGTCACAATATAACCTACAGATAAGGCATACTTTAACTTACTTTCTCAAGGAGATCTTACTGTTCCAGCTAATGACAGAATTTGTTTTGCTATTGTGTTATCCATTACGCCGCAAGTCCTGTCTGTATGCCAAAAGATGTTACCGCGACTGTATACAGACAGTGCTAAATTCTGTTAACATGGGCAGGTAACTTTTTCGACAATTGCACAAAACGGCACAAAAACCCTTATTTCAGGCTTTTTGTGTAGCTCAAATTGTCGGTGCATCTGTTCGTAAGTTTTATTGGTATGCATACATAAATAAATAAATAAACATTTAGAATTTTATTTATGGTATAGACTAGCAGTTCAACCTGACTTTGCTCGGGCCCTATGTACTGTTCATAACTTTATGTGCATATATATATATATATATATATATATATATATATATATATATATATATTAAAAATGTTGAGTCATGTCCAGGTAACCTACATCTAAAATTCATATCTATATTACCCCTCTATAATTCACCCAAAAGGTCCAGGGTATTAACAGGGGTATTAACAGGCAGAAGCAGTTTGTTAGTACCTTGGACGTTTTGAGTGAATTATAGACGGATACTATAGATATGATCCCCCCACCCATATATTTATATGTGGGATATCATTCCCCACTCATGATATATATATGTGTGTGTGTGTGTGTGTGTGTGTGTGTGTGTGTGTGTGTGTGTGTGTGTGTGTGTGTGTGTGTGTGTGTGTGTTTGTATACATATGTGTTTGTTGCAAATCCGTCTGCTACAGGATGATTACTGATTTGTGGGTGTGTTTATGTGTGTTTTTGTTGGGAGGATACCTGGATCACAATCCCCAAAAGTAAGTTCACCTGAAAAAATAGTAAAAACAAGAATACAGACTCACCCTATCGCTGACTCATAATCCACTATGTAGTGCTTACCACTCGAACTTAGGCTTTGTGGCAGAGTAAGTCATTTGCTACTTTTTCAGGAGGTGCATAAAGATTTCACAATGAATACTTGTCTAGTTACAACAACTGTCAAAAATTCCTCCGATCCGCGATCTGTGCATAAAATTAAACGAATATTACATGAGCAGAGTTTCTTTCATAAAACATTTCGTATGTGGAACACAATGCCGTGACACTGCTTCCCAGGTGACTACTACGTGGTTGTTTTTAATTGAAATGTAAATAAGTTCTTGTTGAACTGTCTTCTATTATATAAATATCACCTGTCTGTTTAAATGCATGTATGTATGTATGTATGTATGTATGTATGTCTGCCTAAAACTTTCGACAAAGGTGACAGATTTTAAGGAGATATCGTTATCGTTTTGGAGATCGAAATTTCGGACGGCAAATATCGAAAAATTGGCTAAAAACATTAATTCCTTTGCCCTCAACTGGACACTTTTCTGTGAGGAGGGGTTGCTTTTTTCGCAGATAGTTGTGAAAGTCACTCCCCTGTCGATTAGCCTTAATTTGAACCTTCATCACTTCCGGTTTGGTGATGGGCGCAACAGCAAAAACGTCACGTTATTTTTCACATTCTTTTTCTTCTTCGTGGTACGGATTCGAGCCTGCTGCCTGCCTACTACCACTTTTTTTTTTTTTTTTTTTTTTGCTCAACACACCTCCAAACGCCTGGGCAACGCAGGGCACCCAGGCTAGTCTTATATAATTGAACCTTACTCAAGTTCCATCGTTAGTGATCATCACTACATTGTCTCACAGTCTACCTAACACTCACGAGTGGCTCGCGAGCCTTGATAAATGGTGACCCCCTTAAAAAGAAAAGCAAGGCTCCCTCCTCCCAACAGTTCAACGACAATTGAGTATTTTTTTTTCTTTCGTGTGTCGCAAGGATTACTTAAAATAAAAATGAATAATTTTTTTTTAAGTTTCAGTTCATTGAAATTATATAGATTAGTAGATAATTGAATTATACTGCTTTTGGTATAAGTTATTTGTTTAAATCTTTTTAAAAGTTGAAGAAAAAAAACATTTAAGAATGTTTCAGTGCATTAAAATTATAAAGATGGATAAAAAATTCAATTATACTGCAAACTTTAAATAACTGAATGAATTTTTTTTTAAGTTTCAGCGAGTTAAAATGATACAGATTGGTAGATAATTCAATTCTACTGCCTTTGGTATAAGTTATATGCTTAAAAACTATAAAGAAAAATTGAATAAAAACACTTTTAAAAAGTTTCAGTGCGTTAAAATTATGCAGATTGGTAGATAATTCAATTCTACTGCCTTTGGTATAAGTTTTTTTTTTCGATTTTTTTTACTATTAACTATTCTATGATTTTACTAGTGTTTACACATAGGAAATAAATGGCGACCTCTTTTATGTACAGGTAGAAAAAAACTTGGAAACGGTCGAATACTTTGGCTTTCTGAGAAACAAAAGATATGCTCAATGACGATTGTCTTCTATTCATATAGTCTGCGATTGTTACGATATTGACATCTGTGAGTTTCAGGAATAATAATAATAATAATAATAATAATAATAATAATAATAATAATAATAATAATAATAATAAATGAAATTGAATTCCATCTATCAGGAGAATGGACGCGGCCAAGTGAATGCAAGAGCCACCTGTTCAAGTTGCGGCCACAGCGCCTCGGGAAGAGGACACCTGTTTTGTCGACTATATAAGAGATGTGTTCTTCGGGTCGGTAGCATCTAGACACGAAGCCTTACCCTCCAGCCATGAAGACCATCCTTTTTCTTGCCCTCGTGGCCTACGTTCTCAATGGACAGGGTATGTATTGAACACGGCGGATACGTTGATAGATTTGTGCTTGAACACAGTATCTATCTATCTATCTATCTATCTATCTCCTTTCTTTATCTGTTTTGCTGTAATTCTCTCTTTGTCTTCCTCCACTCCCTCTAGGGCATATGTTCGAATCGTATATGAGTCTTATTTACGAGAATGAGTCATATGTATACCACCTCGGCCCTAACACGCCACTCCCTAATATAAACAGAGGTTTTTGAAATGTTAAACGGCATTCTACTCGGTAAATGTCGGCGCCTTACTTACAGAAAAATGATTAATTAAAATGCAGAATCACCTGTTAAACTACACACGTTCTATAATTGAATACCCCCCCCCCAAAAAAAAACATAAAAATATGTTTCTGTGAACCACTCGTGAAAACTTAATTTTTTTTAGATCAATTAAAAAGCATTAAAAACTATGTAACACACAAAAAAAAATGAACCATATTTTCTTAAAACTTTCTTGATATTTCAAATGTCTACTAAAGATTCCTCCGCGATGTAATAAGTCACTTCACTATGCATGATGTGATACGTCACTTCACTATATATAAAAAAAGACTACTGAAGGCGGTGAAATGGCGCAAAATAGTCCCAGGGTCCAGAGGTTCATACCATGAAAACGGAAAATTTGCGAGGGTTTGATTATCAGATTCGTTGTCAGTGACCTCGAATACTTCTAAAAAACCAAATCAGAGTGGTCGGTGTTCTGTCTGTCTGTCTGTCTGTCTGTCTCTCTCTCTCTCTCTCTCTCTCTCTCTCTCTCTCTCTCTCTCTCTCTCTCTCTCTCTCATACACACGCATGTAAAGTTTTTTGTTCTATATTTTATTTAATAACTCTTTTTATGAGCGAACCTTGTAGGGGGTCGTATTAATGGAAAAATTTGGAGTTCAAGGGGTCAGGCGGTGAGCGAGAAGTTACGTAAACAATTTGATTTCCGGTTGAGGAGCTCTTCTTTTCTCGAAGCCGTCTGTTCATATAACAGTCAAGGAAGTAAGAGATCGGGAGTGAATTTCAAAGTCTAGCAGTTCAAAGAAAGAAATTAGTAGAGTAGAAGGCTTTTCAACAACAAGATGGCTCTACTGTGAAGGGGTTGGAGTTTGCTGCTAATAGGATTATACGGAGGTATTAGAATTCATAGCACTTTTATTCACTCGATTTTAATACCCCCGACTAACCCAACCAGCAGCAAAATCCGGATCACGAAAGTTTTTTTGTTTGTTTTTTTTTTTTTTTTGCGTGTGTGTGCCCCCCCCCCCAAACCAAGGACAACAAACGAAGTGTGACCTAATGTAGACGAATCTATCTCATCTTATTTCTTTTCTTCTTCCTCCTCCTCCTCTCTCTCTCTCTCTCTCTCTCTCTCTCTCTTTCTATCTATCTCTTTTTCTCTCTCTCCCTCTCACGCACACACATGTGAAGTTTCTGTTCTGCTCTTTGAATAAACCATTTTATAACAAATTGCGTCGTAGTTTTGCATCAACAAATGAGAAAGCAACCTGGGCTCACAACGACGATGGTGACGACGGAGACTAGACAATCAATTCGTGTGCATAACGAACGAATCTTATCTAACACCCTAAGGTTTATGTACTACACACGCACCTTCCTAAAAATTGTGTTATTCGATTTCACATGTAGGGTGACCGATCCAAAATGCAACCCATGGAACCGGTAATAAAATTTAAAACCCTTCCTACAAAATTGGTTGAAATAAACCTCAGTTTATGCTTGGTTTGTCCACCAAGTTCCAGTCATGAATGGCCAACAGTCTTTATTTTATCACCATCCAATGATAGGCACATACCTGAATGCAGTTCATAATATTGATCAATGTTTGTATTTCCATAGTTTTCCTCATCTTCCGACTGGCAATAATTTCCATCTTATATAAATCCTTATTCTTGAGTGGCTCTTGGCTTTGAAATGACGACCACCCTCATTAATATCCATTTATTAATTAATAAATACTGAAAATACTGATTTTTTTTCAATCTGGGATATGCATAGATCATCGTATAACGATTAGATCACTCTCTGACTGACGTTAATGAACATTTAAAATTAAAATGTTTAAATTCGACGTTATTTCACGCGGTTAATGGTAGCCGAATGGATTAGGTCTTCGCTAAACCGAGCCAGCGATGTCTCGTGATGCGGGGTTCGAATTGTTCGACTGGTATTAATCGTGACACCCTGCACTGAAGATTCCCGAAAGGATGAAAAACTAGTGTCTGTAGGTATTTAATAATTATTATAGTAAAAAAATAATTATATATATATATAATTATCCACTGACACGTGTTTCGTCATCTATGACTCATCAGAATGGCTGAATCTAGAAAGAAACCTAAACCTCTGCCACTGGCCTATCTCGCGCGACTGCTAGATATCGCGATTTTTTATGTAGATGTTATTTATTTGTTTTTGTTCGCGATACCTTTTGAATAGATTCAATTATTTATATGTAAGTGCATTTTTACCTAAATGCGAGTTGGGAATAATTTTCCCTTTTACCAATTTGGTACCCCCAAATGGGGAGCGACATATATATTGTTTAAAATATAATTATCCACTGACACGTGTTCTGTCGTATATATCATACAAACGAAAAAAAAAAATGAAATCAAGTGAAAGAAATGGTACCTACATAATTGTCATGTCGCCCATAGTAACATATCCAAAAATTATTGAAAACGATGAGCTAAAAAAAATAATTACTAATGAAAAACTGTTTTCGGTAAAGTTTATTTGGGAAATAAATTTTGTTCAACATTTTTGATTTAATCACGTGACGTAAGCAACTGAATTTAATTATCTCCCCTATCAACTTATCTTCTTTTTTTTTTTTTAATAAGCTTAATATAGTGTTTTCGCTTCCTTTCACAATTTTCTTTTTTCATTAATAATTATTTTTCTACCTTGTCGTTTTTCGTAATTTTTGGATATATTACTATTTATGACATAACAACTACGTAGGTACCATTTGTTTCACTTTGCTTCATTTGTATAATATAGAAGCGCCAATTATTTTATTATGACCGCCGTAGCAGGTGTGTCAGAATTTTTTTGAGAATTTTTGACACCCCTAACACAAAACTGTGAATAAAATTTAAAAAAAATTCGTAATTTCTCTTTTTAAAATGGTTTGTTTAATTTTCTTTATTGAATATACTTCCAAAATAAACTATTCAAGTTTTTTTTTTAAATAATAGAAATATGATTTTTTATTTAGAAAAAAAGTGTTTACAAAGTCCATGCGCGCGCTCATACAGCCATTTTTTCCACGTAATGAAATGAATTGAATTTTACGAGTTAAATTTTTTTAAATTATTTCACTTTAAAAATCTATCAAAATTATTCTATTGGTTCAATTTTTACGATATTTGCAGGTTTTCATGTGAAATGTTATGCTCTTTCCAATAATCCGAATATAATATTCGAGACAAACGTTTTTCTCCTAAATTCACCCCACCCCCATTTTGAAATGTCTATTAAAATGAAAATAATTAATTGTCTCACCTAAGTTTTATATATCAAAAATTGAAGATAAAAGATCAATAAATAAAATAATCTAATTTAAAACAATAACAAAGGAATAGTTTTGTGCAAATTTACCTGTAAAGTCAAAAGTTTAAAACCTTTTTTTTTTAAACACGTTGTTTTTTTTTAAGTGGAATCTCATATTTTGAAAATATTGTCCAGTAAATATTAAGCACTTACTATAATTTTCCTATTTCATTCAATGTTGTTTTATTTTAGATATTTAAAAAAAAATAATTCCATAAAGAAGAAATAGAATAGTTTAAATCAAAAACTCTTGTATTTCTTTAAGAGAATAAAAAAAAAATGGAAAATTTGTCGAGGGTTTTTTTTTAATAAAAGTAAACTTACTTATGAGTGAATGTGATCATTTTTCAAGTACGGTGACCATATTGACAGCAAACACATGTCAGAATAGAAAGAAGAGATTAATTATGGCGCTTTTAGGCCACCGTATTTCTCAACTGGAAGAAAGCGAGACAAATCCGCTCTGTGACCATTTGATATGACAATTTAAAGTCGCGGTATTTTTTAATCCTTGCTTAAAAAATTATTTTATTTAAAAAGTACATAGAATATAAAATATAAATATGGATAAATTCTTAACAATGGAGAATGGGAGTACCCATTTATTAGTATTTTTATAGGTAAGTGATTTTTTGGGATTTATATATATTTATTATATTCGAAGTAAGTTAAAATTCGTTGATTTTCTTGAAACCTTTTTTAAAGGAAATCGATTAAAAAAAAAATAAATATTGCATATTTTGCTATTAAACCTGTTATTATTTTTTAATTTGATCTTTGCTTCTTTTATTTAAAAAAATAGGGTTTAAATTACATTTTTCAAGTAGTTGTAAACTTCGAAAGATAGTAAGTCTAATTATTCAAGTTTTTATCACGAATTTTTAATGGCGACTTCTGACACTGCTACCGCTGTAGATAAACGCTGCAAAGTGGAAGGAAAATAATTCCGTTTGTAATATGCCACAAAGGAAATACCTCTTAATAAAAATTGCAAATTTTATATTATTTTTTTTCTATTTTGGTAAATTATTGTAAATATCAACCTTCTATTTTATCTTTTGCAGACGTCAGTGCCCAAAAAGCTGCCGCAAGTAAGTCTGTATCTCTTTGTTCAAATGAAACTTGTCAGTATTTAGTTCTCTCCCACTGCTAAGGTCGGAATATGGAATTGAGAAGTCCCCAGGGGAGGGTACTCTGATCTGTAAAAAGTGCCTAGGCAGTCCCGTCGGTTCATTTGTAAGCATCTAAGTTTAAAACGTATGCGACGATGATGGTAACGTTTTTGGAGGATGGCATACTGCTAAAATGCATTTAAATTATTACTAGGGCTTATAGAATGAAGACAGCGAAATAGAGTTTCATTCTATATTAATAAACAACTTTATTTGTTATCTTCGTTAGTAGCGTTAGTAGAAGAGAGAGAAACGGGTGAGTAGGTGGAAGCGTTCTTGTATAAAGATAGATTTATATATATTGTTGGCTTGTTGAGGAGAGAACAGTTCCGTTTACACGTGTTTATAGCTAGTAGTCATGGGAAGAAAGGAGGCCAGTTAAAGGAGAAAGAAAGAGCCAAGTTTTCAGTGTATTTAAGTATTGTAGTGTGTGTGTGTGTGTGTGTGTGTGTGTGTGTGTGTGTGTGTGTGTGTGTGTGTGTGTGTGTATTAACAAGAACAGTTCGGTAGCATAATAAAGAATGTTCGTTTGGATACCGCACTTAAAAACAAATGGGTTGGTTGGTTGTTTTGTTTTACGGCATATCAACCCTTTTCAATTTATTTAAAATTTTATTTAAAATTACCATGGATAAAAGATAATAGTGCAAAATAAACTAAACAGTGTTAGAAATATTATTAATTGCTTCTACTCTGTTTTCTTGCCTTTGGTATATACTACTAGACCTACTTTTCTTCTTTTTGTAAGGATAGTTTGCCTTACATCCAAAATAGTAATATTATTCATCAATTTAAATGCCAGTGTAATACTGGCTATGTTGAACGGACTTCTTTGCATTTGCAGACGCGTATAAACCAGGCCATTCCATCCAAGATTAGACAGGGTTCTCGGTGGCCGTGGTAGAATAAGATCTGTGAGTTTCCCTTATTAAATATAATGGTTGGTTGGTTGTTTTTGTTTTACGGCATATCAACCCTTTTCAGGTTATTTAATGCCGAAAAATTTTTTAATAGAATATATTTGTTGTTTGTAAGTCGGTTTCTATTCAACCCATAGTTGGAACCATAACAGGTACTTCCACTCCGGGTCAGAGTGAACCTGGGAACAATGGCAATTAAAGGGTGGCTCCACACTCCCCAAAGCCTGTAAGCTGGGGCTTCACCACTGGATATAGTTTAAGGCTATATCAAGGACCGGAAACAAATGGGAGTTAGAAGGTGGCAATGTTAGCTTGCTGTACTTACGTTCAGCCTAGGGCCAAAGGCCCAGGCGAAGTCTGCTGCCCCGGAAGGAAAGAGGAGTAAGAGTTTCAGATTTCGCCTTTTATGTACTCGGTCACGTGATTAAGAGCTGGTTTGCGATTGGACAAGCCAGAGAGAAAATGGATTTAAAATCTTGAGCTGCGAGAATTAGCTCCTGCCTGTGATTGTAGCAAGATTCGGCTGCTACAGGCTCTTACAAGAGAATATTCTTTTCATTATTTTCACTCTCAAGTATGTATCAGTTAATATCTTGCATGTTTTTAGACAAAGTGATGTGTTTCTCAATTGATTAACAGTGTCTAACTGTGTCGGATATATACTCGAGAGTCAAAACAATGATAAGAATATTCTCTTGTCATAGCCCCAATTATTATTAGATGGCCGCCCGGCTTTGCCCAGTTGTAAGATCAACTGAGATATTTAATCTTAATATCTATGCAGATTTCGTCTTCTATCTATTAATGCGATAGCGTGTGTGTTATTTTGTGTATCACGCTTACATCTTTTTTCTTCCGGGTGACTGTCGTTTAATTGTTATAACCTTCCATTCTATAAATAATTTTACCAAGAATTCTTCATAAGTTTTGGTTTCGGTTTTGATAATAGCTGATGGTATTCGAGTCATCTACTTTTTTTAATAAGAATTCTTCATAAGTTTTGGTTTCGGTTTCGATTATAACTCAAGGAACTATATATATATATATATATATATATATATATATATATATATATATATATATATATATATATATAAAGGAGATTAGAATAATAGTCTAAAGAGCTAAGTGTATTTTAATGTAACAGTGAAATTACTAGTTTAATTAAAATACAGGAAATGCTCGTTGTAATTTAGATATATAATAAGCTTAAAAAAACTTAATTTTAAATAAATTAAGTTAGACCAATTACCTCCCTTAGACTCGTAAATCAAATAATAAATAAAGTCAATAATACATGACAATTATCTCCCCTTAAAAACTTGCAAAATAAATACTCTCTCTATATATATATTAACTGTAGCGTCTTTAAATCAAAATACGCTAATGGAAACAATTTACTGCACGAGCGTCACCCTTTTAAAATTCATCATTCAATAAAATAAAAAGCTATAGCAAACATCTAAATGACTACTTTAAACACAGTTCCTGATTTCAAGAAAAGAAAAACTAAAAGGTAACTATCTCTATATATTTTTTAATCAAATTTATTATGTAAATTCAAAAAAATATATTTTTTCTACTCATTTCTATCTATAACCTATATTAATTTTCTTATAAATTTTAAATCCAAACCTTTTATTTCAATTTTTTCAGATTCATCTGCCTTACTTTTAATGCTAGGTTTATTTATGGTGTCTTTTAAATTCAATAAAAATCCTCCTAAATTTGCTGATGAGGAGACCGTGCTTACCAAAAAAACTATATATAATTGTTCTACATAACTTCATGTATACCACAAATAAAAAGCACGGATTTCCGAAACGATCGTACAGATAATTGACTTTGTTGTTGTTCCTTCTTATGAAACTGATTTTTAATTTAATTAAAATTTGATTTTTATATTTAAAAAATTTTTTTTTAATTTTTAAATTGAAAATCGCTTTACTTAATATATATATATATATATATATATATATATATATATATATATATATATATATATTCTTCATAAGTTTTGGTTTCAGTTTCGATTCAAGCTGATGCACCCAAGTCATATAGATATCTTTTATTTTTGAAATCACAATTTTATAGTATATAAGAATCGATAGGAAATTGACTCTATGCTAATATATACGAAATCTGCATTAATTAAAATATCATAGTTAGGCGTATTTTACGACCGGGTTATGCTGAGTGTCCCTGCTAGCTTAGATAAATACTTTTGCAGTTTTAACAAAAGAGCTACAATAATATCAGGACGTCTCCATTTACGCAGAACATCCACAAAATGCCAACATCAATATCTTGCATATGAAAGAGTTCGCTGTGGAATTTCCACAGATCTCACTAGTTATTATTATAGAGCCAATTCTCTATTCATTATTATTTTGTGCCCAATGCATAGTAGTACCCTCCCTAGGCGTTTCTGCAGAAATTTCTTTTAACTATCAATAATTTTCTATCAGAGTAGAATGCTTTCTTGCAGCTAGCGGCCTTCACAGTAAAGTTTTCCGAAACAATTATGTAATAAATTTGAAATAAATAAAATATTTGGGTTTTTAAAATGTCCTATTTATTCAAAATTACCATGGATAAGAGATAAAATTAACTAAACAGTGTTAGAAATATTATTAATTGCTTCTACTCTGTTTTCTTGCCTTTCGTATATGCTACTAGACCTACTTTTCCTTCTTTTTGTAAGGTTGCCTTACATCCAAAATAGTAATATTATTCATCAATTTAAATGCCAGTGTAATACTGGCTATGTTGAACGGACTTCTTTGCATTTGCAGACGCGTATAAACCAGGCCATTCCATCCAAGATTAGACAGGGTTCTCGGTGGCCGTGGTAGAATAAGATCTGTGAGTCTCCCTTTCTCTGCAACTTTAGACTCTGCGATTGGCCAGCATTTGGCTGAGAATGCTTGTTGTGCCAATCAGTATAAAATAGAGTGGTTTGAGGTATTTCGTAGAGCGGATTCTAAAAATCATTTTAAAATTTCGGAATCTGTCTCTATCGCGATTCGAAAACTTTCCTTATGCCGACAAAAGGAATCGTTAAAAACGTTAAATCTCTTTGGGAAACATTGACCACCTCCCTTTTGCGTCTTTTTTGGTACTAGTGCACTTATTAATCCGTGTTGAAATAATAACGTTATTATTTAGAAAGCCATTCTTAACATGGGGAGGGAGGGTGCTCTGTACCTATTCTTTACTTTAACCTTACAATTTAATAAAAAAAGATATAAAACTTTAATTAAACTTGAAAATATGCGGATCAATAAGTGCATTAGCACCCTTTTTTGTTGTTGTTTTTTTTTTTTCTCTTCCCTCACGGTGCTATTTTAATCGCCTTATACTCGGTTTATTGAATAATTTTTTTTTATTTTAATCGTCCTTTTGGCACCTTAAATATATATGTGTGTGTGTGTGTGTGTGTGTGTGTGTGTGTGTGTGTGTGTGTGTGTGTGTGTGTGTGTGTGTGTGTTGAGACGATTAATCCAAATCGGGAACCGGAAAATTTTGAACTTTTAGGGGTATTGGAATCGGAAAAATTAGTACTTACTTTCTTATTCCAATAAACGATTCTTTTAAATTTTATATTTATTTTATTTAATTTTGTTAAAAGAAAAATCTTCCATTGCTGGTAATAATGATAAAATAATAAATATTTATTGATTTTTAATCAATAGTGAAATTAAAATCTATAGATTATCACTTACAAGTGTGCTTTTTACGTTTGAGAAAATATCTGCACATTTAACATGTGTTTTTACTATAATTGTGAAAAAATAACTACTTCTTAGTTAAATATTTAGAGTTTATAGAGAATCGGAAACGGTAATTGTATCGGAATCGGGTAAAATATTAGAATTGTCCCATCACTAATATATATATATATATATATATATATATATATATATATATATATATATATATATATATATATATATATATATATATATATATATATAACGAGCAAACAGTTAATAAAACATGTTAAAAAACACTTTGAAATGAGTTAAAAACATATTTAATCTGAAAAGGAACACTAGATAAGTGGATAGTCTTTAATCCACGGAGTTTCGAAGAAATACTTTCCTTCTCATCAGAGGGTAGGAATTAGCAAAATGCGGGATCGGATTTTGCATGCAAAAGTATTTGATGAAACAACAAGTAAGTCAAAGATCTTACTTGATAACAAAAAAGTGATGCAGAGGGAATATGGTGAAGAAAAAGGTGATTTTATTTTATATATATATATACACAAAATACAATATATATATATACATATATATATATATATATATATATATATATATATATATATATATATATATATATATATATTGTATTTTGTGTACAGAAAGTTGTTAGATGAGACAAGTCATTGGTACATCACAGATGAGTATTGGCTGAAGAGAGCTTGATATGGATATCTTAAAGGGTCCTAAGTATCAGGCTTGAAACCGACGGTACCAATGACTTGTCTCATCTAACAACTTTCTGTACACAAAATACAAAATATAAATACGCTCTTATATTTCGGATTTTCCTTTTAATTGAGCACTCTGCTGGATTTCTTTTTCCAAAAAAAAACTAATCATATATATATATATATATATATATATATATATATATATATATATATATATATATATATATATATATATAAACATCCTTATTGCTCTTTATTTTCACCATTAATATTATTTTCATTGCTATCGATTTTTCTTCTGGTGAAATGATAGCTGAAAGAGCTCTAAGATTTCCACTAATGTTCAAATTTGTTTATAAATTTTGAACCTCCAAACATTTATTTAAACAAATACTCATAGATAGGCTTTATCTATCGCTACATATTGAGCTTGAATCGTTATAGCTGAAATTCAATTAATTCAGAAATCGTTTTAACTTATATTATATGACTGAGACAGGAGCTTTGTTATTGTCGTGACCATGTAATCTGCCAGGCATATAAATTGGCTTTGTGTGAAATTTGCAAAAGATAGACTCAGTCGTTTCGAAATTATGAGAAAGGAACTCACCCCCCCCCCAGAAAGTGACTTATATATATATATATATATATATATATATATATATATATATATATATATATATATGTGTGTGTGTGTGTGTGTGTGTGTGTGTGTGTTGGATTACTTTGGACCTATTCCAATTACGCGATTCCCTTGGATTTTACTTGTGGAAATGGAAATTTAACCAACGTTTTGGGATTTGGGGATTTTACCGTTATTGGATAATTTACCCTTCACCAGACTATCCATTCACATGAAATCGCCTTTTTCTTCACCATATTCCCTCTGCTTCACTATTTGTTACCAAGTAAGATTTATGACTTACTTGTTGTTTCATTAAATAATTTTGCAAGCAAAATCCGATCCCTCATTTTGCTAAATCCTACCCTCAGGTGAGAAGGAAAATATTTCTTCAAAACTCTGCGGATTAAGGACTATCCACTTATTTTGTGCTTCCTTTTTAAAATTAAATATGTTTTTAACTCTTTTTCAAAGTGTTTTTAACATGTTTTATTAACTACTTGTTCTTATATATATATATATATATATATATATATATATATATATATATATATATATATAGTTAGTAAGTTATAAAATATATATGACGATTAAGCTACACTGAATATTCCGTGTTTCATCCACTCTAGGATTCTTCAGGCTTATGCAAGAATTTTGTGGTTGTCTCGCATTTTTATATACGCACCTTCTATTGAGTTTTTAGTTAGCCAATCAGTTATAGTTAGCCACAAAATTCTCGCATAAGCCTGAAGAATCCTAGATGGATGAAACGCAGAATATTCAGTGCAGCTTAATCGCCATATATATTTTATAACTTACTAACTAGCTCTACCTACGTATTGAGCACTGTTGAAGTAAATACTTAAAGTTTACGCATAAATTTATACTTTCGTATATTAATTTTATGTGAGTAAATGAAGTAGTTATATATATAGTTTCAGGCCACTAAGAGACAATGATCAGATGTTGTTTTGTTGTGGTTAGTTATTTTGCATGATGGTAAGAGTGCTTGTTAATAGGCTGGTCAATCTTCGTTCGAGTCATACCAATAAATACTACTACTACTGCTATTATCAATACTACTACTACTACTAATAATAATAATAATAATAATAATAATAATGGTACTTGCTAGTCACTGAACACTATAAAGTGAGGATAATGGTTAAGTGGGGTAATCCAGGAGTAGTTGCTAATCAAAAGAAGCCTTCGAGTCGCCCTCGACTATTGTTGACGATTTCGCTTTTACTTTTATTTCGATGCAATAATTTAGGACACCATACATGTGTTGTTTTGCTTCAAGGATTTTTCATTCTGTTTTTCAGCTCCAAGCGCTTCAGGAACAGGAGTCGGAGGCAGTAAGTGCATTTTTCTTTCCATTTCTTTCTTTCTTTCTTTTCTTTCTTTTCTTTCCTCCTCCTTGTTTTATCTCTTGTCACTTTCCTTCTTTTATTCAATAATTCTAGCCTTCACGTAGTACAATTAGCATCTGTAGAACAAGATACTACGAGTATGCTTCCCACCCTACTGCAGCAGTGTCATCTTCAAGTCTAATGTAAACAAAAACTTGTTAAGCCATCGTCTTAGATATTAGAGTTTTCTTAAGTAATCTTCTACCAATTCCATCTATTGTTTTCAGTCCTCTTGCGGAGGCGATGAACATCCAACTGACAATCTCTTTAGCCATTAACCTCGAGTGGTCCTCGGGCCTTGATAAGTGGTTACACTAGTAAATGAATAAAAACTTTTCCCCACTCTCTATCTGTGTCTACATCTAAACGCAGATTTCAGGAACAAAGCCTCTTTCCGAGAACTGCACGTCTGTGGAGCACTGTTCTGCTGCCCTGCTTTCCGGTTGAACACAATATAGTAGCCTTGAAATCCAATATAAATAATTTTTTTTTTTTAATTTTTTTTATTACATTTTCACCCCAAACAAGGCACATTGCCACTTTGGTGTTAGGGGGCTACTATCAGGGGCAACAACTACTGGGGTACTATGTAGGGATTTGGGCAGCAAGATATTGGTTCACGTTGCACTTGAACTTCTGCGCGTCAGTACAGTTGGGGAAGCAGGGACCTGGAATGGAATTCCAAAGTCTAGCGGTTCTGGGGAAGAAACTACTGGAGTAGAAAGATCTTTTACATCTAGGGATCTCTAAAGAGTGGGGGTGGGATTTTGCAGCCTGTCGGGTCTGTCGATGGTGTTCACGTCGTGGGGGCACAAGTGCTTGCAGTTCGTCAGAGCATTCACCATTAAAATACTTGTAGAACAGGCAGAGGGATGCAACGTTTCGTCGATGGGACAGAGGCTGAAGCTTAGATGCCAGTTCAGGGCCTATCAGATTTACGACTCTCTTTTGAACCTTGTCAAGTTCGTTGAGTCGTCCCCATAAATAATCCAATTCTACCCAATTTACACCATAAGTGATTATTACATTACCACCTTATATAATACATTGGTTCTTGTCATCGAGTGGAATTTGGGCCTCGATAAAAAAAAAAAAAATGAAAAATGAAAAGCAGGATCATTATAATAATTAGCAAAAATTTTGTTGATAATAATTTTGTATATATATATATATATATATATATATATATATATGTATGTGTGTGTGTGTGTGTGTGTGTGTGTGTGTGTGTGTGTGTGTGTGTGTGTGTGTGTGTGTGTGTGTGTTGTTTTGTTTTGGTGTTAGCGATATGTATATTATGAAATCAAAGGAGATGCAGTGTTTATCTGATATAGGCAACGCTAAACTACAATCTTATATAAATACCAGTATTTATATATAGATATTTTAATCCCAACCAAATAAAAAAGCTCAATACACACACAATATAGAGCAGAGCTTTTTATAGGAGAAAATAAATTTACAATTAAATTTAATATTCGACTGAATACATCAAAAAACAATTTTCAAAGTCCTTATTCCGCAGAGTTTCATAGAATGCTATTCTTGCTATTCTTCTCCTCAGAGGACAGAAAAAGCGCTTTTCTAATTTAGCCAGCGATGGAAGGTGACATGTTGGAGATACCGCTCAACTGGAGATCAAGTGTGCTATCATCGGATTACTAAACTAACAGTAAAAACAATTTCCATGAATCTTAGCTGCATTGAATTTTTCCAACTGTATTAATTATACTCAACTGGATTTAAATTTTAAATTTGGATTATTTGATACTTCTAAATTCACTTTTCGGCTTATCTTTAAAAGAGTCTTCATGCAAGCTGCAAATTTATTCCCGGTGTGTGTTTAAATGGGTATCCGTTCTTCTTTAATTCTTTTTTATTTCAGAATTCAACAATGTCATGAATGGCCTGAAAACGGCCGGCGAAATGATGGAGCAGGCTAGGACTTTCATGAAGAATACCAAGAGTTCCGACATTATTCAGACCACAAGGATTCCTTACCACTCGTCTTTAGCGGCCAGTTACGGAAATCTTAACAGCGAGTCCATTAAAGCCTTGGATGACGAATTGAAAGTGAGGCTTTAAAACTTTTCTTTATCCACGTCCCCTCCCTCTCTCTTTTTCTCTTTCTCTTTCTCTCTCTTTAAAAGGGATGAGTTAATACGATTTATCGAAAAATCACTTACTTAGACCCCAAGAATTCAAGATCAACAACCAAACAGTACACGAACGTTTAGCTCTCAGAAACGATCGCACACATATTGGTTGTTGATGTTTCCATAAATCATATTATCTCAAATCTTTTAAAGAATAATATTTTCTACCTGAACAATAGCAGAAATTCGCAATGAAGCGAGCGACCAACAGAAGATCTTGTTGTATGGAAGAAGCAACTAACCTTGCAGACATGAATCAAATTCATCAGATGTTTTAACTTGTGGCGAATTCTATTCCGGTCTCTAGATAATGTCGGGAAATCAGGAGAGATTACGCACCATTTCGGAGCCTACCTCTTCCTGGAGACCTTTATATAGAAAAGTTAATCGTTTTATTTTCTTTGTGGGTAAGCCATTTTGGTATACAAATAATTTCGGGTCGACAGGAGAGAATATCATTTTCAAGTTTAATGCACACAACTTCTTGTTGAGCCGCTCCTTAAATTCAATTTCTACCCAAGTTCTGTCATTAGGATTGCCGATTATGGTTTATTTCACCGTCACTCATTAACCCTGATCTTCGAGTGTCCTTTGGACCTTGATTAGCGGTGATCCCCTATAATAAAAAAGCATCAAAGTAATCTATCTATCTATCTAGCTAGCTAGCTATCTAGCTAGCTAGCTATTTTCCTTTTAAAGACAATTTTGGTGTGTTTTCTTTTCATAGGATTCTTTATATATATATATATATATATTTTTTTTTTTTTTTTTTTTTTTTTCTTAATGTAAATATAGTCATATCTTGCTACGATGTGCAGACCGTTTCAATCATATTAGATATCATCAGGCAAGAAAAATTAAGGTATCGTAGCAAGATATGACTGTATTTACATAAAAAAAATATTTTTAATATAACTTGCTCTCTCTTATTATTGAGAACTATCAACGACCCTTGTTGAAATCTTCCCGTCAGAAATATATATATATATATATATATATATATATATATATATATATATATATATATATATATATATATATATATATATATATAAGCGAGATAAGTCACAGATTAAAGGTCAAGTGAAATATCCTGATAGATATTACTTTGAGTTAATACTTTCAGGGTGATTCTAGCCAAAAAGGTAAAGCTCAACATTTAAAAATAGAGCAATATATAAGTTTAGTTGTTAAAGTTAAATTCTGAAAATCAAAATACAAACGCATATATGTGTTTATATTTGATTTTCAGAATTTAACTTGAACCACTAAACTTATATATATATATATATATATATATATATATATATATATATATATATATATATTTCCTAAGATTAATATATATATATATATTTCCTAAGATTAATATATATATATATATATATATAATATATATATATACAGATATATATATATATATATATATATATATATATATATATATATATATATAAATTTAAAGGAGATTAGAACAATAGTCTAAAGAGCAGAGTGTATTTTAATGTATTAGTGAAATTACTAGTTTAATTAAAATACAGGAAAGAAAAAGTGCTCGTTGTAATTTAGATATATAATAAGCTCTATAGGTAAATATCCTAGAGCTAATTTAATATTTAGTAATGTGATTGATAATTTAAAAATCAAATTATAATTAAATTAAAAATCCGTTTCATAAGAAGGAACAGCAACAAAATCAATTATTTGTACGATCGTTTCGGAAAACACAAGGGTTCCTTACCACTCGTCTTTATATATATATACATTAATCTTAGGAAAAATATGTATCTTAGTATCTATTCTTTTCTGTCATGTGTGCATGTGTGTATATACACACACAGACATGACAGGAAAGAATAGACACTAAGATAAACATTTTTTTCTACGATTGATATATGCTTATTTATATTTTCAGGTAAGAATAGTGTTGAAATAACTTTATCTCATTAAAATTGCACCTAGCAACATTGAAGCATGCCACGGACCAAAGTTTCATTATCAGAATGTCTGTGAGGAGAATTTTGGCTCAACATGAAGGGGGTCTTAATCAATGCAAAAAAAAGCAAGAAATCTTTCAATGTTCCTTTTCTATTGTTAACAGAGTGATCGTACAATTCACAAGTGAGGGTAAAAAGTGCACAAAACCTCATCCAGGTCGACCCAGACCTCTAAAATAAATGTCTTCCTTCTCATCTTCTCTCCCTCATCACCGTCGTTAGACCCGTATATATGTACCCGTCATCTTAAATATGACCCCATCCCTATGTAACAAAAGTACTTATGCAGAATACGAAGCGTACTATGTTGTTGTTGTTGTTGTTGTTGTTGTTGCTTTGGAGGGATTTTGTGAAAAGAAATCTTAAAGAGAATCCTCGGTGCAAAGCCTCTGACATTGCAATACAAGCTCCTGTCAGTCGCAGAGCAGCTGTCAGGTATCTGCACAAGCTGGACTATTATAGTAGAACTGTGAGAAGGAAACGTCTGAACTCCAATCCCTGGTCCCCCCTCGCCAATCTTTCACGAAAAACACCCGTCTAGCTGAATCCACTGTGAAAAATTTCCCCCACTCTATATCTGTGCCTAAATCAAAACGTGGATTCCATGAACAAAGCTTCTTTCTTAGAACTGCACGCCTGTGGAACTCTGTTCCGTCTGCCTGCTTCCCTCCGGACTACAACTTGGATGTCTTCAAGTCTAATGTTAACAAATTCCTAATGAACCGCCCCCTTAGGTAAACACTCCATCAAATCTCCACACTAACGTAATGTACTTGCAATAACCCTTATCCCTGAGTGGCTTATGGGCCTTGATAAGTGGTGATCACTGTGTAAAAAAAAAAAAAAAAAAGAAACATTATCTTTGTCCTGAAAATATCAAGCACAGAAAAGATTGGGCTTGTGAGATGGTGAAGAGGCCAATGACCTTTTGAACCAATGTCATTTTTCTGATGAGTCACAATTTGCATTATTTCCTGACAATGGAAGGGTATGGGCATGACGACCCACTCAGCAAAAGGTTGACTTAAAAGGATCGCAGCTAAGCCTGAAATGTGGAGATTTCTCAGTTATGGTATGGGGTGCAATTTGGAGTGACCTGGTGGAGTGCGAAGGAAACATCAATTCTGCTAAATATGTTTCAATATTACATGAAGGACTCCTACCAATATTCTCAAGTGGTAAAATTGACCTTTAACTGCATATTTATGGAAGACAGAGCTCCTTGTCACTCTGCTAGGGCGACGCAACGTTGGTCGAGTCAAAATGTGCTTAATAAACTTCCATGGCCAAGTCAGTCCCCAGATATGAACCCAATTGAAAACCTTCGGGGCATATTAGACCGGAACCTTTGCAAAAAGAAAACGATCTTCGAAGTCTGAACTTTTAGAATTATTGCATCAGACATGGCAAGAAATTCCTCAAGATGATATTCGTCAACTGGAAGGGTCCTAGCATTAAAAACAGTAAAGTAAATGTCAACCAAGTATTAGTTATTAAATTTGTGACCATTTATTTTTGATTTTGTTCTATAAATTATATGTTTATTTGAATAAACTGTTTCTATGGGTGTCTATTCTTTTCTGTCATGTCTCTCTCTCTCTCTCTCTCTCTCTCTCTCTATATATATATATATATATATATATATATATATATATATATATATATATATATATATATATATATATATATATATTACAATAGAAAAATGCAAGCAAGAAAAGTAATATGGAACATGGAAACAAAAAGGACAAGATAAATATAATAAATTTATAACTTAAAATATTGCAGCATTAAGAATTGATTATATAATGTTAAATTGAATTTTAATAAATTCTTACTGTTGCAATATTTTAAGTTATAAATTTATTATAGTTTTTCTAGAATATCTTGTCCTTTTCTTTCCCATGTTTAAGCTTAACCATATTACTTTCTATGTTCGCAATTTTCTGTTGTAATCCATGATAGTAAATTCACTTGGTCTATTTTTACTAGAATATCTTGTCCTTTTCTTTTCCATGTTTAAGCTTAACCATATTACTTTTTATGTTCGCAATTTTCTGTTGTAATCCATGATAGTAAATTCACTTGGTCTATTTTCAGTCTTATATTTTTTGCCCCATAAACATAACATACATATATGTAATAACAATGTACGGCACTCGTCTGCTTTCAATAAAATCCCCCCCAATTATCTCCCTTTTATGCTTTCATTCACTCTGTTTCACTTGTTACTTCTCTTTTCGCGAGAGTGATCAATTGGTAGCAACAGTAGTCGCTGAAGCGACGTGGTTGCTATCGAAACCAATCATAAAAAACGTCACTCACCTACTTACGGTTTTTTACGATTTCGAACACCAGTAAATTCATCATAAGTAAACCATATATTCAAACACTACCGTGTTTAAAATATATATATATATATATATATATATATATATATATATATATATATATATATGTCTATTCTTTTTTATCATTACTCTCTTTTGTTAATGTTTACTTTCTTACCCGCCATTTTTATCTCCTCTATTTTCCCTCTTCCAGGTCATGATCGCCGGAACCAACCGACTCATGCTGAAAATAAACGCGCAGAATCCCGGCGTGGAACCAAGCTTTGACGATTACGTGTCTACCATGATGCAAAACTCACTCTTGGAACCGGCTGTTGACGAGGAACCAATCTTCAGAAACGAGTACAAACAGTTCGGAAGCTTTGGTCTTGCTGGAAAAGGCGTAGATGAAACAATCGTAAGTGCAGGGATTTTTATCGTCGGCCCCCAAAATTAACAGAGATTAGACCATTCGTGTAATGATCTGTTCCTTGTTGATTGCAGGGTAATGCTATTTCTTTGCAGTTGTATGAGGTCCACCCACCCAGGTTTTGCCTTTTCTCTTTGAGAAGGGGTTAGTTTATCGCTAATCACCTGAGGCACCTTGTAAGAAATGTCAGGATGCTGACGGGTCTGCACAGGCATCTTTTGCAGAGTCAGAGAGCTCCTCTTCTGGAGCACTGATTGTTTCAATCCCACTTTCCGACCCTTGTGTCACAGCTTTTGTGGTGGGAAAGAACTAAATACCCAGTCACACCCAAGTGAATTCGCACACAAAAACATGGAACATGTAATTTTAATATTGAACTTATTTTGCATTACGGTGTAATTGTAGAGATAGTGTTCAGATTTTAATATATCCCTTTCTAAACTAATGGACCCATGTGACATAAAAACTGGTTCATTTAGTTTAATGGTTCAGGTGTCCACTAATGGACATGTACTTCCTGTATGAGGGGATGGGGGAAAATGTAGAAAAACAACAAAAAAATATCAAACAAAAAACAACTGCAGGTCTTAAAATTCTAAGAATAAATACCCGAATTTTGAATCCGTTTAATTTTTCACCATTTTGTGTTTTGAATTATGAACTTCGTTTAATATGTAATAAGTAATTATTATCTTTCGGATTAGCATTAAATATATATTTTCATTATTCTTACGAAAAATTCAACTTTAATATTTTAAAAATAAATGTTATAATTTTATTTTCGAATGTTCACTGCTGCCGATATACCAATAAGTAGAGAATCCTTTAACGAATGGCTACCAAAGAAAGAAAAAAAAAAACAGATACAACTGTGGAGGTTTAAAAAATTACGATAATTGTTCCTGCAATTTCTCGTTTATATGAGATTCCCTAAATTATGGTGTTAAATAGACGTTACAATTTTTTCATCAACACCCAAATCTCGTTTTAAGATAAAACCACTCAAAATCATAAAATTGGCGTCTGCGTGTTTGTTGACATCACGTGACTCAAATCAACCAATAAAATAATGATTCGAAGGCAAGCATTTAAAGTGTACCAAAAGCGATCGTCTGCTCATCATTTTCAAACGAAATTCAATAAAATATTGAATCTGTTAAAAAAAAAAAAATTGCAATCTTTTTTACAAAATTGGGGAAAAGTGCAGTATAATCTGATTTATTGAAAAATAATGCTGTTCTCTTATTATTAATTAGAAAATAAGAACTGGAAAATGATTTCATGAAATTAAAAATAAATTCAATTCATGAAAATAACAGAAGTTATTCTAAACAAAAAAAGAAATAAAAGAAGTATACTGAGGAATATATAAGGAAAAATTTGGAAATTATAAGAGTTCAATTTTCAGTCGAGATACCAAAGACTCAAAAATATGGTACTTGTTACTCCTTTACCGAACACAAATTATCATAAGACGAGAATCAAGGGAAAGTGGAGTTGCGTCCCTTCCTACGCATCAGTGTAGCAGCCACTGAAAAGGGATCCTTAGGGCTGCCCTCGACTATGGTTAACCACTCACTTTACTGTTTAGTTTTGGCACTTATTTATGCAGAATACGGACCATACTAAAATGATAAAATCATTATTTAAAGCTAATTCTTAACATGGGAAATGGAAGGCGTTTTGTATATTCTGTAGTTGCACCTAACAATTCATTAGACTAAGGATACCGTAAAACTTGGATTTAACTTGAAAATCCCCCCCAAAACAACAACAACAACAGCAACAGCAACAACAGCAACAACAACATAGTACGCTTCGTATTCTGCATAAGTATTTTGTTACATAGGGATGGGGTCATATATAAGATGACGGGTACATATATACGGGTCTAACGACGGTGATGAGGGAGAGAAGATGAGAAGGAAGACATTTATACATATTACAGTTCTGTTGATTCTTATAACATATTAGCGAGTAGAGAGGGTGATCAGTTCTTTTTACATCAGAGGAGAGAATCATTTACCTACTGATGGAAAAGGGGGGGGCACATTACTTGGAAGGGTGTCATACAAAGTTCATATTAAGATGATTAACACATTACCTTCAATTGTTAAATGACAACACGAAAACAACAGTTACAAATATCGATGGTGATTCTTTATTTCATTTGACCCGTCGAAATGATGATGACGTCAGGAATTCAAATTCGTTTCTACATGGTTAAATGTTCTCCCTTCGCTTCTAAAGGGACCCTCCTCTGATCATGTCAACTCTTTCCGATTGCCTTTGCTGACTGCTCGAACCTGTCTGCCCGACTCTCGACTCTGACTAAAACTAGCTCCTATACTGAGAAATTCCCTTTTTGCTATGACGTCAGATGTGTAGTTCCAAACGTGAACACACACGTGACTCAGCACACGTTCTCCAAACACACTTCTGCAAACAAAGAATTCTGAACTAACCTATTTTTCAACCTAACCTATTTTTTCAATATATTTTTAATTTGTATTGTTCATTCTTTTTTAGCTGACCTTTTTAATTCAGTTTTCATAAAAGAATGAACAATTAATTATTTTTACAATACAAACAATATCAAACTATTTCATATGAAATTTAACAATAGCAAAATTCTAACATTCCAATTCTAAATCTATTTCTGAACCTTGCTTACAAGGTTCGAATCTCGACTTATCCTAATCTCATAATAATAATAATAATAATAATAATAATAATAATAATAATACCTATAATAGTAGGAGCACTAGGAACAATCCCAAAAAACTTTGAAAAAAGAATCGGAGAAATTGAAATCAGAGGAATGGCTGCAAAGATACAACGACTGAAATAATGAAAACGGCTGAAATATTAAGGAAATCCTTGAATGTGAAGAATAATACACATGCGTGAGCCAGACAAACTGCTGCAGAGGCAAAACATGAAGAAGCGTTACAGGGAATGAAGAACACTGAAGCTGCACATCAACAAGTTCTTCATCCCCATCACGCATCTCCTCCCATTGTCCCATCACCGTCCCCTCCCCCAAAAATGTGAAATCAAATAGCCGAGAAAAGTCAAGGAGGAGGGAAAGACCAAAGAGAGAGTGCTGACCAGACCTCCGCTGGACAAGCGCAAAGAGAACTGGGACCTTGGGGAGGCTTAGTGCGACTCAAATTCCAGTACAGACCAATGACCGCTGCCAGCGAGAAATCAACGGTGAAAGGCTGTTGCGATAACGCAAATTTATTTGCAAATACTACCGAAAGAGGTGGAGAGTGCTGGACGCCTGAGGAGACTTGTCACTCAGCTTCCAAGCAACACCACAGGTTTTCAATCAGACCTATGATGACCTGTGTGAAAGCTCCATATGAGCCAATAATAATAATAATAATAATAATAATAATAATAATAATAATAATAATGGTCAATTCAGTGGAGCTCTACCAGAGGCAGTGGACAAGGAAAAAACCTGATTTTTAAAATGTGACTTGAAGGTTGGGACAAATTATATGAAGTTTCACATTGATAAAATGGCTGAAAGTCTCACATTGATAAAATGGCTGAAAGTCTCACATTGATAAAACGGCTGAAAGTCTGCTATGTCGACTGTGTGGTCATAATAGTGAGAATGTACAACACATCGTCAGTAGTTGTGAGAAGTTAGCTCAAAAGGAGTACAAGAGACGGCATGACAATATTGTGAGAAAGATCCATTGGGATATATGCAAGAAAAGAGGAAGCCGAATCCACTGTGAAAATTTTCCCCCACTCTTTATCTGTGCCTAAATCAAAACGTGGATTCCATGAACAAAGCTTCTTTCTTAGAACTGCACACCTGTGGAACTCTGTTCCGTCTGCCTGCTTCCCACCTGACTACAACTTGGATGTCTTCAAGTCCAACGTTAACAAATTCCTAATGAACCGCCCCCTTAAGTAAACACTTCATCAAATCTCCACACTAACGTACTGTACTTGCAATAACCCTTATCCCTGAGTGGCTTCCGGGCCTTGATAAGTGGTGACCACCGTGTAAAAAAAAAAAAATAGAATGCAGTGAAAAATGGTACTTGCAGGACGGGAAAGATAATATGAAATTATTACGGGTTATGAATATCCAATGTGATAATGCGATTGAAGCAAGGAGACCAGATTTAGTCTTGTTGCAAAAAAAAAAAAGCACAAGGCAATCATCATTGATATAGTAGTGCCAGTTGATGTGAATGTGGAGAAAGAAAAGTAGAAGGTGGAAAAATATCGAGACTTAAGGGGGAGATAAAAAAATTGTGGAAGTTGAAGAAGGTAGAAGTTGCACCTATTGTGAAGGAAGCCCTGGGGAGTATGACAAAAGGATTTAACAAAAGGACTGAAAAAATTAGGGTCCATTTTTTTTTTTTTTACTCGCGTTTACCTCTAGCAAGAGGCTACTATTTGGGACCATGCCTAGAGAAAGATTAACTAGACGTTAGTTTATGTTACATTTAAACTTCTGCATATCAGTACAGTCTGTGAAGCAGGTAGCAGGAAGGGAATTCCAAAGTCTACCACTCCGGGTTAGAGTGGACCTGGGAGCAATGGCATTTAAAGGGTGGCTCCAAACTCCCCAAAGCCGGCAAGCTGGGGCCTCACCACTGGATATACTTTAAGGTCAAATCCAGGACCGGGCTTGACCTTTACTCCTGATCTGAAATGAAACACATGCATCAAATCTGTTGCCAAGGCTGCTGGAAAAATAGTGGGATTCTTTTACCGCTCCATTTAATATCTCACTGCAAATGCAATTTTGGGAAGCTTGATTATCCCCACATCAAAAAGCAATGTTGTGTCTAACTCTGCCCTCGCGAGCAGGCAAGTAAATAGAAAGTATCACTAATAAGATACTGTGGACCATTTATAGGCTGATCAGAAGACAAGGAAGCTAATGACCATGCACAATGTATTGTACCCAAAAGATGACACTGATCGATGCTATATGATAAGGAACGAATGGGGATTGATAAATGTAGAAAACTGTGGAAGATACTAGAAAGACCTGGAAAAATACATCACTGACCACAGAAATACTGCAGCAAGAGACATCATTAGAGTGAACAATACTGACAAGAAAAAGAAAATTAGGAAGAGAAACAGCTACATAGACAATTCATAAGATTGACAAGTGAAGAGAATCACAAAAACATCCGGACGTGATTAAGAAAAGGACACTTGAACAGAGAAAGAGAATTGCTAGTGACAGCTGCACAGAACAACGCAATTAAAACTAAAATAGATAAAACCTAAGAAAACAGTAATGTAGATTCTATGGATAAATAGACGAAACAATAAACCACATAATAATGTGTGTGTGTGTGTGTGTGTGTGTGTGTGTGTGTGTGTGTGTGTGTGTGTGTGTGTGTTGGCTTAGATGGAATTATTATTTATCTATTATACTTGTTTTTCTCCCAGATCAGGGCTGTCGCTCAATGGTTTGAGAGATTGGTTCAGGATGCTGATGTGCTTGCTGCCACCAAGATTGACATTGAAGATTACGGTAACATTGTTGCTGCCACAGATGCTGCCATTGAAAACTTTGAAACAATTTTCCTGAAGCAAAAAGAAGTCCAACGCAGCATCGTCGACGTTGGTGTCCTTCGTTACCCCGATCTGGATAACCCATTCTTCAAGGTATGCAATAGAATCTTTTTTGTTTATTTATTTATTTACTAACTTATGTAACAGCCAAAGTTGTTTTTTTTTGTTCGGGCGTAACGGACGCATTATAATATGTAACGGACGCGTTATATGTAACGGACATGTTATAATATGTATAAGGGACGTTCCAAAAGTAATGCTTTCTATTTTTATTCCACCTGAATGGATCAGAGGGGATTGCAAATTGCATTGCTGTGATGACTGAACTTGGGCACTCATGTTCTTAAAGTTTCATCTCTCTGTTGCAAATATTGACAGTGCTCACAACCTCCCCATCATAAACATGTGTCAGAAGCAGAGATGCGTCATTGAATTCCTCCATGTAGACAAAATTAAATTAATCAACATTCCTCGGCACCAATTAAACATTCAAAAAGCCGATGCAGTTGATGTAAACACTGTTAGGAGATGGGTTCGTCGATTTCAGACTGGCGACAGAGATGTGAGTGGCAAAGCACGCTTCGCACTTTTACAACCAGGACATCAAAAGAGACTGACAAAAGTGCATTGAGAATGGTGGTGGCTATGTAGAAAAATAAATTCTGGGACACAAAAGATCGCTTGTTTTACCGGTACCACTATCGCCTTTGTGGCTTGTCAACGTTTTAGCTTCTGAGTTAAAAAATAAGCCTTATTTTTGGAACGAACCTCGTATATTAACGCAATTATATCGCAATACAATAATAATAATAAGGTTTAGAAAGCGATCGCATATGTACTAAATTGGTTTCCCTATATATGACACTTGGTACTTTGTGCTTTTGGGGGCCTCTGTAGGGGACTAGGATATACAAATACCCCAATCCCGTTACAAAAGAATAATGAAACGAATGTAATTGAAGGAAACAAAGACTCAATTAATGGATAAGATAAACGTTGTTTATTTGCTGTTGAAAGAAATGAACGTTTTAGTTATAACATGTCCGCGCGTATGTAACCAGTGTTCGTTGCAGGACTGGTGTTGTAGCAAGAAAAGGAAATGTGTTTTCGTCTCAAGTTCGGGTCACTATCGTTTGTTCGCACGTGGGATTGAAGTGAGTGTTGTAGTGGAAATGAGAATCCAGCGTGTAGGCAAGGAAGAGGATATTAGAGTTGTCATCAGTTAGTAGTTAGCTACGCGAAGGTGTTCTTAGTTACTAGTAGTAGATGGAGAGAGAAAGAGTGAGAATGTATACATACAGTCTTTAGCTCGTGCCCCATACATAGTTGCAGGGGTGTTGACGACGCGCGAGCGTGCGCCTCCCAAAGGGGAGGCGGTTGGTTAGCCCAACCTCTCTAGCCGAGAGCTAGTCCTAAAAAGGGTTAGAAACAGCTTGTCTCCATGTTTTATACTCGCTTCCGGAGTGTCTTTTGCGCATGTGTATTTCCTTAGAAAACGGAAGTGACGTCGTCCATGTGTGCGTTCGTGTTCGCGTGTGTGAGTACATGTGTATACGTAAGCGTGTGTGTATATACACGTGAATGTGAGTGTATGTATGCGAACGTGAATATGTGTACATGTGTGGACGTGGGCGCGTATGTTTGTGTGCGCGTATGTATATGACAGCTTGAAATATGAATGTGTGTTTTGTGTGAGACTTGAAAAAGGCACGTACACCTCATATGTGTATATTAATACAATTATACACCCTTACAAGGGAGTCACAAAAAATAATATCAAATAACTACATCTTTGGACTCGCTGCCATGGATGTTAAAATAAACACTTTATAAGGCGTCTTTGTTAATGCTAGTATTCGTCATCCATAAGGCAGGGTTCAAATATCGCAAAACACATCCGTTCTCTTATGGGGGTGGTCATCCTTAATTTCATTACATTTACTGGTTGATATTTATTATAACTTATTATTTTATTATAACTTATCTATACATTAATACGATAGCGCATGTGTTCTTTTGTATGTCACGCTTACATCCGGGTCGTTTAATTGTTATGTTCTTCTATTTCTTGTCATAAATAATTTTAACAAAAATTCTTCATATGTTTTGGTTTCGGTTTCGACCATAGCTGATGGCACTTAAATCATCTATTTTTTTTATATAAATAATTTTATTAAGAATTCTTCATAAGTTTTGTTTCGGTTTTGATTATGCCTGAAGGAAATCAAGTTATATATATATATATATATATATATATATATATATATATATATATATATATATAAAATAAAAATTACAATTAAATTTACCAAAATGATCCAAAATGGTAAAATTAAAGTATATTATAAATATTAAAGAATTAATATTTATAAAATTATCTCAGCCAGACTATCCATTCATGTGTAATCACCTTTTTCTTCACCATATTCCCTCTGCTTCACTTTTTTTTGTTTTTAAGTAAGATCTTTGACTTACTTGTTGTTTCATCAAATACTTCTGCATGCAAAATCCGATCTCGCATTTTGCTAATTCCTACCCTCTGACGAGAAGGAAAGTATTTCTTCGAAACTCCGCGGATTAAGGACTATCCACTTATCTAGTGTTTCCTTTTCCAATTAAATATGTTTTTAACTCATTTCAAAGTGTTTTTTAACATATTTTATTAACTGTTTGCTCATATATATATATATATATATATATATATATATATATATATATATATATATAGCCAGTAGAGTTTAGTTTCCTAGAAGTACATCCAATGAAACAACATGTGTCTACCAAAATAGTGCTCAATGAGTGAACAGAGCAGGTATATTAATATATACTAATTATATATTAATATATATTAATTATATATATATATATATATATATATATATATATATATATATATATATATTTTATTTTTTTTTTTTTTGTCATAAGTTTTTATTTCGGTTTCGATTCAAGCTAATGCACCCAAGTCATGTGGACATATTTTTTTTTTATTTTTGAAATCGCAACTTTATAACATATAAAAGTCGATAGAACTATAATAATATATACGAAATCTGCAAGAATCAAAATACTTTACGACCGGGTTTTACCGGGCGTTCGTGCTAACTTAGATAAATATTTTGCAGTTTTAACAAAAGAAGCTACAATAATATCAAAGCATCTCCATTTACACTGAACATCTATAGAATGCCAACATCAATATATTACATATGAACGAGTCCCTTGTGGAATTTCCATAGGTCCCGCTAATTATTTTATTATTTTATTATAACTTATTATTTTATTATAACTTAATAAAATTTTAGCAATTCTTTGTATTAAAATAAAACGAATGAAAAGAGTAAGCTGAGTGTGACAGAATTCTGTGTATGGTAGTTTATTCGATGTTGGAACAATTCTGGATTTTGGAGATGAGGATTGGTTATTTGTATCATTTGGATTCATCGGATTACCGTTCTCATCTTGAGAGTGATTTTCACAATGTTTCGGTCGATGTAATTTCCGACCTTCTTCTACCGACCGAAACGTTGTGAAAATCACACTTAAAATCAGAACAATTCATTTTGAAATTAGTAAAAGTAACAGAGGTTATATATATATATATATATATATATATATATATATATATATATATATATATATAAAACTACTTCATTTACTCACATAAATAAATATACGAAAGTATAAATTTATGCCTAAACTTTAAGTATTTACTTCAACAGTGCTCAATACATAGGTAGAGCTAGTTAGTAAGTTATAAAATATATATGAGGATTAAGCTACACTGAATATTCCGTGTTTCATCCAAGAAGATGCGTATATAAAAACGCGAGACAACCACAAAATTCTCGCATAAGCCTGAAAGAATCCTAGAGTGGATGAAATGCGGAATATTCAGTGTAGCTTAATCGCCATATATATTTTATAACTTACTATATATATATATATTGACGTTAAATTTGAACTCAACTCCAACTCCAAAATCCAACTCCAAAAATCCAACTCCAAAAATCCAACTCTTCTCTTCTCTTCTCACTGCACTTTCCACACTGACACTCAAAATAAAGTAGATGGCTCTTTTATAGAGAGACCCAACCACATCTCATTTGCATACCCCTCCCCCCTCTCCTCACATCATGTGATCATCAGTCCATAAATACCAGGGGGCGGCCATTTTTATTTTCTCTCTTTTTTTTTCTTTCCTAACACTGGCCGCACGATGCATGAGGTAAAGTTTCTTTACTTTTAACCACATATATATATATACTTCATAATAAAATTATCTAACAATCAACTGGTATAGAAACCTGTGATTATAGGTCTTAAAAAATATTATTCTATAAGTACTATCCCATCTAAATAAAAAATTGTTCGATATACAAGATAGAGCAAATATATATATATATAACTATATATATATATATGTGTGTGTATATATGTATATATTTCTTCTTCTTCTTCTGAGATATCAAACGATTGAAATGTATTTATAAGCATAAACTTATACTTATTTATTTTATATATATATATTATTTTTTTTTCAGCTTTTCCGTATCAAGTTGGCCGCCTACAGAAAAAGTTTCCGTGTCCTGATGGTCCAGAAGGATGAGAGTGGAATCAAGGGAACCTACGAATCAATGAAATTTATCCCTCGAAGATCTGTTATGGAGCAAATCAGTGCCAATGTGATCGCAAAGGCAGCCAGAGAAGCCGAAAGCATGTTTCAATGAGTAAACATTCAATGATACGAGAGGAATGTATCTATTATTTAGAAAAATAAAAATGAATTCCATTTTAAATTGCGTTCCATATGTTTCAATCAACCAATCAGCTTTATTCTTTATTTTATTTATCTTTTTTTTTTACAAAGTAATCACCACTTATCAAGGCCAAGAGGCTACTCGAGGATAAAGGTTAAAGCGTGTACAGTAGTCAAAAAGAAAATATAGTAATCGTTAGAAGTGTAAATTTTTGTAAATTGGATTACATAAAGGGAACGGCTCATCAAGAACTTGTTTACATTGGACTTGAAGACGGCCATATTGTAGTTAGCTGGAAAGCAAGTAAACGAAAGAGAGTTCCACAGGTGTGCAGTTCTAAGAAAGAAGCTTTGTTCATGGAATCTACGTTTAGGTTTAGGCACAGATAAAGAGTGGGGGAAATTATTGATAGTGTTTACAGCCAAACGAGTGTTTCTTGTGAATGTTTGGTGAGGGGGGGGCCATAGATTGGAGCTCAGTCAAGCACTTGCAATGAAAATAACAACAAAATAGAGACAGGCTCGTAACGTCTCTTCTGTAAGAAAGAGGTTGCAGGGAAGAGAAAAGGGCATCCCCCACTAGGCTATGAAGTCTATTCTGAACTCTGTCAAGGCAGGATAAGATCTTCCTAGCAACTCCTGCCCAGATGTGACAGCAATACTTCATACTTGGACGTACCTGGCTCTTATATAGATAGAGAATTCCATAAGAAGGTAGATATCTACTGGATCGATAGAAGGATCCTATCACTTTTCCAGCAACCTTGGCAACGGATTTGATGTACGTATTCCATTTTAGATCAGGAGTAAAGATTAAGTCCAGATGCTTGTCAAAGCATGGAGCCTTATTCATTTTTTTATATTTTCAGCTTTTCCATATCAAGTTGGCAGCCTACAGAAGAACTTTCCATGTTATGATGGTCCAGAAGGATAAGAGTGGCATCAAGGGAACCTACAAATCAATGAAATTTATTCCTCAAAGATCTATTATGGTGAACGAGACGAGAGGAATGGATCTGTTATTTAGAAAAATAAAAATGAATCCCATTTTAAATTGTGCACCGTGTTTTTCAATCAACCAATCAGCTTTATTGGCATAAAATAGCAAAGTGCAGCAAGCCATGTAAAAAGAGCAATTAATTTGTGATATATCCCTGGGGGAATATAATCAGTATACAATAATGAGATTCAAAACACAAAGTCTATTGTATCAGATTATTGCATAAGTTCCCGTCGTTTAATAAAAAAATTTTGTTCGAAAACATGTTTTGATATTTAGCAAAATGTTTTTTTCATTAGAAAGCACTTGTCCTGTTCTACAAGGTAATGGTCATCGTTTTCTGCTCATATAATTTTTTCTCGTTTTTCAGAACCGTCTAATGGATTGTCAAGTAGATAAAAAAAAAAAATCACATTTTCAAGGCCTCCTTCTTTTCGCCTTTAATCAAAGTCAAAAAGCAAGTGAAGTGACCAAGGATATTTGTGCCGTATATGGAGAAAACAATATAGCTGAGAGAATTGTTCGAGATTGGCTTACCAGATTCAAACACAGTAATTTTGTCCTCAATGACGCTATTCGTTCCGGAAGACCAATCAAGATAGACGAAGACTAACTTAGCGTTCTTTTGAAGGAAGATGGCCATCAGACATGTAGAGAATTGGATTAAAAGATTTTGCGACAATTTCGTGCCACCTTCAGTCGATGGGATTCACACAAAAACTTGAAGCTTGGGTCGCACACGCACTTACTTTTGCGGTTAAAATTTTTTGATTTTCTTAAAAAAAAACAGCGGGAACTTATGCAACAACCTAATACATAAATGGATATGAGTGATCCCTTGGACATTCATTCGAACTGGTTGAGTTGTCCGTGCAGCCCTTATCTGATTATTTTCCTTTTTTACGTAGACTGTAGGTGATACTCATTCAACATTTAAGGTGTCTACTGTCAAGTCACTGCAAGAATTGAAGGAAAACATCAGAAACGAAATAAGAGAGTTCTTTTTTTTTTACACAGAAATCACCACTTATCAAGGCCCAGAGGCCACTCGAGGATAAGGGTCAATGGTATACATTAGTCAATGTGATTATAGCGTAGTAAACATAAGTAGTGGGAATTTTGTAAATTGAATTACTTAGGGAGACGGTTCATCAAGAACTTTTTTATGTTGGACTTGAAGACAATCAGATTGTAGTCAGCTGGAAAGCAAGCAATTGGAAGAGAGTTTCACAGGCGTGCAGTTCTAAGAAAGAAGCCTTGTTCATGGAATCTATGTTTAGGTTTAGGCAGATAAAGAGTGTGGGAAATTATTGATAGCGTGTTTTTGCAAGATGAGTGTTTTTCGTGAAAGTTTGGTGAGGGGGGACCATAGATTTAAGCTCAGCTGAGCATTTGCCATGAAAATAACGATAAAGCAGAGACAGTCTATTTTGAACTCTGTCAAGGCAGGATAAGCTGCTTCTAGCAGCTCCTGCCCATATGTGACAACAGTACTCCATCATTGGATGTACCTGGCTTTTATGTAGGTAGAGAATTGCATCAGGAGTAAGATATCTACTGGAGCAGTAGAAAGATCCCACCATTTTTCCAGTGACCTTGGCAGTGGATTTGATATACATGTTTCATTTCAGGTCAGGAGTAACGGTCCAGCCCACGACTTGTCAAAACATGAAGCCTCTCCAAGACGAGAACCATTTATTTCAACTGATGCCACGGTGGCATCAGAGCATAGATGGTGTAGAGATAGAAGCTTAGTTTTAGATGTATTAAAAGTAACCAGCCACCTCTTTCCCCATTGTACCACATGCTCAAGATCAGAGGAGAGAGAATCAGAGAGAACTTGGTCATTTATGGTCTTTGATGTGCTACCATAGATTGTAGTGTCGTCAGCATAAATGTCTACGAATGATGTAAGGATGTGATTTGGAAGATCATTAATGTAGATCAGGAAGAGACTTGGGCCTAGGATAGACCCCTGAGGGACTCCAGTATTAATACTGAGAGCTTTTGATTTCTGCCCATCAACCACTCCTCTTATGAACCTATCAGATAGAAATGATTTTATAATGGAGAAGACATTTCCAGCTATATCATAGCTGGGGATCTTGTGAAGTAGACCTTTATATCATACTTTATCAAAGAGCAATTGCCCTAGAGCGGAAGTTTCCATCGAGAGATTCGCTAATCCTATGAGATATAAGTGTAAGCACGTCTGTTGTAGATCTAGCAGAATGGAAACCATATTGCACGTCACTAAGAAGGTTGTTTTTGCTGAGATGGTTGACTACTTCTCTATTTAACACAGATTCTAGCAGCTTAAATCCCAATTCAGAGATTTTGCAATCTGTCATGAATAATGTTTTGGAAAGAGCCCAAATATGCAAAGCTGAAAATGGCCAACATTTAAAAGAGATTATTTTTCATATATAAAGATTGTTTGAATTTTTCATCTTTTTTTTTTTTAATTTTCCAATGTCATAATCAGATTGTGTTAAAATTACAGAAAGATATTATCTATTTAAATTCAAAACCCTTCAGTTATTTTTTTTTATACAGATGCAGAAATAGTCGATATCTGTTTCCCAAAGGTATTTTTCCTTATATATTTTAATCACAAAAACTACAGTGTCCAAAAGTCACTGAAGGGTTTTGAACTTGGATTCTTTATTTTTTATGATATTTTTCTATAATTTTAACACAATCTGACTAAGACATTGGGAAATTAAAAATTTTTTAAAAAAAATAAAAAATTCAAACAATCTTTACGAAAAATAATATCTTAAATGTTGCCCATTTTCACTTTGCATCCGGTTCTCAGACTTGACTAGCCCAAACTGTTTTTGTAGAAAGAGTTTGTTAACAAACCCCAAACTTTTAACTTTTTCTTAAAGAAAGAGTCTGTTAACAAACTCCAAATCCTGCAATAATTGAAGGAAAACATCAGGAATGAAATAAGGGATGAAATGGTTTTGGGACATGTGCGAAACACAGTTGTAAGCAAGGTTCAGAAATAGATTCAGAAATGGAATTTAGCTTTGTTCAGTTCACATGAAATACTTTAGACATGTTGTAGTAAAAAGAATTTTGTTTGTTCAATTCTTTTTATGAAAACTGAATTAAAATAAGGTCATCTAGAAAATTAACGAAAAATAGCAAATTAAAAACGTATTGAAAAATAAGTTAGGTCGAAAAATGGGTTAGTAAGAATTCTTTGTCTGCAGAAATGGTTTTGGAACATGTGCGAACCACGCATGTTCAGGTCACGTGGGTCAATCACGTTATTGGACACACGTATGACGTCATAGCAGAAATGAATTCTCCATATAGGAGCTAGAGTGGAAGATGAGGCAGACAGAGAGAGACAGAGTCCAGAGTCGAGTCCGGATCGAATCGGATGTGGCCCCCCCTTTAGAAGCGAAGGTGAAAGTTTTAAACATGTAAAAACAACTTTGAATTCCTGGATGTGATCATCATTTTGACCGGTCAAATGGAATAAAAGAACATCTCATATTTTTGTAACTGCCGTCTTCGTGTCGTCTTTCTACCAAATTGAAGGTAATGTGAAATCATTTATATGAACATTGTTCCCACTCATCTTTATAATGAACTTTGTGTATAACTCATCTAAGTAATGTGTCCTCCTCTCCATCTAAGTAATGACTGTCCCCTGCGGTGTTAAAGAACTGATCAATCTCTCTCCACTCTAATATATGTTAAAAGAAGGAATATCCACAGAACTGTAAAAGGTATAAATGTCTTCTCTCTCCCCCCACCTCTGTAATATCTGTATAAATGTATCTTCCAATATGAATGTCACCATCCATCTCTCTCTCTAATATGGACTCCTATGCAACATATATATATATATATATATATATATATATATATATATATATATATATATATATATATATAAAATAATATATATTAATTGTTATATTTTTTATCTTATTGCTCTGTTTACCACATTGAGCTCTCATACCCGGATTTCCTCTGGAATTATTCCATTATAACACTATATATATATATATATATATATATATATATATATATATATATATATATAAATGTAACTCTTGGTTCGTTCGCAATTAAAAGTCTAAAAAACCACTGGACGGATGGCTTCCACGTTTGGGTATAATATGTTTACTATATCCATGTGTGTTTTTATATATTTCTTTTTAATTATAACATTATACTTAATTCTCCTATGCAACATACTTGTAAATCTGGTTACCGTGACCACTTTTATTCTGCAAGAATAAAAAACCAATGTTCGTGTAAACACAACGTAAGGGTTCAATGAAAAAAAAAAACAAACAAAGGAAAAAATGCTAGACGAAATAAAAAAGTTCGATAGCCATTAGTCGCATGCTCTCGTGCAATGAATGAATGCGTGAATGTAGGATTGACATGTAATTCTTAAAGATAAACTAAAATGACCGAAAAATGGGCTGAAATGACTTAAATAAATACAAAGTAAATGACTTAGAATGACTTTAATGAACTTAAGGATGAATTGAATGACCTTAAGAATGACTTGAATGCTTAAAAAATAACTGGAATCCTTCAAAAACAACTTGAATGATCTGGAGAATGACTTGAATGGCTTTGAGACTGACTGGTTGTAAAGTGGGTGATCATTTTACATTAAATTAATGCAGAAAAGTGAATTGCCACTTTATATCACAATATGTACAGTATGTAGTAAAAACAGATACTACACTTTGATCTTGGCCAAAAGGCCAAGAAAAGGGTAATTATTTGCTCCCCCACCGAGCAAAGTAGGCACAAGGCCGATTTTTAATGTGCGGAGTGAAGGGGAAATGGGGACCAACTCCCCGGGGAGTAGGGGAGCTGGATAGTGACAATTGGTATGAAGGGTTGCCCCTACATTGACCAAGGTCTTATATGTGGGGTTTCCCCCACATATGGTCTTTGCTTGCAGTCTCTGCCGGAACAGATACTACACTTTGAGATATTAATTCTTTTACTCAGGAAAAAATGAACTAAAAACTTAGGCATAAGGCCAACTCAAAAGGGGGAGGGAAATGGGGGTCGTTGGTCATCCTTGTCACTCTAGAACTAAACAAAAGTTTCTGTTAGCTAGAATCTTCTTTCACCATAATACCGCATTCGCCCTTTCGTACTTGGGGACGTCCTACTTTGCACCCAATTTTTAAAACATTTTTTATTAGCGTGTAAAAACAATAAAGATAACAATAAAGGTAATACAATAATTCATTTGTGTTGTGGGCGGAAAAAAAAAAAAAAAAGAAAAGAATTCCAGTAGTGATTAGTAGGGCTCTCCCAACTCCGTCTAGTTGATAGACTGTTCTTTCCACTTTGGTTTGTAAAGGAACCTGAGCTCCTGTGGGCCGGTCTCTAAGTGGGGATGCTCTCTAGATGGGACGAAATAGAGAAAAAAAAAATGGAGGGGATGGGGGTGTTAGTGATTGATTTCTTTCTTTCCAAGATGGCTGAAATTTAGAGAGAGGGGTGAAAAGAAAAAAATGTAATTAGGTGTGGGGTGGGGATCTTGGAGGCTTCCTAATCAGGAGAGGGGAGCGGTGGAGCACTCACTCAGCTAGCTAAGAGGCTAAGAATAAAATTACACTTGACAGAACTGTGCATTCCACACCTAGGCGGGGAACACATATTCAAATTTGACTCCTTTTCGTACACACAGACTTGCTACATGTATCCATCTTCTGTCAAATGCTGCGCGATGCAGCCTTCTTCTATCACATCTGATCTTCACCCGTAGTTGGTGTTTAAAGAAAGCGATCAGATCCTGATTAGAAAAAGACAACACCTCCTGGCCATCTTGCAGACGTGACGTCCAAATCACAATTCTTGCCACGGCCAGGATCGTAATATAGACCATTTGTCTTTCCCTGTCCCACGGCAGCCTCACGTTGACAACGACATTGGATACGGTAATCGAGCAAGGATGCTCAGGATCGATGCGAGCCATCACCTCACTGACATACGACCAGTACTGGCGGAGTTCGTAGCAATCAAAGAAAGTATGATCAGTCGTCTCTACGGCTGTTGTTCCACAACGGGGACAAGCAGGCGACTCCAAAAAAACAGAACTGCATTGTATATTGTTGAGTGGAAATGCATTTTGGGCCAATCGCCAGGTCAGAGAGAACTCCAAATTATTCAGATAAGTCGAACCTGGGCTCAACTCCACGCGGAACGGATCTCACTCTGCTGCCAATCCAAGCACGCGCATAGTGGGTCGTCGGTGGCCCCCCCTCACTAGATTCCTGTGGGATTCCCTACGGGTAGCAGTCACACGGTCACTGGACCTTGGTAGTCGTTTTAGTGCAGCTCGGCACTCTTTCAGGAAGGCTGAATCTCCCCACGGCCTGCAACGACTCTTGATAGAGGTGTCGAGAATGAGGTTGGGAAAGGCGGCAGTTATCGTGGAGTGCCATGATTGCTTCTCTTGAAGGTAGCGGCTCAGGAAGGCCAGCCTCTCAGCGTCTCGATGACACTTCATGTCCGGCATTCCCAAACCTCCCTCACACGGACCTTGAATGCAGACCTGTCTACTCACCCAGTGTCTTCCTCTGTCCCAAAGGAGCAAAGACAAGAGTTCGACAAGAACTTTTAGGTGTTGTGCAGGCAGGGGATGTATGGCCAGTCGGTAAAGGATGAAAGGGAAGACGTATGTGGTGCACACCTCGGCTCTACCCTTTAAGGAAAGTTTCCTAGGAAGCCACAAGTTGACCGCAGCCTCCACCTTTGACCGTACCTCCAACCAATTCTTATCAAGCTGGAGATCCGGTCCAAACAACACGCCAAGGATCCGAACCGAGCCATCCATCCAGCTGAAGGGCGCCGGGAGGTTTGCGTTGCTACTCCAGGTGCCCAACCGCAGTCCAACTGACACTACGGTTTATCTTGGCCCCCCCCCATGATTCTTTCGTACTGTGCGAGTGCCTCCGACATGATCTCAATGTCTCTGAAACTCGACACGAAAACCATAACATCATTGGCGAACGCGGATACCTTCGCAGCTGAGCCGCCAGGCAGAGCTATCCTGCACAGGGCCGAATTTGCCTCCCCACGTCTCAGCTTGCAGAGCAGAGGCTCCAAGGCCAGGACATAAAGCAGGGGCAACAGCAGACAACCCTGACGAACCGACTGAGAGATAACAAAGAGTTTCAAGCGCTTTCTGTTGACTTGCATGATAGCTGTGGGCTGTTAATACAGAGATCCACTTGCAAAAGTTCGGTTTAAAACCGGCAGCCTCTAAGACGGATGCCAGAAAACAATGGTCGACCCTATAGAATGCTTTAGACTGATCTAAATTGATCAGCGCAGCTTCCATGTTGTCATCTATTCCCCCCTCTAGGATCAAACGGATCAGGTGCAAGTTATTCTGAATCGACTTCCCCTTCACAGCGTAGTTCTGTTCCGGTTCAACCAACTCGCCGATAACAACCTGCACTGATTTGACAGGACCTTGGCCAAAATCTTTAACTCTGTGTTAAGCAGAATTATGGGCCTGTAGTCATCTAAATCTTCCCCTCTATGCCCGTCACGTTTCTTCAGCAATGTGATCACTCCCTTGGTAACTTGCCCTAGGATGGATCCCTGAGCAAACCAATGGTTGAACACATTCATCAGAAGAGACAGAAACATGGGCGACAGCCTCAAATATAGTTTGTATGGCAGACCATCAAGTCCGGCGATCTGTCACAGCTGACCTGCTTCAGCGCAGTAAAGACCTCCTGCTCCATCACCCATCCCTCGCAACTAGCCACTCTAGCCACCTCAAGGTGGGGAGGGTTAGCCAAATAATCGCTAAACTCAAGGATCGGAAGATTGGGCTGCTGTGTAAAATGCTCCTCAAAATGTTCACAAAACCCCTCGCAGATCTCCCAAGTCGATTCTAGAGTGCGTCCATCCGGATGTCTGATTTTCGCAATGTATTTGTCCGAGCCACGCCTAGAAACCTCATGGTGCACGTCTGCATCAGAATTGACTGCTTCATTGCCTAACTTTCTAAGCCTAGCTCTAACTACTTGGCCTTCATAATGCTCGCTAGTCTCGCGTAGAAGGTCCTGCTTAGCTAGTTCCTGACTAACTTTATCACTCTCCCCCATAGCCCGGGCTAGTTTCTGCTCTAGATGCTTCTTCGTCTTGGCCTTATCTAGTGTGAGTCGCTGGGCATACTTGACGGAGAAGCTTCTGATCTTGGCTTTGAGGCCTAACCACCACTTACTCCCCGTAACGGCCCCCTATTAGTGCCTTTTTAATTAGTTCTCTTAACTGATCTTGGAAGTCTTGTATCTCCAGAAGGAAGGTGTTTAACTTCCAGTACCCCGCTAACTTAGGCCTATTTCCTAGCTTCAGCCCGGCCATTATACTAGTTTCTGGTCCGTCTGGCCTAGGTAAATGAACGTGGGAAAGATAGGAAGTCTACTTCGCCTCTCCTAACTAGCATCCTGTCCAAATAGGTGTTTGGATAGTAGGGAACGCTATTGGTCCACATCCACATCTCCCGCCCCGGATGCCCGACCCAAAACCTGTCGACCAGACCGCATCTAGCCATCTGATCAGCCAGGCTGGACTTGTAGGGGACTAGGATATATAAATACCCCAATCCCATTACAAAAGAATAATGAAACGAATGGAATTGAAGGAAACAAAGACTCAATTAATGGATAAGATAAACGTTGTTTATTTGCTGTTGAAAGAAATGAACGTTTTAGTTATAACATGTCCGCGCATATGTAACCAGTGTTCGTTGCAGGACTGGTGTTGTAGCAAGAAAAGGAAATGTGTTTTCATCTCAAGTTCGGGTCACTATTGTTTGTTCGCGCGTGGGAAGAGAAATAAATGTCATAGTGAAAACTAAGAATGATAGTCCAGCGTGTAGACAAAAGAGTGGATATGAGAGTCGATATCAGTTAGCAGTCAGGTACGCGAAGGTGTTCTCAGGAAACAGTAGTAGATAGAGAGAGAAAGAGTGAGAATGTATACATACAGTTTGTTAACTCGTGCCCCATACATAGTCGCAGGGGTGTTGTCGCGCGCGAGCGTGCGCCTCCCGAAGGGGAGGCGGTTGGTTAGCCCAACCTCTCTAGTCGAGAGCTAGTCCTAAAAAGAGGATTAGAAACAGCTTGTCTCCTTGTTTTATACTCGTTTCCAGAGTGTATTTTGCGCATGTGTATTTCCTTAGAAAGCGGAAGTGACGTCGTCCATGTGTGTGTTCGTGTTCGCGTGTGTGAGTACATGTGTATACGTAGGCGTGTGTGTATATACACGTGAATGTGAGTGTATGTACACGAACGTGAATATGTGTACATGTGTGGACGTGGGCGCGTATGTTTGTGTGCGCGTATGTATATGACAGCTTGAAATATGAATGTGTGTTTTGTGTGAGACTTGAAAAAGGCTCGTGCAGACTCGCACCTCTCTGATCCTCTAGCTTCGCTTCCTACCTTATCTATCTTGGGGTCTAAGATGGCATTGCAATCCCCCATTAGCACTACCCACTGCCGACAATCTACAAACACGTCGAGCTGACCAAAGAATGAGACCCTCTCATGAGCGATGCTAGGTGCATGAACCGTGACCACCCACAACACTACACTTTGATCTTGGTCAAAAGGCCAAGAAAAAGGTTAAAAAGCTAAGAAATGAATCTATTAACAACAAACCTTTGATCTTAACTAAAAAGGCCAAGCATAAAAGTATTACAGACAGACCGACAGACCGACGGACTGACGGACCAACGGACCGATGGACCAACGGAGTGACTTATAGAGACTAAAAATAATTAAGAAAAAAAAAGGAAAAACACACACACACACATACGCACAAAGAAAAAGAAAAAAAAACAGAGGAAATGCACACATACACAATGAAAAAAGTATACACTCTCACAAAAAATAAATAATGTTGATATGCTGCAAAGAGAAAAAAAATAACAGAATAAAAGTCGAAATTAAAAAGTAAATTATAGAAAAAAAAGAAAATCACACATAAGCAAAAAAGAAAAAAAAATGTTTTGATATGTGACTTTTCAAAGATTAATAACAGGTCATAACATGTTACTGTCCAAAAACAAGCACACATGAAATGTAAATACGAGGGTTGTAGTGTGCATTTGCGTAAAACATAAAATTCTATGATATTCGGCTAGAAATTCAGTGAAAAATTAATTGTTTTGTTTTTAAAAGATACACACATGCACACAGCGAATGTGAAAAAAATAATAATGCAGTTTTATATATAACAGAAATTAGTGTCATTAATTTTATTGTTGAAAATGTGGGTCAGAGAAGAATTGTTAAATGTTATCTGTCAATAAATATTTTGTGACATTATCAAACTGAAATGTACTTTTAAATCGTGTTTGTTATTGTGCGAACAAAGTACTTTTATTGTCAAAAAAGAGATGCAGAAATGAAAAGCATTTTTCTGTTCATAGTTGAACTTTTTAGCTTTTAATGTGTTTTTTTTGTTTTTGAAAAAAAGGGACAATTTTGTTGTACGGACTTTTTTTAATTGTTGTTGTTGTTGTTGTTGTTGTTGTTGTTGTTGTTGTTGTTGTTGCAAAAAAATTTCTTAAAAAAAGTTATAATTGTAAGTTTTGTGTAAATCATAATTAAATGTATTAATGTATTTTTTGAAAATGTTTTTATGATATTGTAAACTGCCTTAAATGTATGTATAATGTTATTGCATTTTACCATCAGGAATTCAAAGCTATAATTAGGTAGATACATTAAAATGGAATGTACCCAGTCATAGGAAAATAAAAGGAAACGTTAATTGAGACAGATGGTTGGCCTAGAAATATGTTAGAATTTTAAAGAGGGACAAAATAGAAAATTACGTGAACGGGTATTTTGAGTTTTTTTTTTTTAGATGTGATAAGCCAAAAGAGAGATTTTCTCTTTTGATAATTGCTTTTTGTATTTTTTAATGTCCATAAACATTTTTTGCAAGCTGTGTAGCTTGCTAGGTAAGGATTAGAAATGCCCTGTCTGAAAAATAATGGATCCTGCGGAATTTAGTGCTTATAAAGCAGGCCGCAAGTGATGGCACCAAGCAGAGTGATAAGTCTTGGCTCAATAAATTGAAAATGCAGGCGGTGAAAGATACGAGAAATACTTAGGGTTTCAAAAGGACTATAAGAGTCAGAACTACAGGCAAATCACATATAGCATTATGAAGTGAGAGAAAAATAAAATATACCGTAAGTATGTAGTAAGATATAACCTTATATTTTTTTTTAGAGATGCATGAATGCAGGATATCTCTGCTATATCTTGGACACTCTGATGAAAAAAAAAAAAGAAAAATCACAGAAATGTGGCCATAGTTAGAATTTAGTGCACAAATAAGAATTGTGGCGCAAGGAATTGGGGTTATTTAGTTTAGGGTGATATTTTCTAGGTCTTCATCAAGTTCCAAGGGTCCAAGCAAGGAAATCCTAGCAAATTAGTGTGATGAAAAGTTATATCTAAATAATTGAAAGCCAACCACAAAGATTTAAGCAAATGAGCTTTGAGTATGTCCCCAAAAGATAAGATAGTTACAAAATGAAACAAAGCCATAATTATTAGAACAACCAGGTGAAAGAAACGATCAGAACACTTTTGGATGAAAGAAGTTGTCAATTTCGAAGGAGCTAGAGTGAGACCTCACTTTACGGCATAAGGGTGGCTTGATGACGCAACTAATGTGAATCATAGGAGGTATACCCTATACTCAAAAGGTAAATGCCAGGAAGATCAGAGAGATTCTGATCTAAAGAAAAATAAAATTAGGAAGTCAGTTGGAAAGGGCTGACAAAAGGATATTTTTGTGGGAAGGGGGGAGGGGAGCTGATCTTTCTTAGCCAAGTGGTATTATAGATATAAAGAAAAATGTACTAGAATTAAAAAATGAGTACATTTTTTGAAAATAGGAAGGAGAGGAATGTTACAAGAAAAGAGCCCTTTTCTTGTAAGTAAGAAAAACATTAGATAAGTAAAAATTAGATTAGGATAGACCGAGATTCGAACCTTGTAAGCAAGGTTCAGAAATAGATTCAGAAATGGAATTTAGCTTTGTTCAGTTCACATGAAATACTTTAGACATGTTGTAGTAAAAAGAATTTTGTTTGTTCAATTCTTTTTATGAAAACTGAATTAAAATAAGGTCATCTAGAAAATTAACGAAAAATAGCAAATTAAAAACGTATTGAAAAATAAGTTAGGTCGAAAAATGGGTTAGTAAGAATTCTTTGTCTGCAGAAATGGTTTTGGAACATGTGCGAACCACGCATGTTCAGGTCACGTGGGTCGATCACGTTATTGGACACACGTATGACGTCATAGCAGAAACGAATTCTCAATATAGGAGCTAGAGTCGAAGATGAGTTAGACAGAGAGAGAGAGAGACAGAGAGAGATGGAGTCCAGAGTCGAGTCCAGATCGAATCAGAGGTGGGTCCCCCTTTAGAAGCGAAGGTGAAAGTTTTAAACATGTAGAAACAACTTTGAATTCCTGGATGTGATCATCATTTTGTCTGTTCAAATGGAATAAAAGAACATCTCATATTTTTGTAACTGCCGTCTTCGTGAAGGTAATGTGTAATCATCTTATATGAACATTGTTCCCACTCATCTTTATAATGAAGTTTATGTATAACTCATCTAAGTAATGTGTCCCCCTCTCCATCTAAGTAATGACTGTCCCCTCCGGTGTTAAAGAACTGATCAATCTCTCTCCACTCTAATATATGTTAAAAGAAGGAACATCCACAGAACTGTAAAAGGTATAAATGTCTTCTCTCTCCTCTCCCCCTCCGTAATATCTGTATAAATGTATCTTCCAATATGAATGTCACCATCCATCTCTCTCTCTAATATGGACTCCTATGCAACATATATATATATATATATATATATATATATATATATATATATATATACACAGATAAATACAAAAGCTAAATAAATGGAGGCCATCTAGAACATATGCCGTAGAACGGAGAAAAAAAGGCCAAAGATCCTAGTGTTTTGATGTGATGTTTTGAATATAATAAACTATTTATGGCCAAAGTTTCATTTCATTCAGACAAAACACTGAAACAGGGCCTAATTAGAGTTGGGCCCGTTTTTTGGGGTCACCCTGTATGTATGTATGTATGTATGTATATATATATATATATATATATATATATATATATATATATATATATATATAATAACAAGTAGTTAATAAAACATGTTAAAAAACTCTTTGAAAAAGAGTTTAAAACATATTTAATTTTAAAAAGGAAGCACAAAATAAGTGGATAGTCCTTAATCCGTGGATTCGAAAAAGTGATCAGCCTATTTTATATAACGAGACATGGAGAAATTTAAAAAAGCTCTTTTGGAAATTATCGTAGACCAACAAGGCCAAAAACTGCAAAAGGGAACAAGTGGAATATCAAAATAAAGTGGAAATAGAAAAGTTTCAGCTATCATAGAAGAAAATTCAAAAGAGAAATTCAAAAGAGAAATTTCAAGAAAAGCAACTGGACAAATGAAAAGACTTGATGCCCAACAGAAACAGAAAAAGCTTATGAATTATTGAACGGGAGTCAAAAATGGTGAAGATAAAAGTACATTTTCATAAAAATCCTATTTGTAACGCTATTGATAATTTTAATTACGATCCCGAAAAGGAGAATATCATTATATGATTGTTAAAACATCAATAAAATTCTCCTGGCCTCTGCAAGCAGAATTTTTGTTAGTAACCCAAAGCCTGGTGTGTTCAGTGCTAGAGTGTTCAAGGTAAAATCACCCACACCTTACAACTGGTGGTGGTGGCTGCCAGCTGTCGACAGTGAGGCATGCGGTTTGGTGGGCAAACTACCCATTAGTGACTTTTTTCTTTTCTCTCTTTCCTTTTATTAATTTTTTCTTTTTATTAACTGGTCTTTTCTTTCTTTTGTTGTTACGAGAAAGAATGACAGTTGTTAAAAATCCATGATACATAATAGTCGAGCGTTTTTTTATGCAATACTGACGAGTCAAGGTTTTTTTTTGGGGGGGGGTAACAGTAAGAAAACAACTCATCTTTTTATATAAAATATCTGTTCAATTTTGAACAGCTACTATCCTTCTTCCCAAAATCAAAATAATTAATTTTATGCAAAGAATTAGTCATCACCTCCGCTCAGTTTTGAGAGGCCATGGATAACCTCTGTGACGGTGCCTCTGAATGTAATTATGAAGCAATTTTTGCGTAATGCTCAACCACACCTCTCCTGAATCAGCCCTGTTAGATTCCAGTGTCAAGGAGAAATTTCAGTACAATTAAACACAATGCCGAGATACACGGACAGCACATACAGTACTTGGTATTTCCAAATGGTCACCCATTTTATTATTGACAAGGTTCAAAGTTGCTTAACTTTGGTAATCTAACAGGAATCAGTATGTCAAACGTGTTTATACCTAACACGACCATTCAGTCAGACATTGGATCATGCGCTTTTCAGGATTTAAAGACCACTCAGGTTCAAAACAATGGTCGATCACTGCTACGTTGGTTGGTTGGTTTTTGTTTTACGGCACATCAACCCTTTCTGGGTTATTTAATGCCAAATCCAGTGATTTTGAGGAACAATTTTTTTAAAAGAATGAATTTTTTTTTAAGTCGGTTTTTATTTAACTCATAGCTGGGACCCTAACAGGTACTACCACTCCGGGTCAGAGTGGAGCAATGGCAAGTAAAGGGTGGCTCCACACTCCCCCAAAGCCCGCAAGATGGTGCCTCACCGTCAGGTATAGTTTTATGGTCATATCCAGGACCGTATCACTGTTATGAATGGGAACTGTAATTATCAACTAGAATGGACAATAGTACTAGAATATGATAGGCAAAACCGTAAGCATTATTAGTTAACATAAATATGTATAAATACAAGTAAAATAGTAATTGTCTGTATTTTTGAGATAAGGTGTTTTCATTGATTGAGATTGTCGGACTGACTTCCTCATCTTAGTTATTATAGTAACAGCGTTTCGGCCGTTTTGCCCTCCAGCCTTCATCAGGTGTTTAGTATCGAACTGGGGAACTGTTTGTTAGGAGTCTCGAACCCAACCCTTTATTATTATTACGGGGATACCGTGTTCGGACTCCAGCTAGGCTCTGGGACATAGTTGCTGATTCTCTGTTTTGAATGTTACTTTTCACTGCCTTTGTTCAGGATTGAACTCAGCACCTTTGCGTAACTGTAAACTTTGATACAACATCCAGGACCACTCGGCCATATGTCACTGGGACAATTTTTAGTTAGTTTTTGTTAATGTTAAACCTATGTTGTTATTCAAGGTTTTCTCTCTCTATCAGAGGTGTCCAAATTGCATTCAGCTCTATGCTTGGTTTGCTCAGTAGGTTGTTATGTCCGAGCATGTGAGCTGTTTCTTTAAGTTTTCTCACTTTCCAGTGGATCTCTCTGTTTATTATTTGAAATGGTCAGGTTGAAGAATACCCTCCATTGTAACAACTACCCCGATAGCATACTATCCATCAGACGTGTCAATAGTATAAGAGAGGAGAATGAAACCCAAAAACCAGATTCAAAGAATATGTGCCCCCCTACAACATCAGGACGGTATTTAAGAGCGAGTCAACACTCAGACGACACTTGGTACGAGTGAAGCCCCGCATGGAGAACATGACCAAGAACTGCATATATTCCATCCCATGCAGTTGCAGAAAGGTTTACAAGGGTGAAACCTGCCGCCCCCTTAAAGTAAGGGTGGAAGAACACAGAAAAGCAGTAACTAAAGGAGAGACGGAAAAATCGGGTATAGCCAACCATGTCTGGATGGAGAGGGGGGACCATCGCCCCCTATGGGATGAAGTAAAAATATCCAGGACCGTATCATTGTTATGAATGGGAACTGTAATTATCGACTAGAATGGACAATAGTACTAGAATATGATGGGTAAAACCGTAAGCATTATTAGTTAACATAAATATGTACAGTCTAGAGATTCCTACAGGTTGTTATTGCTCATGATATTTCTATAACTATTCCATCAGATTTCTAGACCTAAGACAAACTCAAGACATCAGCTCTTGTCTCTAAGTAACATCTCACTTATGAGTAGGGCGGATCTATGGGAAACTTGAACCAAAAGGTTTCCAAATTTTTATAGCAGCCGCGATTAGAGACAAGCCCAACAACGACAACAGTGACGACTGCTAGTGGTTTGAAGAGTTTGATTCTTTATGGTTTATTATTGACCTTTCAAAGTCACAACACTGGCGACGAGAAACTCTGGCTTATTCGAACAGATATAACCAGGGACAGTTGCCAGTGCTGATTGGTATAAACATTCAAATTCCTTTCTATCTTGTCGAATCAGAGACCATCATTCGGGTGAGTGGAGTACTTGACGGAGTTTATGGAACTTCCTCTTTTCTTGGTCAGGTCATCGTACCAATAAAAACTTCAACCCCCAAACGTCTCTTTTCGGGTGCAACAGAACCCCTACCCGGGCTTTTGGCCTTGGATTCAACTATGACAAGGAGATGTATAATCCATCGTAGGTTGACTTCAATACCTGTACACATGCATTAACTCTTTTCTTCTCAAACAGGACTTCCTAACCGTTTTGTTTTCGTCCATACTCATACTTATTCTATTACTAACACTCTTCTTTTTTCCATTCCTTTATTTTACTTAACGAAGATGATCAATAAAATTGTTTTACCACTCTACAATGCAATCTCTATATAAATAGAATGAACTCATTTTTTCACGTCTGATTTTGACCTTAATAGGATTAAAAATCAAGATATTTCATGCAAATATAATATGCACAAACGGCAGAACAATATCTGAGGTGTGTTATAGGCTTATTATTTCTCAAATTCCTTGATAATCTTAGATTTCTATACTTTTTCTGCTGAGAAGTCACGACCAAAATCGGTTAAGATCAATGGAAGTGGTAAAATATTTTCTCTCTAATTAATTCCTCCTCCCCCTGCCACCACTTAACACCGTTTGGGGATCGTTCACAAGGAACAGTTGAGAAGAGAACACCGGTTTGGCTTCGTAGTTCTTTCATGTGAAGTTATTTAAAATCACTAAACTAAGCTGCAGTGCTCTGTGGCGTAGTGGTTAGTGTGCTGGACAATTCACATTATATTTTCACGTTCGCGCCGACCTACCGTAGTCGTTTTTTTTTTTCCTAAACAACTGGAATGAACTTTTCTTGGTGGCCGAACTGTTAACGTAGCAGATGTTTTTGTTTTTTTTCACACTTTATTTTCCTACTTTTACTCATGACTCCGGGTTCTACTTACTTACCATAACATTTTTTAAAAGTCCCCCCCCCCGTCCCGGAAACAAACATTCGGGCAACGCCGGGTACCCCCGCTATTCCTCAATAAAATAAACGGAAAACAAAAATTGAATAAACTAAACACTATTGAAAAAGTAATAATGCATCTAAAAATAAAAATGTCTACATTTAGCAATTGATTTCTGTTTGGGAAGGCATGGCTAATTGCATTTATTCACAAGTTTAAATCGTATCAGTGTGCGACAAACAAGTATAAGTCAACCTGTTGATATTATACAATCTATAATCTGAAATTATTTATTAATTTTTTTCTTTATGTGACGATATTGAGATCTGTCAATATCGTATTAATAAAAATAAATACATTTAATGGTTAAAATTCCGAGACGCGAAGAAGTTAAAATGACCAAGTGAACCGTTACCATAACAACGACGGCAACAGTGAAAAAAAAAAAAAAAACGCTGATATATTTAAAATACAGAAAAATATTATTAACATTCCCACCGAGGAAAGTTAACCATTAAGAATTGAGACGCAAGTTAGTTGCAGAGGAAATTCTAAGAAGGAAAGACGTCTACGCAACTTTGCTGATAAAACAAGAAAACAAGAAATATGAAAGAAAACAGTCAGCATAAATAAAGGTCGGTTTGTCTTTTACTCTTTTCATTTGTCAGTTATAAATATATATCGGACCACTTTAAGAGAACTATTAAATGTTGAAAACTCAGAAATCCTGCTAGGGTTTGATAAAAACATATATCGCCTGAAAGAAAAATAAATAAAAGGGAAAAGGAGAAATAAAAACAAAAAAAATAAACAAAAGGGAAAAATCAACAGAAGTAGTCTCCCTTGTTCTATTATAAAAAAAGGGAGATACTGATCTAAGAGGCGAAACTCCATAAATTATTTCTGTTGTAAATTTGTCTTTCTTTTTTTTTTACTGAGTGTTTGGTATGCGAGATATATATATATATATATATATATATATATACAAAAAAAACGAAAAAGGAAAAAGAGAAGACTTATGCATTTATATATATATAATATCATCTTTAAAAATTTGTATATATTACCTGTTCGTTATTTGATTCTGTTCATTATATATAAATAAAAAGATAAACAAAAAAAAGAATATATATATATACATGTTGAATTGGTTGTCTTTTCATGTTAAAATATATGATGAAATTTCTCTGACCTACCATTTCTTACAGCGATCGAACAGTTGATTGCTCAATACATCCATTCATTCGTCTGACATCTATTTTATAAAACCACAAGCATAGAGTCCATGTTTTAAGTCGAGAAGAGCAGATAATTGTTACCCCCATTTAAAATGCTCTTTTTCCCAGAGGAAGTCAACAAAATATGGGCTGGCGCGTAGCTTCTCGCGATCTTCCACGCAATCTTAGGGAATTATTATTTTTTTTAAATTAATTTACCACTATCGGATAACAAAGCTTACCTCAGAAAGGGGCACGACATATATATATATATATATATATTTTACATGGGGGGGTCACCACTTATCAAGGCCCGAAGGCCACTCAGGGATAAGGGTTATTGCATGTACAGTAATCGATGAGATAGTATTGTAGTAATCATTAGTATTGGGGGTTTTGATAGAGTGTCTTACTTAAGGGGGTGGTTTGTCAGGAGTTTGTTTATGTTGGACTTGAAGACGTCCAAGCTGTAGTCAGGTGAGAAACAGGCAAGCGGCAGAGAGTTCGTGCCTGGCCCCCAAAGTATGGAAATAAAAATGAAAAAAAAAAACGTTTACATGTGTTTTTGATATAGATGTACATAATAATACTTTGATAAGTATGGTTTAACTTAAATATGGATGGTATAATAAAATTGTGGGGTCTGCGTTCACGCCCGGCCTCCATAGAATGGAAATAGACACAAACTTTAATAAAGACTTTTCATATCTATTTGCGTAAGTATACTTTGATAATTGCTTCAGTTTGAAGAAATATGGTTTAATAAAAGAATGGAAATATGTCACAAAGTTTAATAAGGTTTTTTTTAATACAGACCCACAGAATATTGTGATAAGTGCTTCAGTGTGAACAGGTATGGTATAATAAATTATGCGGTTTATCTATTTTATTTTTACTTTCATCATATTTTGCTTTGGTTTTGATATCTATTCGATTTGATATCTATTTGATATCTATAAATTCGAAGCTATCTCATTACAACCCTTCCTTTTCATAACCTATCATCTATATATATAAAAGCGCAAATGTATGTATGTATGTATGTTTGTTTATGTGTATGTATGTGTGTATGTTTGTGTGTCTGCTAAAAACTTTCGACACACGCGACGAAAATTCAAAAACTCGGTATCATATTGAAACCCCATCCTTCCCTTGAAAAATATCGAAAAATTGTCCAAAAACGTTAACTTATTAATTTAAAAACTTTAGGAATTAATGCAATAAATATAAAGTTTACTTACGCTTACCGAGTCACAATATTTTTCATTTTGACCCTTTAGGAGATATTTTACCTTCTAAAAAATAAATCAAATTTGTTTCATGTAAAGTTTGCATTAAGCAAGCTGGTTTTCCAATCCGACAGCGTGTCGCCGTGAATGAGTGTAAACAAATAATGGCGATTCGCCTGTCCTTTTATAAAGGGGATAACTCCACTTATGCAAAGTCTGAGCGAAAGGGAGATAACTCCTTTCTGGCCTCTACATGCCTCTCCCCCTCGTGACCACAAAAGCAAGTTGTTGTGGTCATCTTTTATGTGGAGAAATACTCGTGCGATTTCCCCTGCATTTGTGGCGACAAACCCCTTGGGGCTCTCGTCCTCCGACTTGACGGTTCCCTTAACGGAGGAGGACTGTATTTTTGGGTATCTCCTCCTGTGGTATCTTCCACTTCCATTTCTTCCTCATGCTCACTTGGGGATTCCGTGTCGGCGTGTTGTTCCACCTCCATTGCCTCCTCCGGAGGTTGTGCCTGTGGGGTCTCCACATTTATAGGTGGGTTCGGGATTTCTTGTCTGATGTTACGAGGGCCATCCACTACCGGGTGTATTCTGCGGAGAAACCGACGGTTGCGCAATGTCACTCGATTGCTTCCATCGACCCGGACTCGGTACTGTCGGTACCCCTGGGTCTCCACGATTCTCCCCATCTTTGTCCATCGACGTGGGTGGTTCCCGTCCTGGTTCTGGATCTGGACATAATCTCCTACCTGGAGTTCCCGGAGTGGGCGACAATGTTGGTTGTAATACTGCTCGTTCCTCATGTGTCTTTTGGCCATTGCCACTTCCCTTAGTTTGCCTATTTCTGTCCACTGTTTTCGAACCTGGTATTTGGCACAGGCGTCCATAACTGTCCGTATTGTCCGCCAGTATACGTTTTGCGGTTTTGACGGCTAACTCTGCGTGGCCGTTGCCTTGGGCATAATGCGCTGATGAGGTACGTTTTCGTATGCCCCAATTCCTCAAAAAGGAGTCGTATTCCTGGGATTCAAATGGTGGTCCACCATCCGACGAAATCTCTTCCGGTACGCCGTAGGTACAGAACCAAGTCCTCAAGGTATCACACACCGTCTTGGCTCTTCCCGACGTCATCCCGTATACTTGTCTGCATATACCATAAAGTGTCTACCCTGCATCTGGACGAAGTCAACCACCACTTGTTGGAATGGAAATTCCGGGTCTGCTGGGGACATCAAGGGTTCCCTGGGCTGAGATGGTGCGATTTCATTGCACGTGCGGCACTGGGCTCTTGTTTGCCTGATGTTAGCATCCAACCCCGGCCAGAATAGTCGTTGTCTCGCATTCGCCATGATGAGCAGAATGAAGAGATTCCAATACAAAAGTTGTCGAGGTATAAGGATTTTGTTCCCCTTGATGATCACTCCTTCTCACGCATAGGCCAGAAGACTCGAACTACGGTTGGGATATTGTTACGTGACTGGGGGAAGCCATTTTGAATCAGTTCTTTTAAAGTCCTGCATTCTTCGTCTGTGGCTGCCGCAGCCACAATCCTTCCCCATGTGATGGCTCTTAACGTAGTATCATTCTCGTACATTGATGTGAAGGCGGCTTTGACTGCGGTGTCAATGGATTGGTCCTGGTCTCTTGGTGGGGTGCCCGCTGGGTACCGAGTTGCACAGTCAGGGGCCAAGTTGAGTTTCCCTGGTCGATTTTTTATCTTGAATTTATACATGAGTGACTTTTCCTTGAAGTTTAACAGGCGTGGGTTTTTTATATTCTCCAGGGCTCGTTTTGAAAATATCTTTACGAGCGGTAAGTGATCCACTGTAATCACCAAGTCTGGGCATCCGAGTATGAACATGCGGCATGATTCCAACCCATAGATCAGAGCCAAGGCTTCACCTTCCACTGGTGCATATCGTGATTCCGCGTCGTTGGTAAAACGGGATCCTGCCAAGATGAGTTTCCAATGGCCATCCCCACAACTCATGTTTAATTCCCCCTCACATCTACAGTGCTTTTGAAACAGAAAATACGATATCCCTATTTTTTTCGATTCTTGGAATATCTGTTCCAATGTCTCATCCCAATAAAATTTCCTGTCCTTTGTTTTCAGCAACTCTCGGAATGGGGTCATAACTTCTGTAGGGGACTAAGATATATAAATACCCCAATCCCGTTACAAAAGAATAATGAAACGAATGGGAATTGAAGGAAACAAAGACTCAAGTAATGGATAAGATAAACGTCGTTTATTTGCTGTTGAAAGAAATGAACATTTTAGTTATAACATGTCCGCGCGTATGTAACCAATGTCCGTTGCAGGACTGGTGTTGTAGCAAGAAAAGGGAATGTGTTTTCATCTCAAGTTTGGGTCATTATTGTTTGTTCGCGCGTGGGAATTGAAGTGAGTGTTGTAGTGGAAATGAGAATCCAGTGTGTAGGCAAGGAAGAGGATATTAGAGTTGTCATCAGTTAGTAGTCAGCTACGCGAAGGTGTTCTTAGTGGCCAGTAGTAGATGGAGAGAGAAAGAGGGAGAATGTATACATACAGTCATTAGCTCGTGCCCCATACATAGTAGGAAGTGGGCGTGAGGTGGGCGTGAGGTGCGCGTGCGCGCGCGCCGAAACGGCGGCGGCTTGTTCGCCCAACCTCTCTAGTTGAGAGTTGGTCCTAAAAAGAGGATTAGAAACAACTTGTCTCCATGTTTTATACTCGCTTCTGGAGTGTCTTTTGCACATGTGTATTTCCTTAGAAAGCGGAAGTGATGTCGTCCATGTGTGTGTTCGTGTTCGCGTGTGTGAGTCATGTGTATACGTAAGCGTGTGTGTATATATACGTGAATGTGAGTGTATGTACGCGAACGTGAATATGTGTACATGTGTGGACGTGGGCGCGTATGTTTGTGTGCGCGTATGTATATGACAGCTTGAAATATGAATGTGTGTTTTGTGTGAGACTTGAAAAAGGCTCGTACACTTCCACTTGTGAGAATGCATAGGAGACTTGGTTTACGAGTCCGAACCAGGACCTAAGCCCAGTAATATTTGTCGGGGTGGGGAAGCTCAGGATGGCTTCAGTCATTCTTCTTGTGGGTTTGACCCCGTTCGCTGTTACTTGAAACCCTGCGAACTCCACTTCCATGTCAGCAAAGTGAAACTTGTCTGGGTTAAACACAATCCCTCTATCAGCGCAGTGGTTTATATATTCAATTGTGTGCCAGAATGAGGATTCCATTGAGTTGTCCCACAGGAGACTGTCATCTATACACCGAGTTTTTTGAGCCATGCCCATGGTGATATCATCAAATCGACGGGTGTAGCCATCTCCTGATCCATGGAATCCTTGAGGGGCTCGATAGTACCTGTATCGACCCCATTCAGTGATGAACGTGGTGGCGTTTCGTGCAGCTGGAGACAGCGGTAAACTGTGGTAACCGTTCCACGCATCGAGTACAGTCTTCCTGGTATGTGCAGGTATTACCGAGACCTGATTGAATGGGGAAGAAGTGTGGTGCGTCTCCCTCATGGTCGCCTCGTTCAACTTTTGTAAGTCCACCGTCTGCCTTGGGACCCATCCTTTTTTGGTGTGACCACCATTCTCGAGCACCAAGTAGTTGGTGTGCCTACCGGTACGGGTTCGATTATCCCCAGTGCCACGTCACGGTCTATATCTTGTTTCACCTTTTCCTTCCAATGATGGGGGACAGGTATTGGTGTGTGGATTGCCGTCGGTGTCGCATCTGGGAGGAATTTTATTTCTAAGGGTTTACCCTTCATTACTTGGAGTGGTTGGTGTGGACAGGTATTGAATGCGCTGGCCTTGAAATGTTCCTTTAGCCATTGCTCCAATTTTTCTCTGTTAATGTCGGTTGGCTCCAATGGGATTGCTGCTGGTTTCTTCGGAGCCAGTGCTCTGCGCGGACACCCACAAGGGGCCGTCTCTTCTGTTTCCGCTGAGCTGCTTTGCGATAATGATGTAGGAAAATTGGATGGCAATAATTTCAGCTCCTTAAGTGCTGTTTGTGATAAGTAGAGCCCGGATGTGTTGTCAGACACATACACTGCCTGTCATGTTTCTCTTGATCCCACCTTGATATGTAAGAACAGGACCCCCTTGATGTGTAACTGGCTATTTGTTATACCCCTTATCCGATGGGTAGTTGGAACCAAGTACCCATTTGGGTACCCGAGGAGTCCTTGAATCTCGGGGCCAACAGAGCAAGTTTGGGCTCCTGTGTCCGCGAAGGCTTGGATGGCGTGGGTGCTCACTTTAATCGGCTTCTTTGGCACCCTTCCAAAGGTCGTATGGCACTTGTTTATTACAGTTACCTCTGCTGTAACTGAGGGGGGCGGTTCTGGGGCGCCCACCTGGAACTGTTTCCCATTCCACTCAAGGTGAGGAATGTTTGCCAGTTGTCTCTCATTGTGTCTGTGAGTAGGGGCTTTATCCGTGGTGCAAAACATGAACGACTCCCTGCTTTTTATAGCCTCCGTTTTGGATCTATTAATTTTCTGGCACACCTTTTTAATGTGCCCTACTATTCCACAAAAGTGGCACTTGAGTCCCACTGCTGGGCAATCTTTCCAGTTCATCGATCCACCTCGGTGTGACGTTTTTCCGCAACCGTTGCAAGGTTTGCCTCATGCATTTGTTGTACTTGATTCGACCTTTGTACCCCAGACATCGCGCGAGGTTGTGTGGTATCGGAAAAGTGTGGAGTTGCCTCGTCTGTTGCCTCCAGGCAAACCAACCGTGAAAATTTTAGATCCAAGGTAGGAAGTGTAGCTGCCTCTGCCAGTACCCTTCTCTGGTGTTCAATATTTCTTAACCCTACCATCATTTGCCCGGCAACCATATCGTCTGAGTAATTAACCTGCTGCCGGCAAGTGGGTTCGTTCGGACACTGAATACGAAATTCACAAAATTTCGCCTGGCCACGTAACCTCGATAAAAAATGGGTCACTGTCTCACCCTCATTTTGCTTCATGGAGTGAAACGTTTGTCGGTGGACTTCCTTGTGTAAGCCTCGAACGGCCACCAGTCGTATTTGACGAAGAAGGTATTCCTCTGCCGCGTTGTTGAGTCGTTCTGGTCCAACGAGCTCAAACAGTAACCTGTTCGTTTCCGGTGTGCATGCTTCTCGCAGTTCGTTTCGAATTTCAGCTGGATTTTCGAGTCTGCCCATCTCCTTGTACCGTGACCAGGTGCCTAAAAAGAGTGCCCATTCGCTATCTGTTGAGTCCAGACCTATAGAAGGTCGCTGCATTCTTTTTGTTTGCGGCGTGTTCGCTCGTCCGTGTAAAATGTCCTTCCGTAATTCGATGTTTTCTTTTTGTAACTCGACTAGTTGACGTAATAAGAGAACGTTTTCTTGTTCCATAGTGTGACGATATCTTTAGTTCAATGCTGCGATATAAGTATTTCACGTTTTAAAGTGACAATATGTTCATAGCGCTATGTAAAGTTTGCGTTAAGCAAGCTGGTTTTCCAATCCGACAGCGTGTCGCCGTGAATGAGTGTAAACAAATAATGGCGATTCCTCTGTCCTTTTATAAGGGGGATAACTCAACTTATGCAAAGTCTGAGCGAAAGGGAGATAACTCCTTTCTGGCCTCTACATTTCACAGAACCGGATACCCTATATATCAAGTTTCGGGTCTGTAGGCCAAAAGTTGATGGAGTAACTTAGTAGAAACAGTTCCATACACACTCACACACCCATCCACATAAGGACAAGGTATATATATATATATATATATATATATATATATATATATATATATATATATATATATATATATATGTATTAAATTGTAATTCAATGAATTTTAAAAAAAACTCTCATTGAAATGAAATGAAGTGGTTGAGTTTCATATCAAAGAACTTTTATTATTCTAAGCAAGACAAAGAATGCTTTAGAAAATTAATCTCCTTAACCTATAAGGTTTCGATGTCTACCATCTCGTCAGAGGAGAGAAAATATTAGCAAATAGTTATAAAGGTATGCACCCTATTTGCTAAAATCAGTGAGACATGGAAAGTCAAAGTGAAAATAATACATTTATCAGAAGTCCTGTATCAGGAGGATTTGTAGAAAAAGGATATGAATGTTTTTTAGATCCAGCTTGCTTGGTAAAATCCATGTTATACGTTCTCTACATCCGTTTGGTAATAATGTCCAAACTATATATTGGGTAATCCGCATAGCTGTGTAGATATCCGAATCGGGCAAGTGTTTGTATAAATTTGTTTGTGGGTCCAGCGATAATAATTCAATGTCTGGTGGAAGCCTTTTCATTAGAAGTCTATATAATTTTTAGTGGGGCGAAGTGTTAGGGAGAGTAGGCAGTGGTAAGTGGTAGGAAGTGGGGTGAAACATATGTCCATATTCATCCCCATATATATATATATATGAACACACATATACATACATACATACATACACACATACACATACACAGACATATATATATATATACACATAGACACATGTATAAACATATATATATATATACATATATATATATACACACATACACACATACATACATATATATAAATAGATATCTCTTCAAATAGAATTCAAAGAATCATAAAGTTTGACTGGTCGCTTAATTGAGGTCAGGTCGTGTACTAGATATAGAGACTTAGTTCGGGGAAAGGGAAGAGGAGGAACAAGAAGAATATAGAGATAAGAACAAAAAACAAAAATAAAGATAAAAATAAAATAAAATAAAATACGTAAATGGAATAATTCGTTTTTTCCAGATTTTTCCTAGTTTCATCTCAAATCTCATTGTCAGTTTAAATTGTATTTGTTCCGTCAACTCAAGTTATATATACTGCCCATGAGGTGCTAATTATTATTAATTTTATACGTATCTATATTTCCCTTAGAAAGGAGGATCGACATAAGGTTTAGAAATATACTAATATTTATGAGCTAATTGTGAAACCAATCCTAAGTATATATATATATATATATATATATATATATATATATATATATATATATATATATATATATATATATATACATAATATAAAGCTGAACGTTTGTGTGTGTGTGGTCACGAATAGGCTCCTATATGGTTGACTAAAAAAACTGATTGCATATAATGATAGAAGATGTATCGAGGATCAGGAATGGGTATGTTTGATCTGGCAGAACGGTGGTTCATAAAAATTGTGGGGTCTGCGTTCGTGCCTGGCCCCAAACTATGGAAATAAAAAATTTAAAAAAAAACGTTTACAAGGATTTTTGATATAGATGTACACAAGAATACTTTGATAAGTATGTTTCAACTTAAATAGGGATGGTATAACGAAATTGTGGTGTCTGCGTTCGCACTTGTACTCCATGGAAATATGGAACAAAGACTTTTCATATCTATTTGCGTAAGTATACTTTCATAATTATGTTTCAGTTTGAAGAAATATGGTATAATAAAATTTTTGGGTGTTCATTCACGCCTGACCTCCATACAATGTAAATATGTCACAAAGTTTAACAAGGTTTTTTAAGGGGATGAGGGTGAAGTTATTCGACACAATATGATTCAACTTAAAAAAATAAATAAAAGCTAACGTGAATTAAGATTAAAGTTAAGGTGTTATTTTTTGCCCAAGAGATAGATCTTTCTAATTATACTAATTTTGTTGCTTGTGTCGAAAGTTTTTGGCAGACATACAAACACACAAACATTAACACACATTTTGTCTTTTATATAATAGACTAGAGGAGGTACCTGGTGCTGCTTGGGTGTAGAGAGAACGGAGCCCTGTAAAAAAATGTTTAAAAAATAAATTAACCAACTACCTAAAAAAATGAAAATAGCAGCAAGTATAGTGCGAACACGAAAAAGAATGAGTTACAGTAGCCAGGCTCGAACCTGTAATGCGAAGGAGGAAAACAAGGTGAAAAAAGCCGACTCCTTAGCCTTTACACACACTGTGACAAACAACGTTGGCAGGTTTCAAAATAAGACTGGTCATTGCAAGGCGTATGATAACTTGGCAAAAATGTCAACGAAAAACTAACTCCTCCTTGTAAAAAACGGCCCAGATGAAAGATTGAATGTTTTGGGTCAATTTTTGGATATTTGTCGGCTAAGAGACCGGTCTTTCTAACGTTACCAATTTTGTCAGTGTTAGTCGCGTGTGTCGAAAGTTTTAGTGAGACATACAAACATACATACATACATTTACACACACGAACCGACATTTGAGATTTATATAATGGATTAGCCTAGGTGTCCGGTGTTGCCCAGGTGTTTGGAGGTGTGTGTTGAGCAAAATAAAAAGTGGTAGTAGGCAGGCAGGCTCAAACCTGTATCATGAAGGAGGAAAAAAATGTGAAAAAAAGAAACGTAACATCTTTACCGTTGCGTCCATCACCTAACTGGAAGTGGTGAAGGTTTAAATTAAGGCTAGTCAGTCGAAAAGAGGTGATGACTTTCGAAAATATCGGCGAAAAAAGTAGAAAAGTGCCTAGTTGAGGATGAAGGAATTAATGTTTTTAGCCAATTTTTTTTATATTTGTTGTCCGAAGGGTCGAGCTTCAAAATGATATTGACTTGTGAAAATCCATCGCCTCTGTCAGAAATTTTACGCATACATACATACATGCATGCATGCATACATACATACATACTAGTGATGGGATGCTTCCAATATTTTTTCCCGATTCCGATACAATTACCGATTCTGATTCCGATTCTTCATAGATCCGTAATTATTTAACTATAAAATTGTTATTTTCCATGGTTTTCGTAAAAACATATATTAAAAATGCAGATATTTTCCTAAACGTCAAAATACATTTGTGGAGGATGATGTATCGATTTTAACTTTACTGGTATTTTAAAATCAATAAATATTTATTATTTGTATCATTATTACCAGCAATGGAAGGGTTGGGTTTAAACAAAATGAAATAAAAAAAAAAATCAAAAGAATCGTTGTGGCATTGGAAAATAGGCATCAATTTTTCCGATTCCAATACCCCCAAATTTCCAATTTTTCCAATTCCTGATTCCAATTGATCGTCCATACACTAATACATACATACATATATGATGATTGCAACATCTTGTCAGACGAGAGCCACTCCCTCAGTCACTAAAATCCATGTGCCCAAATATGACTTTTTAGCCCTGTCAGTGACTTGCACACCCTCAAGCAGACATGACACTGAAAACGTTCACTGATTTGTATGAAACTAACAGCAGTGGAACCTGTATTATCGTGGGCTTTCATGTGATTAACAAAACTTAGACAACATACATACATGCATACATGATGATTGCAACGTCTTGTCAGACGAGTGCCACTCCCTCAGATACTGAAAGTTCATGAGCCCGAAAAAAGACATATAGTCCTGCCAGCGAATTCACATGCTCAAGCAGACATGACACTAAAGACAGTCATTGTTATACATACATATATATACATGCACACACATATATACATTCGTGCATACACAATACACAATACGCACACATACATATACATACACACACATGCAAACATAAACAAGACGGTCATTGGTATACATACATATAAATGTATACATGCATACATACATACATACATACATACATGTCTATAAGCATATGCTCATATATACCCATATACATACACAATGCATAATACACAAACATACATATACATACCCACATTCATACATACACATATACATACATATACATCCACATATACAAATACATACACACATATACGACACATATGCACATATATATATACATATACTTACCTACATATACATACACATCCATATATATGCATTAATACACATACACACATACATGCACACATACAAATACATATACATACATGCATATGCACACATACATGCATACAAACATTTATAAATGTATATATGTACACACACAAACATATATACACATAGACACATATACACACATATACACATAGATATAAATACATATAAACTCACATGTACATATATAAATATATACACACATACACATATAGACATACACACACACATACATGCATAGATACATATAATGATGGCAGAATAGTTGTTACATGGATCCAGCATTACAGGCGTACACACGTCACAGCTTTTTTATCGCCACAGGACTTCTTTTTTTTTTTTTTTTATAATAGACAAATACCTGAGAGAGTATCTATACAAAGATGGTGTTACAGAGTTTTAGCTTTGTACGATAGCTAAATCTCTCTCTCTCGGTTCAAAATGTTGACATCCAGCAACAAGCAAGAGCAAGATAGCCAGCAACAAGTCAAACTGCAGACCAGCTTTATGCGGGTACTGGTCTCCCGCTTTGTTGTTTTTTTTCTTTTCTTTTAAATAAAAAAAAAAAAAATTGGGTTGAGACAAACACTTTTGGAATAGTAACTGACGATGATATAAACAAATTCACACATTTTTTCACAAATAAACTCAGCGACGAATAGTCAAAATGTTAACAGTCCAACGGACATAAATTAAAGGCTTTTTTTTTTCTTTTTTTTTTTAAATAAAAAGTTTGGTTGAGACAAACACTTTTGGAATAGTAACTGACGATGATATAAACAAATTCACACATTTTTTCACAAATAAACTCAGCAACGAATAGTCAAAATGTAAACAGTCCAACGGATATAAATTAAAGACATACATACATACATACATACATACATACATACATACATACATACATACACACATTTAAACAGACAGGTGAGATTTATATAATAGAAGAAAGATAATATAATAATATAATAAGAATATGCTTACAAAGTTATATAATGTATTCACGATACAATTATTATGTATGCTATACTCTGTATTATCATATGTATTACGTTGTACTGTCACAATGTGTGATACTCGTTATGGTTAGCTAATCTATCCTAAAACGATTGTTTCTGAATTTGTATCATCAAGTACAGTTTATTAAGGAAGAATGTAAAAACTGAAGAAGAAGAAGAAGAAGAAGAAGAAGAAGAAGAAGAAATGATAAGATGCGCAACATATGGAGGGAGAAAATAAATGTCACAATTCTCATGGATGTCGAATGTAAACTAAGTTCGGATAAATACAGATAAACATGTGTTGCAGCAGGGTGGGGTGAAGGTGCTAATTGACTGTACAACAACAAGGTAGACACAAAGGCAAAAATATAACGGCAATATCAAAAGAAACCCCGCTTGCAGTTTAGATAAACAAAAATATGATGAAAATACTAGGACATACTTAGGAGTACACCGTTTGTATAAATTTAATTAGATTGGCTATTGAAATTGACGTTGTAGGACTGACCTGAGTCACCCCTAAAAGCCAAGAAGTAGGACAAAAATAATACCATTCCACCAAAATAATAGTTTCTTAGCCCCTCTCTTTCTCCTTCTCATAAACCGAACACAAACCAAGAACTGCTATCCAGAGTCCCTCATCACCTCTCTCTTCCTCTGTCTCTCTCTATCTTTCTTCTTAACCAAGCCCTAGCCAGCATGGCAGGCGAGTAGCCAGTACAGTCTTAGCCCCCGAACCAACAAGACTACATTGCCGGTGAATATTATTAACAAGAGGTGTACTCTCTCCAAAATGTAAAAAGGTAGTTCTTTCCTTTTAAAGGTTAACATTTGTATTAATTTCATCATTCCAACTACCGCTAATAAAGACAAGTGCAAGTCCGTGTTACAACGTAATTATTTTACGTCAATTTCAGTATTGTTTTATTTTGAGTTTAGATTCTTTTACTAAAAGTATTTTAAATTAAAATAAAACAATATTGAAATTGACATAATTATTGCAAAAGAATTTTTTTAAATATTAAATTATTGTAAAAGAATAAGAATTTAATTATTGTTCAATTATTAATTATTTAATATTAATTAGTATAAAAAATATAATTATTGTAACGGTTAAAAAAAAGTCACATAAATCAATTTGATTAGTTATTGGAATTTAAGCTATTTACTTTATTTTAATATTAGAAAAAAATTTGCAAGATCACATTAAATCACTAATAAGAAAAAATCGAAAATGGAATGGTTTATCTGCAACTCCAACAAAATCATTTAATAAAAAATTCCTGTATTTAATAAAAAGTCAGCAAAATGTTATATAAAAAACAGGAAAAAAACAGAACATTGTCTGCTAGGAGGTACTGGACTGAAGAAGTAAATTAAAAATTGTCCTTTACAGTGTGATTTTATTATTTGTATTGAACTATGTAGCAAAATATTACTTTTCTGATTATTTATTAGTACTTATTAATTTATCTCATTCGGGTCAGTCCTATATTTAAAATAGAATGGAAACTATTTTCATAGAGATAGTCATAAACTTATATTTGATGTGTGTTATTGTTTTTTCTGTCCCCAAAACTAATTTTTGGCGTTATTCAGAAAAATATCAGTTTAATTAAAACATATTTGTTGATTCAATATATTTGTCATTCGGTGAAATTTCCATGGGTCCTACCAGTAAATAATTATTGCATTTGCATTTGAATCAGTTATCCTCATCATTTTTCTTGTTTAATCATGTTACATTGTGAGCAAGGAAACAACATCTTCCTTCTACCATTATCAGCCATCAGAAGGCAGTTTGCAAAGATGGACATCATATAGTGTCATTTACATAGCGTAAAGAGAAACATATCTTCTCACAGAGAAACTAACTTTCATCATTTCCAACGCAGAACCATTTATACTCAAGACATTTATGTACATGACACGAACGTTCAAATATATGTTAATACATATATATCTTTATTAGCAGAGGTGCCCGGCGTTGCCTGGGTGTTTGGAGGTGTAAAAGAAAAATTAAAGTTTTAGTAGGCTCGAATCTGAAGCCTTGAGGTGAAGGTAGAAAAAAAGCGTGATCACTTACCGTGAAGCTACAAAGGCAGCCGAATTGAGAATGGTTGAAATTAAACAATTAAAAAGTTAAGTTAACAAGTATACACAGGTGCGTAAATTTAATGAGGTCAAACATCACGCCATAGAGGAATGAAATCTCACATTTAACTTTGGCTGCGAGGCACTTTTTTGGGTTTTGTTTTGTTTCCCCAAGATGTTGGGGCAAAATCAGGTCCCCATAAAAAAGGGGAGTGTCCAAGTGAATAGCAATTGTCTGATATGACGGTTTTCACCGCATTGATCAAAGCTGATTACTTTCTGGACGTCTCCAGCAGAGAAGCTGAGGAATTGCCTTCGCTCCATCAGTTTCACTTTATTTATACTAAAAAGCCAAACAAACATGTGACAGAATGAAATAACGCGAATTTTATAAAAGTTGATCAAAATAAATCTAGACATAACGTCCCTTCACAAATCATAGATATTATGATCTAGAGGGTATATAAACAGTTCTAAGACAGAGTAACCCTCCCCCTCCCCTGAGAACCCCGGCAAGAAAAACCTTTGCTGGGCATAGAAAAATGCGCATATTGACTCATTTTCCATCCTGAGCCATGCTCCCTCAAAATATTATTTAAAGATCTTGGAAACTATCTATGTTTGTTTAAAACAACCCTCCCCATGTAAACAGAATGAGTGTCTTGTAGGTTTAGATATAGTGATAAGTAGTAAGATTGTACATCTAAAACAAAAATAGGTTTAAGGCTCCTAAAATTCTTACTAAAATTGTCCACAAAAGGATAGAGTACTTGGTGAAATTCAGTTGTAAGTGTCATTCTGGAGGTTCACTCAAAACTACAATTGCGAATTACTTTGGATCCTCCTTTTGTAATCAGAAAGCATATCACTTAGGTTTAGACGTGATTTGTCTCTAAAATAATCCCCCATTGTTTATATAAAACAAGCAGGGAAACCCAGCATTGCCCGGGATTGAATGATGATCAATGAAAATTCACAATCCTATATTTTTATTCTCATCAAAATCCGTGAAATCACCTGGGAGGAAGCTTCACATGCCTTCATGCAGTAATTTAGCCCAAAATATGTTATTTTACATTGCACTGTAGAGAACCTACTGTTTCTTTTATAAAATTATTTTATATACACTTCTTTCCAGTTAACAACAAAAAAAAAAAACATTAAGAAATTTAAGTGTGGAGTTTGAACCTACAGACCACGTCATGCAAAAAACAAAAAAAACAAAAGAACATGCTATCAACTTCCCACAGTAGAATTTTCATGGCCCATTGTTCAATCATTGTTGCTAAGTAACGACATGAAAAAAAATGGCTTTACCAATGATAGATGAATTAAAATAACGGTTTTGATTATTAATTATTGGTAATTATCGGGGGGGGGGCATTCTGACTCAAAACTTAACTAAGATCACTCCCAGACTTATGCACTAAAGTCCTGTAAATGTTAAAGAAAATCTGTTGAGCCATTTCGGAGTCTATAAAGAACACACACACGCACACACACACACACACACACACACACACACACACACACAAAGTTGAATTTATATAATTGCAGAGATAACGTTATCTTTATTTTAAGTTAGATTTATATAATTGTAGAGATAACATTATCTTTATTTTAAGTTGAATTTATATAATTGTAGAGATAACGTTATCTTTATTTTAAGTTAGATTTATATAATTGTAGAGATAGTATTATCTTTATTTTAAGTTGAATTTATATAATTGTAGAGATAACGTTATCTTTAAATATACATAGCCCCCCCCCCCTTTTTTTTTCCTTTAACATCGATTCAGCTTTTGTTGAGTGAAGGCAAAATCAGTTGACTGACTTTTTTGTATTACTTTTTACTTTTAATCACGAATAATAATAAAAAAAAGATCCTCCATAATTTTGTATCATGAAATAGAAATGGCTTTATTTTGTTTCTATTCTTTCAATATTTAATTATACGATGGGTTTTATAATACAGTATGAACAATAAAATTGTCGCCCTAGAAAAGACGACAGGATTCCATTTCCATTTGATGAAGACCACTTTTCTTCTTTTCTTGCAGACCATCTACTAGTTGGCCAAATCCCAAGAGCTATAAGAGCCTTATATCATGTCTGAAAGTGAAACAATGCTTGACACGCAAGATCGGAGATGTACCGCTGTACAACTCATGCTCTCTACCGATCCAAATTATGACAATAGGACCATTACCAGCACCCTTAAAATGCATCGCTGGATTACCACAAACAACATGGACATGCCCAGAATGATGAAAACAAAGTTTCTGGCCATGTTGTGGTTTCAAGTGAGGACCATATCATGCCATCTCACATCTTCGAAGTTGGCTTGAAAGTCAACACCAAAGAGTACCTGGACGTGCTGAAGAGTGTAGTGATTCCCTAGTGCAATCAGGTGGCCGCTGGCAGACCCCTGGATGTGGTAGCAGGACTCAGCACCAGCCCACAAGTCCAAAGAGGCCTAGGCTTGGCTTCAGAAAGAGTAATATGACTGAATACCCTTCTCTCACTACCCCCCTCCTCCCCTGATCTAAACCCGCTGGACTACTTCGTTTGGTCATACGCCGAGAACATCACCAACATGACCTCTCACAACATCAAATTCAGCCTAATCATCGCCATCCGTCGAGTATTCGCCAACCTCCCAGTTCTGGATCCGTATTGAGGTGGTGATTGAGACTGAAGGCAGCTACATTGAATAGATGTCTGCTCTACCACATAATTAAGTTACCTTTTTTTTTTTTTTTTTACATAGGCGTCACCACTTATCAAGGCCGATAGGCCACTCAAGGATAAGGGTTAAAGAGTGTAGAGTAGTCAAAAGGACAATATAGTAATCGATAATAATGGAAGTTTGGTAAATTTGTTAACTTAAGTGGAACGGCTCATCAGAAACTTGTTCACGTTGGACTTGAAGACAACCATATTATAGACAGCTGGAAAGCAGGAAAACGGAAGACATTTCCACAGGCGTGCAGTTCTAAGAAAGAAGCTTTGTTCATGGAATCTATGTTTAGGTTTAGGCACAGATAAAGAGTGGGGAAAATTATTGATAATGTTTTCAGCTAGTCGAGTGTTTCTTGTGAAAGTTTGGCGAGGGGGGACCATAGATTGCAGCTCAGCCGAACACTTTCCATGAAAATAATGATAAAGCAGAGACAAACTCGCAACATCTCTTCTGTGAGATAGAGATTGCAGCGAAGAGAAAAGGACATCTCCTACGAGGCTACAAAGTCTATTTTGAACCCTATCAAGGCAGGACAAGTCTTTTCTAGCAGCTCCTGCCATATCCTTGAATTGATTTTTTTCAATAAAAGTTTTAAAATAAAGCTGTAGTGTTGTTTTTTAGCATGGCCGATACTTTTATCGTTCCACTCTATATAAAGATTTTTTTCTATACATATATGATCGCCAGTGGAATAGTGAAATAAAAAGCATACTCATAACTCTCACTTTATTTTGTCCTTTAGTACTCACATAAGATGAGTGATGTTTCTGACAAAGGGGGAAAATTGCTGCTTTGTGGGTTGGAATCTAGTCATATCACATTTATTGTTGGATAGTTTTTGACATTGTAGTTTTTTCAGATCCTTACATCAAGTGACTTAATGCCTTGATGAGCAATTTAATTCTTGCTGACTGTTTTCCTCCTAATTTTAATCTTGTTTTTTTTTTTGAGACTACGGTTAATAAGCATCTACTGTTTTTGATACAATCATCTTTCTTTCTTAGCTATAAAAGCCAGGTATGTCAAAGGATGGAGTACTGGTTCCACATCTGGGTGGGAGCTACTAGAAAGATCTTATCCTACCTTGATCGAGTTCAAAATAGACTTCGTAAACTAGTAGGGGATGCCCTTTTCTCTTCCCTGCAACCTCTTTCTCACAGAAGAGATGTTGCGAGCATGTCTCTGCTTTATCGTTGTTTTCATGGCAAGTACTCGTCTGAGCTCCAATCTATGGTCCCCCCTTGCCAAACTTTCATGAAAAACACTCATCTACCTGAAACTCTATCAATAATTTCCCCCACTCTTTTTATCTGTGCCAAAACCTAAACATAGATTCCATGAACAAAACTTCTTTCTTAGAACTGCACACCTGTGGAACTGTCTTCCATTTGCCTGCTTTCTAGCTGACTACAGTATGGTCATCTTCAAGTCCAACGTAAACAAGTTCTTGATGAGCTGTTCCCCTTAAGTAATTCAATTTACAAAATTTACACTATTAATGATTGCTATGATATTGTATCATTGACTACTGTATACTCATTAACCCTTAGCCTCGAGTGGAATTTGGTCCTTGTGACTCCTGTGTAAACAAAAAAGCAGCTCCTTACATTAAGTGGCTTCACTTCTCGGGAGCGATTTCCATGAAAAAAAAATGTCTTATCCTTTTTGTAACGGGACGTGTCACGTGCATCACGTTGTGACACAAGAGTCTCTGCAACAGATCGTGATAGTCATCGGCACCAGATTATAACAGATATATGTCACTGGCACGTGAATGTGACACTTTCGTGTCCCGGGCATACGTCGTCTAGTGGTGGACCCCTCCAGCGTGACCAGACTCGCACTGGTCCCCGGAAAACATACCTCCGCTGCTCAAGGCACGTTAAACGTGCATGACCCCAAGTCCGTGTGGCAACATTGTCCTCTTCGGCCGTCACTCTGGTTTTGTGTCTGTGTCTTCGTCGTCTGGCGTCAGGGCATACCTGAAATAAACTGCATCTTCACTTATGCCGGCAATCGAAAAACAAAGAAAAAACTCTGAGGTCATTTTCGTTTAAACCAAATAAAATAATTATTTGCAATCATTCTACATTTGTTTAAAGTCGTGTTTTCGTTATCCGCGCTTCGTGATGCAGGTTGTATACTTGAGATATCAGGTTAATTCTCTAGCTAAGAACAAGATCTTTTCAAGTTAGTTCTTATTGAGATTTCTGCCCCTCTCACCCCCAGGCGGGGCGAGAGCCGATGTGTACGCTTCGCTCGCTAGCCAAAGACTGCCAAAACCCTTCTATATATTTTCGAGTAGGCAATCGTTGTTTATAAAAGACATCTTCCTTCCTTTTCTCCATTATCTTCTATTCCCCCCTCTTTCTTCTCTTGTGAATTTCTTTTTCCATCCCTCTATTTTCTTATTCTTTTCCCTTTCTCTATTGTTTTGTGAACATATCTGTCAAACTAGCTTGGTGGTCTCCGAGTTAAAACACCCCGGGTCCCCGACTCCGAGCAGACATTTGGAACCCAAATTCTCGAGACTGTCCGAATCAATTACGTTAGTTAAAACTCATTCTCACAAGATCCAACTAGAAAAATAATCTCTTTGTCGAAATTCCCATTTTCAGACGTATCTCTTTTTTCCGCCATTAAAACAGATACCATGTCTCCCGAAAATCTCATAAACGCCTGTCTTAATCTTTGACACAGTATCAGCACGCCCCCCCCCCCCCGGCCATAAGCATTCTTATCTTCACCTAGCTAAACGGGACACCCGGCATCGTCCGGTGTCCCGTCACATTTCATGCGCACTGAACTACATTATATATCATTCAGCCAAGTCCGTCTTGACGTTATTTATCTCCCTTGTACAGCAGGATGATGGGACATAAGGGCTGGAAAGTGGAATTTAAAAAGCCAGGAAAGAGGAAGAGCACTCTGGCATGTAAAAAATTTCCTGGACACCTTCATCGACAGCCTCAGTAATAAATTAATCCCCTTAAAATTCTTTCAGCATGTAGAATCATAGTAGTAGCACAACCTTTTTACACACAAATCCATGGGACTATATTTTTGTATATTCGCACATGTAGGCAATGAACAGGCCGAAACATTCTAGAAAATCAATATAAAAGGCCTGACGTGCCAAAGTCAAATCAGTTCCAGACAAAGTTTCCGTAAGTTGCTTTGTGTGATTATCACCTGTATCTGACTCGGTCCAAAAGGCATAAAACTGCAACACGAAGTATACCAAGCTCACACTACAATGGATAAATGACTCAATCCTTTACCAATGAAGCACACGCAAACAAAAATTAATGAATATTTTTCCTTGCAAAACTCTTACCTTCCTGGTTGTGGTGTTTTATGAACGGAAAACAGAGCAAAACCTCTTTACTAGGCTTTACCGAACTAATTTCACAGCCAATAATAAACGTAAGAGCAAATAGTAAACGTAAGAGCAAATAGTAAAGAGCAGGTAGCAGCAGTAAACGCAAGAGCTGTTAGTAACGAAACGTTGAAGGAGAAAAAACTCAGCTCTTTTAAAAAGGAAAAGGAACGTGTGCAAAATCATATGCCATAGAAACTTTTACTTTAATGAAAATATAACACTGGTATACCTTCATTTGCAATGTTATTTTATAAAATATGTTGGCAATAACAATTTCCTCAGTCACTAAAGATTTCTTGCCAATATAGACAGTGAACAGGCCGGAGCATTCAAGAAAATCAATATAAAAGGCCTGACGTGCAAAAAACAAGTCAGTTCCAGACAAGGTTTCCAAAAGTTACTTTGATGATTATTACACGTCGCTGACTGTCTAAAAGATGTAAAACCCTAACACAAAGAATACCCAGCTCAAGTTACCCATGAAGCTCACGCAAACAACAAAGAATGAATATTTTTCCTCGCAAAACTCTTACCTTCCTGGTATACCTTCATTTATGGTGTCTCTTCATAAAATATGTGGACAATAATATTTACCTCATTCACGAAAGATTTCCAGCCAATACTCTTACAATTATACAAATATTAATTTTCACTTGGATTATAATTCTGGTCTTCCATCCTATAAAAATGCACATTTCTCTGCTCTATTCATGCACTTTAATCTTATTAATTTCATGCTCATGGGAGATCACGAACATACAGGATTGAATACAAATTACACATCCCTCATATATAAAAAATAAACTACTTCCGGTAAAATAAAATTTATTATTTGGAGTTTTAGAATTTGTTCCTGAGTTGTTGCTATTTATTCATGTTTGTTTTTGTTTTTGGAGTTTCGACCTTTGCTCCCATCACTGTCACGAATTCGACATTACTCTTTTTCCTACAAACTGCTGACCTCAACTTCAGGAAATAAGTGACACACACAAACATGGGCCTTCATACAAACTGGTGACCTCGACTTCAGTAAATTAGCACCACACACAAACAGGGGCCTCGAGTGAACCTCCTAGAGCTGCACAAGACAAGCAACATATCTCAGTCAACAGAGAAAAAGCCATCCCAACAATGATCTAGACTCTGTTGGCTTTGGTACCGATGGAAAATCCCTAACTGAGCAATGACCAAGGCAGTATTGATGCTGACATTGGGAGGCGATCTTAGCTGGAAAAGAAACAGTCACAAGACCAGTAATGTATTTATTTCTCCTTTACAGTGAGAAATGTGACAAAAGAGTCGGAAAGGGCCATTAAAACGTCAACGTACCCGAGGAGGGGCACTCTAACCCACAAAAAAAGTGCTTGAGCAGCCCTGTTAGTATTCTATTCGCCGGCAGGGGCGCCTTAAGCGATTAGCAATAAACTAACCACTTCTCAAAGAGAGAAGGCAAAGCCTAGGAGGGTTGACCTCATAGAACTGACTGCACAGGACCTGCATTATTTTATCCCGCAAATAACAGGGAAAAGTTCATTACAAGAATGGTCTAGACTTTGTTGATTTTGGTGCCGAGAGTTACCTTCTCCCCCGCTAACTTATTTAAATGAGGAACTTGCATTTTACGACACCGGATTTGTAATTTGTAATGTCATGTTTACTCACTTTTCGAGTGGGGAAATTATTTAATTCCAAACAGGTAGACTTATATTCGATATAAAAATAAAAAAAAATGTTAAAATATATCATCGCAGAAATAACGTTGAATTATAATACAAAAATCGTTATTTTATTTTATTTTTAAATATAAGTTGTTTCTTTAGGTGGTTATCCGATTAGAGTTATCTGCCCTTGCAATGTTGTTTTGGACATAGCAGGCGCGTAGCAGAAAAAGAAATAAAAAAAGAGGAAGAAAAGAGTATGCTTTTTCTTCTCTTTTCCTATATGTCTCTGTTATATGACCCCCCAAAGACCCACACAGACACTCTGCCGTGTTTCTAGGTATGCTTGCGATTTGTTATGACGATGACGGCGACGACGACCTATATGGTTCGACCTTTGCAGCAAAAGAAGAAATAGATTAACATTATTAATTTACGTGCTGGTTTCTTTCTTTCTGTCTGTCTTCTTCTCATTAAGAAAGACAAAATTAACACCCCACCCATTCAAGGCACCGGTCTCTATTTATATATCGGTAACATTTATCGGGAGTCTTAAGTTTCCAAAAGATAAAACTTATTGTTTTAAGACAAGCGTTAAGTAACGTGACTCAATGAAGCCTAAAGAAAAACACGTCGTAATTGAAACAGACAAGCGTGATACGTTCTTGAACAATTAAATAATAAATAAATATTATTAAAATACTCCCTAAATTTCCGAAGATACCATAGTTATTATTTAAATTTAAAATAGCACAATTATAATTCGCAAAAATATTAAAAAGAACGAGTTCAGTTGTACAATAGTGGAACTTTGATTTTTTTTAACGACAATTTATTCATTTAAAAATGTTTCGTTTTAGTTTGCCTCTATAATATATTTGCGATTAAATAAAATTATCACTTTTTAAAATAACCATTCAGAATAAATGTTATTGTTTTTTTAATATGCTTACTAATACGTGAAAAATGCTTCTACCAAAGTTTTTTTAATTGTTTAATTTTTAGCAGGGTGTTCATATTAACTATTTGTTCAATGTTTCCCTTTCCGACTTGATTTTTGGACCGCTCTTTAACTTAAAAAAAGCCGCCCTCTGAGAATATACTCGCAACGCAACATTAAACCGAAATCCATATTTTTATTTAGTTTTTATTTTACACTACAGAATATTATTTATTACCGTTACGAATGAAAGAACGCCTGCAAACAAATTTGACATTACATAAACAGGCTGCAATTGGGTGTTGCCAATAACAACAACAACAATCATAATAATAAAAGCACGTGTTATTTTGTTACTATTAACCTCTCTCTATCTTTTTTCTTTCTTTTTTTTTTTCTCATTTAGTTTAACCTTATCGCCAATGTTTTCAGTAGCGTAGTTGTGCTTCTACCACACGGTCGGCTGCTGTAGGATTTCTTTCATTTTCTTTCTCAATTCGCTGCCCAAAACAAACTGCTTCATTGATTCTTTATTTTGCATACATACATATACATATGTACACACGATTCTGAAAGGTCCTTAAGATGAGATCTTTCAATGTCATGCAACCAGCCTTGAAAAGTCTTGACAAAATCATTAAAACGAACACATTCTTCTCCAGGAGAGGCTATGCAAGATTTACTCCAACAACTTTTCATTATTGCAATAACGGTACTAATTCTAGTTCCTCTTCGAAGCTCACCGGACTTCGACTGAACAAGAGGTCCAAGAAGCGAAATATATTATCGTGGATCTCTACTAATAATAACTGTCGGTCTTTTTCATTGTCTTCGGAGTCTGACCCTTCTTCTTCATCTTCTTCGTTTACAAATAATGATGCCTTCACGGTTCCCAAGGAAGCAAGGGTTGTTATTTGTGGTGGTGGTGTCGTGGGGTCGTCCGTGGCATACCATCTAAGTCAACGTGGCTGGTCCGATGTTGTCGTCCTGGAACAAGGAAGGTAAGAACAAACACATTTATTTGTATGGTGCTTCTACAGAATTTGAACCGAACCATAAAGGCTTTTGCAGAATTAAACGGTGCTTATGCATTTTTGTTACTGTGCTATATTTTTTTTGTGCTAGTGCTATTTTTTAAATCGTATTTCCAAGTTTAATTAAAGTTTTATGATACATTTTTTTTTATTCAATTGTAAGGTTGAAGTATAGAATAGTTACAAAACACCCTCCCCTCCCCATGTTAAGAATGGCTTTTTAAATAATGTTATTATTTACGTCCGGATCACTCTTTGCACTAGTACCATTTTTTTTTTAAATAGTATTTTCAAGTTTTACGATCTCTTGTTTGATTACAACCCCTGAAAAACAACTCTTTGCAGGTAAGTCGTCAGTGGAACAACCAAGTCACATTGACCATTAAAGGGTTCAGTTTTAATTCTGTAGAAGTAGCCAACATTTAATTTTCATTGACCTGCATTGTTTGAAACTTTTGAACACAAGTTTTATTTCAAAATTTGCTTCTTAGCTTCCACTTTAATCGAATACGTCATTAAAAAAAGAGAGAAAAAATGGGTGGCTGATTATTTTTTTTATGTAGTCGATAATTTCACGCTTGAAAGTAAAAAGAAATCTTACTCTAATCCAATTGGAAATTACCCCAAGACTTAGGGTTAGTGATACCATACGTCTTTTTTTAGGCCCGATAGTAGCCCCCCCCCCAAAAAAAAAAACAATTGACAACCACTGTGATTGATTGACGAATTCGGCTAAGTGAAAGTAATGAAACAAAGGTGCTAATGCACTTATTGATCTGCGCTATTTTTTAAAATCGTATTTCCCAGTTTAATTAAAGTTTTTAAAGTACTGAATAGGTACAAAACACCGTCCCCTCCCCATGTTAAGGATGGCTTTTTAAATAATAATGTTATTTCAGCACGGATCAATAAGTGCATGAGTACCGAAACAAATTTTGAAATCACAAAACTTGGAAGTTTCAAAAGTTTAAAACTATGCAGGTGCAGGTCGGTAGAAAAATTAATTTTCGGTCGGTTGGTAAAAGTTATTTATTGTATATTTTGTTTAGATTTCTCGGCTGTTAACTATACAATACTTTTGCCGATATTGATTTTAGAAAAAAAAAATGTCTAAAATTTACGGCTTAAGTTTAAGGGGGGGGGGGCTTAAGAAGAAATTGAAATTCAAGACTTTTGCTTAATTGATGTTTAATGACTATGGATGAAATTTAATGCAAATCTGAAATATTTGAATTTTCAAATGGGAGGTTGTGCACATATTATGCCCTCCTAAAAATCGTTCAAAGAAACTGAAATTTGGGAAATATTTATTAAATGATGTCTCTAATACCGATTGCTAAAGTTTCACAAATTTTGGAGGTATCTGAATTTTCACCAACGACTACCCCCCCCAACCCTTTATCAGCTGTATTCCAAAATTTATAATGATCTGTTAATTAGTTTAGGTGTGAATCTTATACACAAGTGTATATAAATAGACTTGCTTTAACTAGACGGTGTTGCTCAGGAGCAAAACAATTGGGAAAAAAAAAACATTTTTTTCAGTAGGAATTTTTAAAGCTTCCTTTTTTATTTTTTATTTTTCATCTTGGTACTTCTGCAGTTTACGGAACGTGCTATTAGAAATTTTTCTTTTTAGATAAGATGTTCATGTTAAATTCAATTTTGTCTATTAAATAGTTAGGTGAAAGTACAGAATAGTTAACGTTCGTTGCCCCTCCCCATATTAAGAACAATACGTAAACTGCAGAAGTACCCTTATTTTACCCGATTTCGGTACTTATTCAGAGGATTGCAGTTACTTACGGAACCAATCTCTGATATTGATGTAGAATTCTGAGCTAGTCCCAGGAATAATCGAAGCAGTTTACGATTTTAAAGCTGCGAAAAAAAAATCTTAAAAGCAGACGACACTAATATGCGAGGGGAGGATTGGGTTTTAAATATTTTAGACCCTAAAAAAAAAATAAAGTTGAAAAATCCTTTAAAAAGAAAAAATGTTTTTCAAATTGTAAACTGCTTTGAGTATCTTCGGGACTGACTTGGGAATTCTTTATCGATACTCGCGACTGACTGGGTAAGTACTGCAATTCGATGGAAGCCCATTCCTTAAAAATAGCTTGATTCCAATAGACAATTAAAAAAAAATCATTCACTATGTTACGCATTGGCAACACACACACACACACACACACACGAGATAATGTCTGATAATTTTTAATGCAAAGAGAGATATTACGTAATATTTCGTCGGTAATACCGGTGCTAATGCACTTACTGATCCGCACTATTTTTTAAATCGTATTTCCAAGTTTAATTAAAGTTTTATTTTTTTTATTCACTTGTAAGGTTAAAGTAAGGTACATCACCCTCCCCTCCCCATGTTAAGAATGGCTTTTTAAATAATAACGTTATTATTTCAGCACGGATCAATAAGTGCATGAGTACCCTAATACCTTTAGCCCACTCCCTTAAAATGAGATTCTATTTTTTTAGGATCTTACGTACGAACATCATGAAAAATATGACGCAGTAATAAACACGCATACACACAATTATTTCAGAATTTAGAGTCCGGCGGATCAGTGGATCAAGTTTCGCATATAAATTCGACGTAAAATTATCTTCCATTTCTGGGGCTATTCTAATGTTTTAGCGCAGTTAACCATTTTTTTTTTTTTTTTTTTTGTTTGTTTTTGTCTTTTGCTATAGTAGATAGAATTTGTGCGTTTTCCCCGGGGGGGGGGGGTGAAGAAGATTTTACCATTTTTCGGGGGGGGGGGGGGGATTATGTGTGGTTTTACGACCTCGCCAATTTTACTTCGAGTAAATAGTAAAAAAACTGTAGTTAATTGCCATAAAATGCTAGAATGGGTCCGAAAATGGGGAACCTTAGAATCGCATTTCTTTTCTTTTTTTTTTTTTTTTTTTTTTTTTGTCACATATACCGAATTAACTGAAAACGCTTCAAAACCTATATTGACTTTTAATTTAAAAAAAAAATGGTAATAATGCACTTATGTTACCGTGCTGCAATAACGTTATTAATTAGAAAACCATTCTTAACATAGGAATAACTGTGTCAATTTTAAGTCTACAGACTCGAAATTTGATAATACAGGGTACTGAGATTTGGAAAAATCTTTATAGTCCGTTTTCAGCCAGAAATTTGGCTGTTAAGAGGTCAAAGTTCAACGCTTTGACCTTTGAGACCCTTACCAAACTCCTCTGCCAATTATGGGTTTAAACACTTGAAATTTTAAATATAAGTTCCTTGGACATGGATCTAACTTAATAACTTGATTTGAGCCCAAAACAACAAATGTTAAAGGATCATAATAGGGGTCAAAGTTTAAAAAAAAATTGACCGTTTTTTTTTTTTTTTTTTTTTGCTCAACATATACCTCCAAACACCCGGGCAACGCCAGGCTGAAATGCTAGTAATATATATATATATATATATATATATATATATATATATATATATATATATATATATATAAAGTAGTAGCGTTCGTGTGTGTGTGTTTGTCTATGTGTACAACTCCCAATGATCAAAGAAATATAAAGGCCATATGTGTGTACACCTCTCCTGGTCCAGAAATATTAATGTCCATGATAAGATACTTCTGTCAAAGGAGACATTATATTTTATACACAATTTCTATATATAGCATTCTTCAAACCACATCTACATTGATTGAGTTACGGTCATTAGTATATCGCATTAAATTAAATCTATTTAAATAATTAGCTCAATGATATTACTTATTCGACATAATAGGTTCGTTTCAACTGTTCTAATTAAAAAAACATTAATTATTTAGTTTATTTTCATTTCAATTTATATTTGATTTAACTTATTTTATCTGAAATATGAAACCGTTTAATTTTTAAACCAGAAAACTAAAGGGGAAATAACTGTGATAGTTTAATTGAAAAATTGTTTTAAACGGAGCAAGTTATTAAATATTTTCTGTAATAGATTTGTTTTCATTTTTAAATATTCTTCTAAACTGAGTTATTATTTTTATTATTAATTCAGAGGAATCTTTTTTTTTTTTTTTCGCTTATTCTTAATTTTTAAGTAACCTGCTTTATTTGTTAGAGAAAAATAATTAAAGCTAATGTCCTCGTTTACTTGCATTCCCACGAGGGCAAAGTTAGACACAGGGCCAATTTTCCATGTGAGCAAAATCCATCATCCCATACATTATTTGCTTTTTTTTTAATGTATATATATATAAAAGCGAAAATGTGTGTCTGTATGTATGTTCACTTTTTGTTTATGTCCGCGAAAGGCATTTTTGTGGCAGGTTCTCGAGGCCGTCGCTCATTCTTAAAATATATCGCGTCGAAATCATAACATCGATGAGTTAACAACGGGGATCGCCTGTCTATTTAATTTGCCTGACTTAGAAAACTAAATATTCCACATTTTTGGATTGCCGCGTGTGGATTCAGCTTTTTCATATAATAAAAGCGAAACTGATTCAAAGCTAGGTATCATTCGTGGCGCGATCGCCGGGAATGGCCAAAAGCAATCAGCTTTGATTAATGCGGAGTTTCTCCTTATATCAGACAATTGCTATTCAATTTGGAAAATCCCCTTCAAAAGGGAAGCTGGCCCACTCCCCCAATCGTCTTTGGGAAGCCAAAACTGCACCGCATTGAAACAAAGTAAACAAACGCCAAATGACTGCCCCGCAGTAAATAAATAAAACTTCCACGTGATCCTAACGCTCCCGTGATGACCTCATTAAGCAGTCACCTGTCAATCAAACCTTTTTGACTTGACTCACTTTTTAATCGCTCTTACATTGCCATTGTCGCCATAGCACAGGTGTTCAGGCTCAACATATTGGCATCAAGGCTCCGGGTTCGAGCCCACTTGCCAGCTTCCCCCCCTCCTTTTTTTTTTAATTGCTATCGTTAAGTTTCCTTTTTGTTTGGATTTACACCCCCCCCCAAACACCCGGACAACACCGATGTGTGTCTGTCTGTGTGTGTACATTTCCCTACCAAATTACTCTGTCAGTTTTCAGTCTACAGCCTCGCGATTTGACATAAGGAATATTGAGATTTGGGAAAATCTTTTTAATTGGTTTTCGGCAAGAAATTTCGCTGTCAAGGGGTCCAAGTTAAAAAGATTTAACCTTTGCGGTCTCTAGCAAACTATTCAGCAAATTTTGGGTCTAAAAATTTGAAATTTTACATGAAGGGTATTCAGACATGCAGCAAGCTTTTTAGTCGGTTTTTGGGCGAAAATTTAGCTGCCAAAAGGTCAGTTAAAAAAGTTGACCTTTGCAGACTCTACCAAACTCCTCCTCCAATTTTGGGTTTAAATACTTGAAATTTTAGATGTAGGTTACTTGGATATGAGTCAAACTTTTTAATATATATGCACATAAAGTTATGAACATTATATAGGACCCGAGCAAAGCTGGGCTGAACTGCTAATATATATATATATATATATATATATATATATATATATACATATACATATATGGGCATGACTCAGAGGTTAAGGAATGAGAGTTGGGAGTTGAATGTTTTGGTTTCGATTCTAGCTGATGGCACTCACGTTATATATGTATATGCATTTTCAGTTTTCATCTCACTACTATATATTAGGTTCAATATAATAATCAATAGAGCATTATCTCTATGATACTAAATACGTAATCAGCATGAATTAAAAAATCATATTTAAGCATATCTTATGACTGGGAAATGCCGGGTGGCCTGCTAGTATTCTTATAGAATTGTAACATTAAAATGTTTTTGGTGTTAAATTTCCTTTTCCTTAATTTTTGTATTTACAAAACTTTGTTAGTGTTTTAGTTTGTACTTGCTAACTGGTGACCCTTCTATTCTTTCAATGTTTCATTTATTTCCATCTTTATACGCATGCCTGTATATATATATTTCTTTCTTTCTTTGTTATAACTTTTATACTCAACTAGCAGTTCCGCCCGGCTTTGCTCAGGCCCTATGTACTGTTCATAACTTTATGTGCATATGTATATATTAAAAAGTGTGAATATGTACCATAATGCCTTTCTATATAATAGGCTTCCTTAACTACTATAGAGAAAAGTTGGTAGAGACCGCAGACGTCAAATTTTTAACTTTGACCCTAATTTTAACCTCTTAACTTTTATTATTTGGGTTTAAATTAAATTAAAATGTTTGACCAATGTCCAAGTAACCTACATCTAAAATTTCAAGTGTTTAGACCCAAAATTGTTGGAGGAGTTTGGTAGAGTTTGCAAAGATCAACTCTGTAAACTTTGACCTCTCACCAGCTAAATTTTCGCCCAAAAACTGATTAAAAAGCTTGCTGCATGTCTGAATACCCTTCATGTAAAATTTCAAATTTTTAGGCCCAAAATTAGCTGAATAGTTTGCTTGACACTGCAAAGGTAAAATCTTTTGAACTTTGCCCCCTTGGAAGCCAAATTTTCAGCAATAAAACGATTAAAAAGCTTGCCCTTTGTCTGAATACACTTTGTTTAAAATTTCAAATGTTAAGACTAAAAATTGGCTGAGTAATTTGGTAGAGACCGCAGAGGTCAATTTTTTTTAAAACTTTGACCCCAATTATGACCTCTTAGCATTTGTTTTAGGTTCAAATCAAATTATAAAGTTAGATCCATGTCCAAGTACCCTATATCTAAAATTTCAAATGTTTAGACCCAAAATTGGCGGAGGAGTTTGGTAGAGGTCTCAAAGGTAAAATGATTGAACTTTAACCCCTTAACAGCCAATTTTCTGGCCGAAAACTGATTAAAAAGATTTTCCCAAATCTCAATACCTCTTATGTCAAATCTCGAGTCTGTAGACCGAAAATTGACAGTTATTTGGTAGAGAAATATACAGACACACACACAAATTTTCACTTTTATAGATATACTAGCAGGGTTGTCCGGCGTTGCCCGGGTGTTTCTAGGCGTGTGTGTGGTGTTTAATAAAAAAGAACCCGGGGGGGGGGGGTAGGATCGAACCCGAAGCCCTGAGGCGAAGTTTGAAAATAAAATCGCACAGCCAGAATGAGTTAGTGAAAGATGTTTGAATTTATTTAAGTAAGAACGAAATTGAAAGGTGCGTGCCTGGAAGTCGCCGAGCATTATGACGACGACGTAGGTTTGCTTGTTATAAGCGAAGTGAAAAAAGAAAACGTTTTAATTAAGTGTGGGGGGGGGGTAATCAAAACATCGAAAAAAAAACACAAAAAAAACTAACGTAAGGCAAACGATGAAAACAGAAAAACACGTGAAAAATGGCTTAAATAAGCCTTTTTCAATATTAAAATTTAAAAAATCGGTGGGTACCCGGGTGTTTTTGAGTGTGTGGTCGGGGGTGGATAAGCAAAGTAAAAAAACCAAAAGAACAGCAAAACGAACGTTACGTGAAAAATGGCTTAAATAACACTGGTTCAATATTTAAATTAAAAAATCGAAAAAAAAAAAAAAAAGACATATCACACCACGATTCGAACCCAAAACGTTTAGATAACTAACCAACGTGCTAATCAACTAACCTAATGCGACGTACATGAAGTTTGTTAAGGTTTTCAACTATTTAAAGTAAATCAGCTCATGACGTCATCTGGCACATGCGTAGAACCACTCTCGTCATGAGAAGACCGTTTTTGTTGACCCCCCCCCCCCCCCCCGTCGAAAATTATCGATTTCGGGGTGAAAAAAAATGAACGTTTCTGGCCAATTTTTTAATATTTTTCGAGCGAAGGCTGAAGCTTTGATATGATACTGAGTTTGTGAATTTTCGTCGCGTCTGTTGAAAGTTTTTAGCAGACACAAACATACACACATACATACATTTTCGCTTTTATATATATATAGACTAGTGAGGGGTACCCGGCGTTGCCTGGGTGTTTGTAGGTGTGTGTGAAAAAAACCCGATGCCTAAAATGTGAAAAAAGACAGGTGCTGTGAAAAAAAACGAAGCCTTGACGACGTGCAGTTGAAAAATAGTAAAGTGTGAAAAAAAAACAGGTGCGCGTTTTTGATTGACGTGACGGCGATAGCTATTCAGCAGTTACGATTTTGTGCGGGACAGTTTTTAAATAAATAAATAAATAAATCGGTTTGTTTGTTTTTAACTAAGTTCGGGGAAAACCAGCTCCCTGTTTATTAGGGGGAGTGTCTCGTCTCGAAATGAAAGCTACCGTCTGATATGACGAAGTCGACATTGAACAAACGTTACTTAGCTCTCTAGAGACCACTGGCTCTGGGCCAGTGATTAGAGTCGAGTTTCGCTTTTGTTTATACCGAAAACCGAATGTAACGCATGCCGATGCGGGAAATGTGGAATAATTAACGTTTTAAAGTCAATAAAATTAAATAGACAGGCGAACTCCGTGGTTAAGTGTGAGATATTACAATTTATAGATGATATAAACAGTTTTAAGAAGTTGTGAAGCGAGCGAGCGCTTCTCTGAAAGAAGCCTTTTGTGGACATCAAGAAGCGTACATACATACATACATGCATACATACATACATTTTCGCTTTTATATATATAGAAGATAAATTTATAATTGGTGTGGTTCTTGGCTATATCTAAAGATGCTATCGTATCCAAAATGGCCCTTCACCACCAGTGACCATGTCACAATAATACGGTTCTTCATGCTCTTTGCAATGAACATGGCAATTTCATAGAAAGTTTTAACAACCTTTGAAATTGACAATTTAGCTTGCTTCAAGGACTGTCTCAAAGAATAACTCGCGTTTGTCTGTAAAAACAGAAATTTGATTTTTGTGTTTTTGTTTGTTTTTGATAACCTACAAGTTATTGCAAATTGTTAACATTATCTCTTAGTAGAAAATGTAGCACACCTGTGGTTTAAAATGTAAATGGGAATTAAATGTTAACTACTGTAATAAAAAACTAAACGACACGTTGAAGTGTATGAACTATTTCACACGTTGGGTACTCGATTTTTAATAGAAAAAAGAACTTGCATTTGTAATTGCATTTTTTTGGAGTGGCGATGGTTAAGGACAAGTCAAGTAAGGCTAAGTGGTTAAGGGTATGGACTGGCAATGTGGATATGCCAAGTTCGAATCCAGTTTGTTTCACATAAACACTTTCACTTAGAATGTCGGCAACCTTCACGTGGTCCCCCATGTAAGTAGCTGGTGTTTTCATAGAAAAAATTCTAACTAGAAAGATATTGAAGGAAAACATAGAAAGAGATGGAGTTAATTTGTTAAATGTATTGTGTCAATTCATATTGATGTGTGCTTTCCATTCTCCAGCTTGGTCGTTGTCAATGGAATGGCTGTAAGGAGAAATATAAAATGTCCACAGACACAAGTAAACAGTCTGTGGAAAAATAAAAGTAATTTAATTAAAATAAAATAAAAATACTAAAAATAAATGTGGTAAATTAATGTTTTTTTCTTTGTTTTTGATTACCTACGAGTTACTGAAATGTAACACGTCTGTAGTTTAAAATATAAACCAGAATTAAATGTTCTAGGCAGGAGCTGCTTGGCATGCCCCCATCTTGCCCTGATAGAGTTCAAAATCGGTTCTGAAACCTAGTGGGCAATGCTCTTTTCTCTTCCCTGCAACCTTTTTTCCCACAGAAAAGACGTCACGAGCCTGTCTCTACTCTTGCTATTTTCATGGCAAGTGTTCGACTGAACTGTAATTTATGGTCCCCCCCTTGCCAAACTTTCACAAAAAAAACACTCAACTAGTTACAACCACTATATATGATTTTCCCCACTCTCTATCTGTGCCTAAATGTAAAGGAAGATTCCATGAACAAAGCTTTATCTCTCAGAACTGCCCGCCTTTGGAACACTTTAACGCTGGCATGCTTCTCGGTTAAATACAGATCTAATATAAACCAGTTCTTGTTAAGCCGTCCTCATAACTAATCAAATTCTACCCAATTTACACCATAAGTAATTACTACACCACTATCACCTTACATTCGTTAACCCTTCTCCTTTAGTGGCCTTCAGGCCTTGATAAGTGGTGACCCAAAGTAAAAAAACAAAAACAAAAAAAAACTACTGTAATGAAGAACAAAATGAAGGGTTACAAGCTTTGAAGTATGCAAACTGTTTCACATGTTTGTCACTCAATGATTAGTCTAAGAAAGAACTTGTTTGTGGTGCAATATATATATATATATATATATATATATATATTAGTTAGTATTCATTTGCATATGAGGTGAACAATTACTTTTAAGAAGGACGAATTGGAGAAGACAGACAGTTTTTTTTCTTAAGACGATTCCAGTAACGACCTAGTTCCTGTTGATTGGAGTGTAGTTCTGGTTTTGTACAATTCTAGGAGGGCCACACTGTGTCCACACTCCCAGGCTTTGCCTTCTATCTTTGGGAAGGGGTTAGTTTATTGCTAATCACTTGAGACGCCTTGCCAAGAATGCCGACGGGTCTACACAGGCATCTTTTGAAGTCTCAGAAGGCTCCTCTGTTTCAATCCCACTCTGGTTGAATCCCACTTTCTGACCCTAGTGTCACAGTTGTTGCGGTGGGAAAGAACTAAATACTCAGGCAGTTACATTTTTGAAATCTGAAAGAGGTCATTAAAGCTAAGAATTGTCGTTGGTCATTGTGGCGGTGTTGAAGAAGAGTTATCTTAATTCCCTTATGAGATTAGAGTGTTCAAGTTTTTTAAATAGAAAAAAGTAGCAGGCTGAGATCCGAGTGTAGTATCTGTTCTGGTGCTACACTTGAGTTAATTTGTCCTTAGTCCATGTAGGGGAAACCCTTCTATACTAAGACAATTTTTATTTTTGCCTACTGTCCCTTTTTGAGGAGCTGGTTTCCCACACATTAAAAACGACCTTGTGTCACATATTGCTTTTGGTTGGAAGCAAATAAATCTCATTTGAGGGTTGCATTTCATCATTGTTCAAAGTAAGGCAACCTGTTATGCCTTGGGTTACCTCTGTGTCACTCCTTTTGGAGGAATACGAATCTAAATCGTATGTATTCATCAAGATACTTCCAAATTGTATTTCTTTTTTTGTTGTTTGTGGACACTGTAAATATGTGAACAAAATATAAGCCATGCAAAAGGTTATGTCAACGTGCAAGTTTCTTGCATTTCTTTCGTCTCATGTAAATAAAAGATAAAGTATGGATAAGGTTATGTCCTATATATACGTATATACATATATGTGGCACAATCACGTGGACACACCGGTTCTCGCCAGATCATTGAAGTTAAGCAATGTTGAGCCTGACTAGTACCAGATGGGTGACCATTTAAGAAGGCAAGGTAAAATACCAGGTTGAGAAACTGGCATGGTCTATCCTTGTCTCGAGGGTAGATGGGACTCTCTTAAGCCATGGTAGGCACCCCATCTAGTGATGGCGTTACGATAAAAGATACCTTTGATAGCCCTGGCGAAGCATCAAGTCTTCAGCTACGGACAAGATTTGAATTGCGCTACAAACTCGTAATGAGTTCAATCTCTGCTGCGGCGGATGGATGGACATGCTGAAGAGAACAGTTTGAATAACGACAATTGTAAGGTAGAGCTTATCAAAATCTTAGCACAATATGGAAATGGAAACAATTAAGAAGATTGTCAATTTAAAAAGAATATTATACCTGCATTTAAAAGTATATCAGGCCTCTTCACTATATCCTCCCCCTCCCCACCTCCAAAAAACAAAAGAAATGCTATTTTAGAATCGGAATTGGTAATGGAATCAGAAATTTAGAACAGAAAATATTGGGATTGTCTTGGCACTATTGATAATCGACTGATGCCTCCGTTCAGTCTCAAGAGACAATGGACACTCCTGTAATGGTAGCTGCACATGTAATTGTGAGGCAAGGGTTGTACAATCACCAACCACACCTCTCCTGAATCGGCACTGCTTGAGTCCAGTGGCAAGGAAAGGCCCAAGACTGACTGGAATCAATGCTGAGATAAGCGGAGAGCACATACAGCACCTGGAATTCCCGAATGGTTAGCCATTAATAAAAATTATTAAAAAAATATTCAAATTTTCATCCCAAAATACTTTATTCTCAGGCAATTTTTCTGTGCATTGCAAAAAATATACAAATGTTTTGGACAATGTAGATATGTAAACCAAAGATAAGGTATGTGTAGGCAATGTTAAGGCATAAGTTTTTTGTTTTTTTATTTCTTTGGTCTTGTTACGTATTAGTTGTTGGTCAGTTGACAATGCAACTATTTGAACAAAAGATAAGGCATGGATATGCCAATGTCAAAGAGAAAGGTTGGAGTATAAGCTTAATAGTAAAGTTGAGTGAACTTTTCAGATTTTATTTCACACCTTTTTGTTGTATTTATGACTGTACTAGCAGGGCGTCAAGTCGGCGTTGCCCAGTCATAAAATAAGCTTAAATATAATATTTTAATTCATGCAGATTTCGTATTTATTATGGAGTTAATTCTCTACTGATTATTATATTGTACCCACTATATAATAGTGATTTCAAAAGTTATGAATAAGAATATGACTTTGGTGCCATCAGCTAAAATTGAAACCAAAACATATAGCTCTCCAGAATTATTTGTTATCATCTAAGCTTAGTCCATATGCGGATAAAAACTTTAAAAAATAGCATTGTTAAACGTTTAAATGCATATTTCCGCATGCATAGAAGTAACAAGTTTACTCGATTTACACCTGCCAAGTTCCAATTTAAAAAAAAAAAAAAATTGATCCCTTAGCAGCTATTTTTACTGGCTAAAACCCAAATCGAAATTGGTCCAAAGGTCCAAATCTCCTATATATTAAGCTTAAAGGCTGTAGATCAAAATTGACAAGAGTTTGGTAGAGACCGTTCCACACACACACAGAGACAAGTTCACACATAGACTGGTGCTACCAGATCAGGCTGGCTGAAGATATTGGCTTCCTAAGATAAAATGTGCCTTACATTGATGTTTTTTTTGTTTTTCTATCCCCTTTTGCAAAACTTAATTATGTTCTACAAAACCAAAAACCAAAACAACAGCTCCACCTTTTCTCCCTTTTTCCCTTTTCCTTTTTTTTTTTTTTTTTTTTTTTTTTACAAGAGTCACCACTTATCAAGACCCGGAGGCCACTCAAGGATAAGGGTTAATAAGCGTACAGTGGTCAATGGAACAATGTCATAATTGTTGGTAATGGAAATTTGGTAAATTGGATTACTTAAGGGGAACGGCTCATCAAGAACTTGTTTACATTGGACTTGAAGACGGCCATATTATAGTCAGCTGGAAAGCAGTCAAAAGGAAGAGTTCCACAGGTGTGTAGTTCTAAGAAAGAAACTTTGTTCATGGAATCTACGATTAGGTTTAGGCACAGATAAAGAATGGGGGAAATTATTGATAGTGTTTTCAGCTAGACGAGTGTTTCTCGTGAAAGTTTGGCGGGGGGGGCATAGATTGGAGTTCAGATAAGCACTTGCCATGAAAATAACGATAAAACAGAGACAGGCTCGTAACATCTCTTATGTGAGAAAGAGGTTGCAGGGAAGAAGAAAGGGATTCCCCCACTAGACTACGAAGTCTGTTTTGAACTCTGTCAAGGCAGGATAAAATCTTTCTAGCAGCTCCTGGCCAGATGTGGCAACAGTACTCCATCCTTGGGTCTTGGATATGACCTTAAACTATATCCGATAGTGAGGCCCCAGCTTGCGGGCTTTGGAGAGTGTGAAGCCACACTTTGCCATTGCTCCCAGGTCCACTCTGACCCGGAGTGGTAGTACCTGTTAGGGTCCCAACTATGGGTTAAATAGAAACTGACTTGAAAAAAACAAATACATTCTATTAAAACATTTTTCTTCAAAGTCACTAGATTTGGCATTAAATAACCTGAAAAGGGTTGATATTCCATAAAACAAAAACAGCCAACAAATTGCCCTTCGGGACAAGATCACAGTGTAGTATCTGTTCTTCAGATGCTCCACTTTAATTTCTTGTTCTCAGTGGAGGAGAAGTCCTTCACGACTGAGACAATTTTAATTTTTGTTCCTTTTCTCCACATTAAAAAACGACCCTGGTGTCTAACCCTGTCCCGTGGGGAGGCATTGTAAATAGGAACAACTCCATCCATGGCTGTATAGGTAGGGAATTGCATCAGCAGTGAGATATCTACTGGATCTACTTTTCCTCTTTCTCCTTTCTCCACTGGTTTCCTAACATAAAAATGCACTAAACATTAATACTGTAACCCTTTTCCCATTGCAAAACTCATTCATGTTCTGTAGAGCAAGGAACAAAAACGATAAAATCCACTATAAAACAACCAAACCAGACACTACAAACTAGCGATTGAAAATACAAAGAGCTTGAAGAATAAAAACCTACAAAATAACTGGATGCAACATGAATAATGCAAAGAAGTTGATTTACTATACGGGACTCGGCATTAAATAACCCGAAAAGGTTTGATATGCCATCAAAAAAAACCCAACCAAACGATAAACATATCGAGACTTTTTATCTGCTATGGATTTCACGACTGTGCCTCTACTTTTCTTCATTAAACCCGACTTCACCTTGGAATATCCTTCGGTCTCTTTTAAATTTATATGTAGACTTTAGTTTTCAATCTATGTGCTAAACAGCAAATTTATGGTACACCTATAAATATAATTTTGCTTACTACATTTTCTCTGATGATATGAGGCATTTATTGAAACTCCATGGAATAAGAAAAAAAAAATTTAAATCTTTATATTTCTTTGTCAAATAATAAACTTGTAAATTTTTAATTTACAGAATTTAATTCCAAATTTGCGTGGGTATGTGTGTGCATGTATATATATATATATATATATATATATATATATATATATATAATTTAAAGGAGATTAGAATAATAGTCTAAAGAGCTAAGTGTATTTTAATGTAATAGTGAAATTACTAGTTTAATTAAAATACAGGAAATGCTCGTTGTAATTTAGATATATAATAAGCTCGATAGTTAAATGTCTTAGAGCTAATTCAATATTAAGTAATGTGATTTATAATTTAAAAGTTCAAAAAAAAAATTTTTAAATTTAAAAATCAAATTTTAATTAAATTAAAAATCAGTTTCATAAGAAGGAACAACAACAAAGTCAATTATCTGACTTTGTTGTTGTTCCTTCTTATGAAACTGATTTTTAATTTAATTAAAATTTGATTTTTAAATTTAAAAAATTTTTTTTTTTTAATTTTTAAATTATAAATCACATTACTTAATATATATATACATATATATATATTCCTCAATGATCGTGATGATGGGTACAATTAAATGAATGTAAACAATGAATATATATATATTTTACTAGCAACCCCCCCCCGGCATTACCTAGTCATAAAATGTGCTTAAATATGATATTTTGATTAATGCATATTTCATATTTATTATTATATTATATTGGACTCAAGATATAGTAATGATTTAAAAAGTTAAAAAAATAAATATTTGTGCGCCACCACTGAGAATCGAAACCAAAACGTTTAGCTTACGGATTATTTTTTCCTTTGAACTATGACTGTGCTGTGAAGTTATGTTTCCTGCAAACTTAAAAATTAAAACCTAAAGCTATTACGTCACGCATGCATATTCTTCATGCCGTCGTTCGATCTTCATCTGGCAAATTTCATTTTTTTAATCTTCACACTGTTGCATCGGTTTTCCCTGGCTAAAACCCAAATATAAAGTTTCACATGAGTTCGAATACCTTATATATTAAGTTTCATATCTGTAGACCAAAAACCGAAGGAGGAGTTTGGTAGGCAAAGTTTTTTAAACAAAAATATATACGCTTACGTAAATATATATAGAAAAGGTTTTGTGTTCACTATAATCTGTTTACACAAATATAAATCATGTAGCAAATTAGATCTTTTGTCGATAAATGCAATTCCACGACCCAAATATAACAAGTTTTTTAATATGAATATCAATACACAAAAAACTCAACTTTATAGGAGTGTGTGTGTGTGTGTGTATATATATATATATATATATATGGTAGGTAATTTGATAGTGCATATAAGCTTTTCAGATTTCACTGTTTACCCCAGAACAAGTTCTACAGGGTGGAACGATAAAAGTGTCGCCCTAAAGAAAACAACACTACAGCTTTATTTTAAAACTTTTATTGAAAAAAATCAATTCAGGTACCTTGATTATGTAGTACAGCTGACATCTATTCAATGTAGCCGCATTCAGCATCGGTCATCGCCTTGATACAGATCTGGAACTGGGAGCATGCCTTTTCCACAAGCACCGGCGGGAACTTGGCGAATACTCGGCAGATGGCTGTGATCAGGCTAGCTTTGGTTTTGTGAGAGGCCATGTTATTGATATTCTCTATGTATGACCAAATGAAGTAGTCCAGCGGGTTCAGGGTGAGGAAGGTGGGGGAGGGGGGGGGGGCAGTGAGAGAAGGGTACTACAGTCATAGTACTCCTTCTGAAGCCAAGCCTGGGTCTCTTTGGACTTGTAGGCCAGCACTGAGTCCTGCTGCCACACCCAGGGTCTGTCTGAAACCACATCAAAGACCATAACCATGGCCAGAAACTTTGTTTTCAACACCTTGTGTATGTCCTTGTTCTTTGTGACAATCCAGAACTTGGATCAGCAGAGAGCATGTGTTGTACAGTGGCCCATCTCCGATCTAGCTCATTGAACATTGTGCCACTTTCAGACATGATAGAAGGCTTCTATCACTCTTGGGATTTGTACACAACTGGCCAATTAGTAGATGGTCTGCAACAAAAAAAAGAAAACCGTTTTCATCAAACGGAAATGGAATCATGTCGTCTTTTCTAGGGTGACAATTTTATCGTTCCATCCTGTATATATATTTCCTTATATATATAGACCCGGAGGCCACTCAAGGATAAGGGTTAATAAGCGTACAGTGGTCAATGGAACAATGTCATAATTGTTGGTAATGGAAATTTGGTAAATTGGATTACTTAAGGGGAATATATTATGCATATATTTGATACATCTACACATCTTATCAAAAATAAAAAAATAATACCTGAACGTCTTTGTTGTGGTAAAGCACCAATTCTTTTCTAAAACTAAGCAAAACATTCAGATATCTCCCATGAGAAAAGAGTTAGACACAAGGTCTATTTTGAATGTAGGGAAAAATGAACCCCCAACCCCACCCCACCCGAAGACAAAAAAAAAATAAATTACCTCAATCTAGAAGTATTCCTTCTTCATTAACTGAGGACAGAACAGATGAAGTATAGTATTCAGCTAATGTTTTCATTAGCCAATGGCTGGACTTTTCTCTGTTTGAGTGTTTCACCACACTATAGATGAGCTTATTGTAGCACGTGCATGATTAAAATCCTTATTTTTTTTTATATATATATATTATGTTACTCGGTTGTATTTTTAGTATTGTGGACATGTTCATTTTAAAGCAGCAGCAGCAGCCATAACTGCTGGCCACTGTTAATCTGTATAATATTGATAATCTCTGGCCATGTATATGTATTTGAAAACAGCATCAATCCTAGTAGTAAGAGAAAATAAGAAGTAAAAAAAGAAAAGGAAGATAAGAAAAAATGTAATCAGGAAGTGGGTGATCATTTTATATTAAATTTATATAGTAAAATGAACACACTCAAATACATATATATATATTAGATATTTCCAAGGTGTTGTGTAATCAAATGAAAAATAAATACAGTCTAAAAAGTTGTAACTAACTGATTTCTATATAATATTGTTTGTCCATACTTCGTGATAACTGTTGGGTTATGCTGAACGTAGTCATTTTTTTATGCCTCGTTCACTGTGCACTCATGGGGAACCACGCATGTTTCACTTTTCTTTTCTTTTTTTTTTTTTAATTTTTTTTTTTACCTTACGCCAATCTTTCACGAAAAACACCCGTCTAGCTGAATCCACTGTGAAAAATTTCCCCCACTCTATATCTGTGCCTAAATCAAAACACGGATTCCATGAACAAAGCTTCTTTCTTAGAACTGCACGCCTGTGGAACTCTGTTCCGTCTGCCTGCTTCCCACCGGACTACAACTTGGATGTCTTCAAGTCCAATGTTAACAAATTCCTAATGAATCGCCCCCTTAAGTAAACATTTCATCAAATCTCCACACTAACGTAATGTACTTGCAATAACCCTTATCCCTGAGTGGCTTCCAGGCCTTGATAAGTGGTGATCACTGTAAAAAAAAAAAAAAAAATTATCATTGGAGAAAAGCGTAGACAAGTTAAGAAAGGTGGTATATTCCAATGTACATATCTTAGTAACAAGGTAATCTCTATATATACATAAGAGACTTTGTTGCAAACATATCAAAACTTGGTATATCTATCTTGCCCAGATTCATTAATAACGTGTCTTTTTTTTTCAGACTTGGTTGTGGTACCAGTTGGCATGCAGCTGGCCTTGTCGGACAAATAAGGAGCCAGAAAGTCCATTCAGATATTTGCAGATACAGCCGAAACCTTTACAAAAGTTTTGAAGACCAAGGCTTCCATGTTGGTGTGTATGCTTTTTGAAAAAAATTAATTTCATTCATAAATACTAGACTACTTTTAGCCAATTAAAAACGGGCAAAAGTTATAGCCTGTTGACTTAGAATGAGTACTTTATGCCAAATTTCTAGAGTAAATGTGGTATTGTTTATCCCTAACTGTGCATCAAACGGATACCATAATACTTAGTCCATTGCACCTTATCATAGAAAAGGTCCAAACAAAATTTCAGTAAGATTGGCTCTGTAGTTTCTGAAAAATTGTTGAACGGACAGACAGACGAAGATGAATATAATATAGAAACTCCTGTTTATTAATTTAATTTATTGCGGACTATTATCCTCATCTTTTTTTATTGTTGTTATTGTTTCACAACGTTTCGGCTAACTATTCCTCTGGCCTTCGTCAGGTGGTAACTGTGACGGGATAGGAACTCCAAATCTCCCAACTGCATCCTCAGCAATCACTGCCATCCATAGTTGGTGTCGTCTCCACATTTTGGCTAAGTAAGCCTCTGGCCGGCTTTTGGGTAAGATTGAAACTATTATGTTCAGACAATACCATAGAGATTCAACGTCTCTATCCACTGTGCCACTGGGCCCTGAAGGGCAATCAAGGTTAGATTTTTTGGTCTTATAAATCCACATTTATTTTTAATCTGATCTTCCATGGTCAGCTCCGTACCGAATGGTATATATATTATTTAATTGGAATTCATTATTGAGATGATTATTATTTATTAATTTCTTTTATTGCGGACTATTATCCTCATCTTTTTAGGAGATTCTGAGTTCCTATCCCCTCGCAGTTACCATCTGACGAAGGCCAGAGGAATAGTTGGCTGAAACGTTGTGGAAAAAAAAAAAAAGATAAGGATTATAGACCACAATAAAATAAATTAATAAATAATACTCATCTTAATAATGAATTCCAATTAAATAATATAGAAACTCATGCTGTTAGAAACAGCAGTGGCAATGAATGTTGCTTTTATGGATTGAAACTCTACTGAGCAAATGGTCAAATTAGCACTTTGATTCAATCACAACACAAAAACTATTTACTTCCAAATCTTGCGTATAATATAAAAACCCAGACACAGCAGGGTTTTTCTTTTCTGTATTTTTTGCTTTCACAGAAGGCAAATGTACACGCACCACACAATCCAGCCAAGGTCCGTTGTGGCTGAAATGCATGCAGCAAGCAACATGCGCATGACTCAGTAGTGAAAATAACCCCCACAAAATTACAGGGTGACCCCCTCCAATGCCCCTTCAACTTTTGCTGGACCTCATTTTTAAAATTTTCTGCAAACCTTAAATAAAACTTTGACTATAACTGCTGTATTCAGAAAAAGAAAATATAAACATCTTTAGATTCTTTGTCTTTACTCTAACTCTAGCACGTATGTCCAAGATGATCTCGTTTTGGCTCAAATGTGTTCAAATATCTTTATAAACTGACCAAGCTTTAGCTTTGGCTTCCTTCTTACTGGTTACCTTCAGTTCCGTTACGGTCCTAGGTCTCTATAAATATTTCTGTCTTTAAAGTAGCCCCAGAGAAAGAAGAGTTTTTAAGGTGTGAGTTTAATTGTAGTCAGCAAGCAGCACACGCATACATGGCAAGAGGCATTCATGAACCACTGTATGCTTAGCAACTACACATACACATGGCTCCACAAACACACATACACTCTCTCACTAGCAAAACCGGCGCAAATTTTCATATCTATACCTATCCCATTGATACTCACATGTAAATGTGTACGGCACCAGCCAAAATGAGCAGGTCTACTCAATTCCTGCTCAATCATTAAATAACACTTTAACTCTGAACATTGAGCTGAGTCTGTACTAAATTGGATAACTATATGGGAATACCAGGTACTCTATGTGCTTTCCAATTATTTTGGCATTGTTTCTGGTTTCCTGGACTTGTCCTTGCCACTGGAATTGGGCTTTACTGACTTGGGAGAGGTGTAGTTGAAGATTTCACAACCATTTGTTTCACAATTACACATGCAATTACAAGGGGTAATGATTGTCTCTTGAGACTGAACATAGACCATGAAACTTACATGGTGCCAGCTGAAGTGAACGTGTCTATTCAATTCCTTTTTAAATGCTAAATGACACTTGGAACATTACTTGGACCCTTTGAATCATATATTGCCAACATTTTGTTAAATTGGTTTAAAAAGTTGTGTGTACAAAATTAATATATTTTTATCCATTTAACTTGGATATACTATATCCCGGATAAATAATTTGGACCATTTTTTTTTTTTTTTTTAAGGTGGCAATATAAGGGAGATAACTTGTTTCAACTTATTTTCAGATTTTTATTTTTAACAATTGTCTTTTCTTTTTTTTTTTTAATTTGTCATTATCACAGAACTATTAGTGCCAGTAAGCATATATATTTCTCCAAAACTACAGGTAGACCTCTCATCTTGCTCGCCTCCCATCAACTTTTGCTGGATCACATTTCTTAATTTTCAGCAAATATTTTAGAAAACTTTGGTTATTTTAATTATCTCCTATCCATGAGGTTAGACGTGAGGTCAGGTGTTGGTTTGAGAAAAGTGTTACTATGGAACAAACTGGATTTGAACCCAGGACACTTGGGTTTTCAGCCCATGCCATTAACCACCTAGCCACTTGTATTCATCATAACAAAACAGCATCTTTGGATTCTTCGTCTTTATTCTAGAACATATGTCTGGGATGACCTATTTGGCTTAAATGTGTCGAGACATTCTTATAAACTGACCTAGCTATGGTTCTGGCCTTTCTTGATGGCTACTTTCAGTTCCATTATGGTCCTGGATCTCTATGCATAGCGCTGTCTTTAAAGTAACTGCGGAGAAAGAAATCCGGAGTGCTAAAGGTCTAGGTTGCATTGTGCCCACTCAAAATAAATCTTGAAACTGATTGTATATCTTCCAATATCCTCTTTCAGAAAATTTTGGAAAAGGTTTGAGATGTGTAAACTTGTTTCATATTGCTATACATGGCACTTGACAATTAGCAATGGATACAGGGTCTGCAGTTCATTCTTGTGCATGGCGTTCCTAACTCTCCTAAACTATTGTTCTCACACTAATGATAAAGTCAGCTGTACAAATTTTTAAACATCTTAAATGACTTGGACGATTTTCACTGACTGCAGTGAGGTTCTCCCATGTCCCAAAGATCTTGAAGTGATTCACCCAGTGGTAATCGTAAATATTGACAATGTAAACAGTTTCTTAAAAAATTGAATTAAAATTAGTGTTTAGGCAACTATCTCCCTTGCTACATAATATCTGGCTCTATGCCAGCTAGCAATTACATCAAACAGTGTTAATCTTGACAAAGTTTGAAATAAGTGTAGATCAAAGTGACACAAAGTTTGGGAAATAAATGAGTTCCCATGAAAGATAAAACAGGAATATATGTGATGTCAGATAGATCAAAATAGAGTAAAAACTAAGACGTCAGAACATAATGCATGACATCACAGATATCAGATTGAGAGAAACAAGGATTTTGCTCAATCTGTCTATAGAAGTCACAAGAGACACATTGCAAATAATGCTGTAAAAATTGAAAGGAAAACTTTGATAATTGCCAAGAGCGAAATGCCCCCGAAGATTTCTTTGCTGTGTTCACTAATTTATCTTTTATAAGATATTTAACTAATTAGTTAAGAAGATACTAGACTCTTATCTATGAGCCCACATGTAAAAAATTTAAATAAAGAAAATATTACAAATGTTTTTGTATGGTTCTTAAAGTGGTCCACCCAGTTCTGACGGCTTCTTTTGAAGGGAAATTTTTCACTTTTGAATTGATGCATGAAAGTGTTTTGCACTTGAATAAGTCTTGTTGTAATGTTTGTCACAGATTGCGATCTAGTTGTGTTCACGGGTGTAGCTTGTGTCATCTGCGAAATGAAAGTGATCGATGAACTAATGAAAAATATAAGTGTCTTGGGAATCAACCTATATTCATAAATAATGCCAGTAGTTAAAATATTGCTCAAAGATGTGGCATAATGCCTGAAAATCTAATATAGAAAAATCCAGCATCATCATCTAATTTACATGTCCATACATACCACAAACATGTATGTAAATTAGATAGCAAAATAAGTCTCTTTACTTCTATATAAGTATAATAAAAAATATTAACTTTTTTATTATCTACTAGAATTCTGGTGAAAGAACTGACCCGTTAAATTATCACCCCATTAGCCTCCTCCCGCTTTTTGCCAAAATATTTGAGTCCATAATTAATCAAGCTCTAGTCCATCACCTTACAGCTGCTAAACTTTTTACCAAACAACAATATGGATTTAGGCAAGCCCGTTCCACAGCTCCTAACTGTAATCTCTGGACGTATATGCTATACACTGGACAAAGCAGGGGATTATAGAGCGGTAGCCCTAAATATATATACGGCTTTGTCATAATGATCTTCTCAGGAAATCCAGATCATACACTATCACTGGAAGGATACTTAACATAATTAAATCCTTCTTAAATAAAAGAAGAATCCAGGTTGTCCTCAACAGTCATGCATCTAAACGATATGATATAAATGCGGGTGTACCTCAGAGGTCTATCCATCGAGAACATCACCAACATAACCTCCCACAGCACGAAAGCCAGCCATCTGTTGAGTATTCACTGAGCTCCCACCAGCGCTCGTGGAAAAGGCATGCTCTCTGTTGTGGACCCATAATGAGGCGGTGATTGAGGATGAAGGCGGCTACATTGAATATATGTCAGCTCTACTACATAATCAAGTTATCGGAATTGATTTTTTTCAGTAAAAGTTTTTAAAATAAGTCTGTAGTGTTGTTTTCTTTAGGGCGACAAATTTATCATTCCACTCTGTATATCTATAAAAGTGAGAATATGTGTGTGTGGGGAGGGACACTTCTCAACCTATATACTCAACGAATTTTCGATCTACAGACTTGAAATTTGGTATATAGGGTATTCAGACATGTGGAAAACTTTAATCTGTGTTCATCCGGAAAAAGGGGCTGCTAAGGAGTAAAAATTGAAAAATTGGTATTTGGGTGTCATCGGATTTTTATCTGTTTGTCAACTGTTTAATAAATGTGCATGTGTGAATCCTTTACCTGACAGATTACCTATGTTAAGGATAAGTAGCTTTGAACACACTTTTTAAAGATTGTGTCAGGCTGGCCCAATGGTTATCATACTTGACTCACTGTATTTAGATTTTAGTTTTGATCTCAGCTCGAGTATATTTTTTTTTTACTTACAAGAAGTGAACTGTTTAAAAAAAACATACTCGCATGCACATATCTCGGTTTCTTTCCTTTTATTAAAATTTTTTACTTCATTTTTTAAAGGAATTTAGCATTACGTTTAATGCCTATGGTATTTATATATATATATATATTTTCCATGTTCTAGAACCTAACTTTATAGGCATATAGATAGATAAATATATGTGTGTGCATATATATATATATATATATATATATATATATGCGGCATAATTGTGTTGACACTGGTTCTCATCAGATCACAGAGTTAAGCAACGTCAAGCCTGGTTAGTAAATACCAGATGGGTGACTATTTCGGAATTCTAAGCACTGTATGTGCTCTCTGCTTATCTCAGCATTTGTTTCCAGTCATCCTGTACATACACTTCACTTGCCACTGGTATTCAACAATGTCGACTCAGGAGAGGTGTGGTTGGAGATTGCGTATATCCTGCCACAAATATTTCATGCGCAGATCCCCATACATCGGTATCCATAGTCTGTCAAAGACTGAAGGAGCCTGCACGTATATATATATATATAATTTTTTTACTATAATAATTAAATACCTACAGACACTAGTGTTTCATCCTTTCGGGATTCTTCAGTGCAGGGTGTCACGATTACTACCAGTCGAATGATTCGAACCCCGCGACACGAGACATCTCTGGCTCGATTAGCGGAGGCCGTATCCATTCGGCTACCATTAACCGTGTGAAATAGCGTTGAATTTTAAACATTTTAATTTAAATGTTCATTACGTCAGACAGACAGTGATCAAATCGTTATACGATGATCTATGCATAAGAGCTAAATTGACCGACTTTTAATTCAACTGAAAGTGCTCAACGATAAGAAACGAATTTCTTAAAGGGGCTGTCATAATTATTTTTTTACTATAATAATTAAATACCTACAGACACTAGTGTTTCATCCTTTCGGGATTCTTAATTGAATAATTAATACTCAGTTTTCAAATGAATATGCAAATTAGTTTACCTTCATGTAGTTGCTCGCATATTCATGACTGAGTATATTAAGAAGTTTGTTTTAATTTTAAATAGAAAAAGTAGGCTTTTAATATCGATGTCAGAGTGAGAAAAAAAACCCTAACTTTATCAGCATATATATATATATGGGATGATTAATAGGAATTGGAATCGGAAAAAATCAGAACATTTGAGCGTATTGGAATTGGAAAAATTGATGCCTATTTTCCGATGCCAAAACGATTCTTATAATTGTCTTTATTTATTTGATTTTGTTTAAACCCAACCCTTCCATTGCTGGTAATAATGATACAAATAATATATGTTTATTGATTTTAAAATACCAGTAAAGCTAAAATCGATACATCATCCTCCACAAGTGTGTTTTGATGTTTAGTAAAATATCTGCATTTTTAACATGTGTGTTTTTATGAAAATCAGGGGAGATAACAATCATATAGTTAAATAATTAGAGATTTATAAAGAATCAGTAATTTAGCACGGAATCGGTAATTGTATTGGAATCGGGGAAAAATATTGGAATCGTCCCGTCACTAATATATATATATATATGTGTGTGTGTGTATATATATATATATATATATATATATATATATATATATATATATATATATATATATATATATATACACACACACATACATATGAAGTTTATTTATACAAACATTGATGGCTACATATGTGCATACATGTTTCTGTAATCACCTGCGTTGGGGGATTACATCTTCAGGCCAAGAATTATCGTCGAGAACCTCAACAATAATTCTTGGCCTGAAGGCGTCATCTGTTTACTCATTGAGCACTCTTTGGAGACGCATGTTGTTTCATTGGATGTACTTCTAGGAAACTAAACTCTACTGGCTAAATATATATATATATACATATGTCAGTCAGAGCAAGAAAAATACTTTATAGGTACATAGATTAATCATGGAAATTTGGTATCGGTCTGTCTAAAGCTGAACCTATACTCTTACTATCTTTTTAATGCTTAATTCGGTTTACTATTCTATTTCAGACTAATATATTATTTTTCAGTACGATCTTGGTGTAGTATCTGTTCTATTATTATAAGACCATCCTCTGAGGCATTACCTTCTCCTCAACCCTTGTAAATAACATGGTATAGCCATCGTATATTTTGATGTATTATTTTCTCTTTATCTAAAAAAGAAGCATATTTTCAACACCCGAAGAAGGTCGTAGGTTGCAGCGACAGAAACGTTGTGCTAATAACACCCAAGATGAGAATAATAGTCCGATTAATCAACATAACACAAGCATTCACATCTCATCTCAAAAAATAAACTTTTTGTATATGGTTAAGTATCATGGATCATGTTATATAATTTTTTATCACACTATCTAAAGCAATATCGAATATTGCTTTCTGTACTATATTCATGTTAAAATGTTCATATCATGACAAACCAAGTTCTTATTTACTTGCCTCCCCACAAGGGGAGATTTGACACAAGATCGGTTTTTAATGTTAGGAAAATCCAGCTCCCCAAAAGTTGTTTCAGTAAAGAATTTCTTCACTGACCAAGGACAGAAAAGATTAAAGATTAAGTTTAGTTTTAGAACAGATACTACAAGAGTATTTTTCATTATTATTGTTGGTTGTTGTATGCTTGGCATGGACAGACTTTTTTGAATTCAACCTTTAAAACAAATTAAACTAATGTAATTTAGTTTACTATTAAATTTCGGTTTTATGTGTGTCTTAATAGCCTGAAGTTAAACAGAAAGAAAACGTATAAGGCACACTTAAATATTATCTTTTTTTTCTTTTTGGAATTAAAAAATGTGCGATTTAGGCATCTAAGCTTGTAAATCATAGGCTGTCAGTTGATTTGCAAACAAAAAAACTCAATACAGAGCAGAACAAAAGTGTTGCCCTAAAGAAAACAACACTACAGCTTTATTTTAAAACTTTAATTAAAAAAAATATATATATTCAGGTAACTTGATTACGTAGTAGAGCTGACATCTATTCAATGCAGCCATCTTCAGTCTCAATCACCACTGGTCCAGAACTGGGAACATGCTTTTTCCACAAGCACCAGCGGGAGCTCAGTGAATACTCGGCAGATGACAGCGATCAGGCTGGCTTTGGTGTTGTGGGAGGTCATATTAGTGAAGTTTTCGACATATGACCAAATGAAGTAGTCCAGCGAGGGCAGATCGGGGAGAAGTGAAGCCAGTGAGAGAAGGATACAAAGTCGTAGCACTCCTTTTGAAGCCAAGCCTGGGTTTCTTTGGATTTGTAGGCCGGCACTGAGTCCTGCTGCCATACCCAGGGTCTGACAGCAGCCACCTGATTGCACCAGGGCATCACCACACTCTTCAGCACATCCAGGTACACTTTGGTGTTGACTTTTAAGCTGATGTCAAAGATGTGAGGTGGCATGATATGGCCCTCACTTGAAACGACACCAAAGACCATAACGGTGGCTAGAAACTTTGTTTTCCTCACCTTGGACATATCCCTGTTATTCGTGGCAATCCAGCGATGCATTTTGAGGGTGCTGGAAATGGTCTTGTTGTTATAACTTGGATCAGTAGAGAGCATGAGTTGTATAGTGGCGCATCTCCGATCTCGCTCATTGAACATTGTCATTTTTATACATGACATAAGGCTCTTATTGCTCTTGGGATTTGTACACAACTGGTCAACTAGTAGATGGTCTGCAACAAAAAAATGAAAACTGGTTTTCATCAAATGGAAATGGAATCATGTTGTCTTTTCTATGGTGACAATTTTATTATTTCACTCTGTACTTGAAAAATCTTTTTAAAATAGTATATTTCTCATACAGATCAGTTTTGAAATAAATTAGTAGAATTTAAAAATAAAATACTAAATAAATTTTGTAGTAGTGCTTGAGGGTTAGTTAGAAATTAATAAAACCATCTTTGATTTTCTGAGCTGTTTCAGACAATATAGTTTTGTTCTCAATTTACAACAAATTTTGCCTGATCTTAACTCTGTTTAACCTTGGAATTTTATTCCAATTTTGATTAGAATCATGATTTTGATTCTAAATACATATCTAAAATGGAAAGGCAAACTGAAATTCAGGGAATCTTAACTACAAGAGCACATTAATTCAACTTAATTCAAAATTGTCAAATTTAATGGGTTTTTTTTTTAATTTTTGATTCCTTAGCAGCTCTTTTTACCAGTTAAAAGCCATATTGAATGAATTTGTTCCATATATCCAAGTTCCATATCTATCAAGTTTCAAGTCTGTAGATCAAAAATGGGCAGAGGAGTTTGATAGGCTGTTTTTCAGACAGGCAAGATATAGTGCCTAAGTTATCACATTTTGACAAATTACATCCATACATATTTTATTGCCAATAACAAGGTACAACAATACCAAGTAAAAATTGTCTAACCAGAACAAATGTTTGATTTGTCAGATTAAAGACTAATTATTAATATATTTATTAATACAATATCAATTATTAATATTATATTTATTGATACAATATTAATTATTAATATTATATTTATTAATACAATATTAATTATTAATATTATATTTATTAATACAATATTATTAATATTATATTTATTAATACTATATTTATTAATACTATATTATTAATATTATATTTATTAATACTATATTTTTAATATTATATTTATTAATACAATATTTATTAATACAATATTATTATTATATTTATTAGTACAATATTATTATTATATTTATTAATATAATATTTATAGAAAATAAAATTCTTTTTTGCATCTCAGCGTGTTTTAAAACAGCTTGTCTGTTTATATTTTTTATTTTTAAAACATTTTTTTCAATTAAAAATTTAAAAATGTCAAATTTAGGCTGCATAACTTTGTAAATCAGAGGCTGTCAATCAATTTGCAAACAGAAATTAAATGTTTAAAAAGTCTCTTTGAAATAGTGGATTTCTCATACGTAAAATTTAGAATTAAAATGTTTCTAAATTTTTTGATTCACTCCTTTAACATCTGGTGCGACCAAATCAGGCTGTCTGAAGGTAGTGGCTTCAGACAGCCTGGTTCCAGGTTTAAATGCACCAACCCTTGATGTTATCCGCCCCCCCCCTTTACAAATCTCAATCGTGTACTGCAAAGACAAAAAAACAATTTTTCTTTACAAAACAACCAAGCTGAGCAGCATGAATAAATGTTTGGAGATGCAGAGAACTTGAAGCATATGAACTTTCACTAAAGTGATTGAACCTGGAAGGGGTTGATGTGCTATGGAACAAAGCAACCAAACTAAACTCCATAAACGAATATTTTAAGATATAAAGAACTTGAAGCATAACATTTTTTTTCCAAAATTATTGGATTCAGCGTTAAATATGATATAAAACAAACTAAACTAAAATGTTAATTAATTGAATCTTTTAATTGCGGTTTAACATAAAATCAAAAAGCCATCTTTGATTTTCTACTAAGCTGCCTCAGAAATGCAGTTCTCGGACAATTTTGTTCTCTATTTAAAACAAATTTGTTTGACCGTTATCATGTCCAACTCTGGAAGTTCATCCATGTAATTTACAAGATTATTTTGTCTTTTAATCCTCATATTCTATTGATGATGTTTTTGACAAAGGGGGGGGGATTACTATTTTCTGGGTCAGAATCTATTCATCTCACACTTATTGTTAGCTGTTTTTTAACCTTGAAGTATTTTTTTTCTTCTTGCATCAAGTGGCTTCATACCTTGACTAGAGTGATTTCCATAATCTATATATAGAAATTAGTAGCATTTGTGTGTGTGTGTGTTTGTACAACTCTCTTACAGTCCACACCTCCCCACCTAGGGATGGTGTACACAATTTTTCAAGGTCATAGCCTATGCATATATATATAATATATATATTATACTCTCCAACATCCCCCACTACTGGATCGATCATGACCAAACCAAATATGATAATAACCTCCAACCTAGAGATGGTGCGCACCATTTTTAAGGTCAAGGTTGTATTTAGTGTGGTGGCTCTTCATAACCCCGACCCAACTAGGGATGGTGCACACTAAGTTGAGGTACATCACCATCCCAGGGGCCGCCACCATGGTGTCCACCAACTTTTTTGTGAATTTGCGTCAGATTATTTTCCTCCACCCCCATTCCCTCAACCAATCAAACAAATGTTAACCATAGTAATTGTTTCAATTTTTATGTGTAACAATATAACTGTCAGCTTTGATCCAATCTGTTTGCTTTAGTTTATAGTTGGATTTCAGTCACTTTAGGAAATTTTAAACACTTTAGGAAATAGTTGTTCTTGCAACATCCACTTACTGCAAGGGTGCCCATGAAGTGGGTACCCAAGCATACAGCAAAGTCCCACATGAAGCGCCGGTATCTGTGCTAGTATTATATATATATATATATATATATATATATATATATATATATATATATATATATAACAATGTAGGACAAAACTATCTAGTCCACAGGCTATATAAAAAAAAAACGCAGAGAAACAAAAACTACTTACGAACAGGACTTAACATTAATAACAGGATTAAATCCTGGCTGAAATTTTATTTTAATTTGAAATTTTCAAGTCTCCCCTCTACCAAGTCAGACATAATTAAACCATTCATTTGGGAAATTGACAAATAATCATAAAACAAATTAGAATTTTGAAAATAATATCAGGAAAAAATTATTTAAACAAATATAAAACAATCCACAATATTAAGACAACAAATTAATAAGGTACATTATTTTGTTGAGTTACCGCAGCATATCATTGTCAGTCATATTCTTATCATTATCAGTAGTAATAATATTCAATAGTTGGGATATGCAATTTCTTGGCTTATTCTAATTTTCCGGGCAATGCCGGGACACAAGTCATCTAATCTATATATATAAAAGAGAAAATGTTTGTTTGCATGTGTGTGCGTTTTCGTGTATGTCTGCAAAAGGGTTTTTTCCTCGGCCTTCTCGCGGGGGTCGCTCCTTCTTAAAACCTTTTATATCATGTCTAAATGAGACTATCTACGAGATAACAAGGAGGGTCGCATGCATATTTAATTTGCCTGACTTTGAAAAGCTAAATATTCAACATTTTTCGATCACCGCGTCTGGATTCGGCTTTTTTGTATAATAAAACCCCCCCAAAAAACTAGCCCGCAGTAAAAAAAAAAAAAAACTGCCCCGCAGTCAAAGTTGAGCTCATTAAGTCGTCAAGTACAGGCATCTGCCAATTCTTAATACTTAAATAAATTAAAACATGTTTCCTCTACTACTTCTTGCTGACCCAGTGGTTAACGTCGCACATTTTTTTTTCACACTTTATTTTCCAACTCACCTCAAGGTTTCGGGTTCAATCCTTCCTACTTACCTACCAAAACTTTTTTTTTTTAAACTACCCCCCCCCCCAAACACCTGGACAACGTCTTTTGTTTTGATTTACCCAAAAGCACACGTCGAACCCCCCCCCCCTCCCCCCGGATACAATCACCCAGGCAAGAAGTCTTCGCTTATTCTTTTGTTTTGATTTAACCAAAACCACACCTCGAAACACCTGGGCATCACCAGGTACCCCCACTAGTCTATAATATAAATCTTACCTGTTTGTTTAAATGTATATATGAATGTATGTATGTATGTTTGTTTGTATGTCTGTATAAAACTTTTGACAGAGGCAACGGATTTACACGAGATTGGTATCATTTTGAAATTCTACCCTTCAGATGACAAATATCGAAAAATTAACCAAAAACATTAATTTCTTCACTCTCAACTGGACACTTTTCTAGAGGAAGTCCATTTTTTGCCAATATTTTCAAAAGTCATCGCCTCTTTTTGATTGACCAGCCTTAATTTAAACCTAGGTTACTTCCAGTTTGGTGATGGGCGCAACATCCAACACATCGCGTCTCTTTTTTTTTTTTTTTCTCATTATTTTCCTCCTTTGCAGTACGGGTTCGAGCCTGTCTGCCTACTACCACTTTTTTTTTTTTGCCCAACACACCTCCAAACATCTGGACAACACCGGGCACTCAGGCTAATTACTAATAAAAGAAAATGTTATTGAAGAGAAGGCAGTTATCAAAAAACAATGACAGTCTATCTATACAAAATAATTAATTGGAGCACAGGATAGAGCAGGTGCTAATATGATTGCAAGAATTAGGAGTGAGTAGTGTATGTTCGGGGAAACTTGCTATTTACTACCTAACAGAGCGTTACTGCTGTCGACCAAGGGAAGAGTCTATCACGTACGCTGTTTAATAATATATGGAAGTGAAATTTGGCCAGTGTTAGTCAGAACATGCATTCATGGAGATAAAAAGGTGCTTATTCAGATTGGCACTTACAGCGATAAACAAAAATGAAAAATTTCTATAATGTACCTACTTGTTATAGAATAGAGATTTCATATTCCAAAATCTTTCACACAAAAATTGAGTAATTTTTTTTATTTATTTATGAAAAATATGACCACTTTTTTTTACCAATAAGTGACAGACGGGGCCATGTTTTATTAGAGAGCATAAAGGGAGGTAATCAGTGATTGTTTTTACAGTTTCCACATTAGGGTTGTCTGCCTTTGTCCACAGATTTGCTGAATGCTTTTTTCACCCTCATGGAAACGGAGCTTTTCTTGAATTAAAAAAAAAACACACACACACAAAAAAAAACAAACTACCTGATCGAATTATGTGATTTTGGAAAGTTTTCATCTTCGTCGCATGACTGACACGTGCATCATACATACAGACATTTCCGTATTTTCTTTAAATTTAAATGCCACCAAAAGAGCCAATCTGAATGAGCACCAATAAATGATATGAGACAGATACAATGAATGTGTCATGCAAATCTTAAAGACAAGCTTAGTTCTGATAACATCACTAGCAGATTGAATCTGAACAATATAGAGAGATGTGTGTGAAAGAGTAGACTTTGATAGTATGGTCACTCTGAAAGAATGGACGAGAGTTCTTTGGTTAGATGTAGAACAGTTGATGTAGCAGGAACAGTTGACAGAGGAATGCTGAAGAAAAAATTGAGAGAAGTGATAAAAATGGACCTGAGGGATAAATGAAGACCTAGCCAGAGATAGTTTAGAAGTAAATTTTTAAAAGTCGTTCAACACCTGCCAGCATAAAAAACAGGCGTTAAACCAAATTTGATAAGTAAATGTGTGACCACATTAAATTACTATAACGGAATTGATATGCTATGACATAAGGATTGTTTAAGTTTTTGATGAGAAACAAAGTCCAAACTTAATTATTGAAGGACACTTTATCTAATCGACTTTATTTTTATTCTTGCAATGTTAACCTTCAGTGAAATAATTTGTAAATCTTTTTGACCACCACATCACCTTCTTTTACCCTACTCTGATCCATTTTGCCAAGAGTCATGGTCCAGCTTGATAAGTAATCTGATCACCACTCAAGAGGCTTAATTGGTTGAATATTTTTTTATTCATAAAAAAATGTACAAACTAACGTGACCATTTTAATTTGTATTGTATTATAAATTTTTCTAGTGTGAGTATGTGTGTGTGTGACGTGGTTTATCTCAGCCTACAGGCAATCCACCCAGGCAAGTAAGGTACCGAAATGAAGCTTATGACCCATCGGATGTTTTAGTGATATTTATATCCATGTTTGGTGTATGGAAATGCAAAAAATGCAAAAAAAAAATAATGATTTACTAAAAGTTTTATTTACTGGATATTTTTCCGGTATTCACCGGAAGTTATCTCCCTTAGTAAGTTCGATTTACTGTCTGTGTGACGCATTATCTCAGCATAAAGGCAACCCACCCAGGCAAATAAGCTACCGAAATGAAGCTTATGACCCAGCGGATGCTTTAGTGATATTTATATCCATGTTTGGTGTATGGAAATGCAAAAAAAAAATAACGATTTACGAAACGTTTTATTTACTGGATATTTTTCCAGTACAAGGACTCAAGTTTGCCCTGCTGGGCAAACTTGAGTCCTTGTTATTAAAAAAGGTGGAAAGTCTTCTTTTTTTTTTTTTTTTTTTTTTTTTTTTTTTAATACATATGATAAGTACTCTGATTACTACCCAAGAGGTTTAGTTGGATGGATATATATATATATATATATATATATATATATATATATACTTAAGGGATTAGAACAAGAGTCTAAAGGGCAGGGTATATTTTAATGTATTAGTAAATTCATTAATGCAATTAAAATAAAATAAAAGAAAAGTGCTCGTTGTAATGTAGATATATAATAAGCTCGATAGGCATATATGTCCTAGAGCTATTTTAATATTAAGTAAGATGATTGATAATTTATAATTAAAATTAAAAATCTGTTTCACAAGGAAGAACAAACAAAATCAATAAATTGTACGATCGTTTCGGAAACGATGTTTTTATTGTGATAGGCATTGAGTCGTGGACAATAATTTTAACATGTAGTTTTTTGAAACAAAGTCACCTCATCAGCAAAAAATATTGGGTGTTTTTTTTTTTTTTTTTTTTTTTTTTTTTTTTAAAGACACCAAAAATAATCCTAGCATTTTTTAAGTAAGGCAGATGTATCTTTTAATCATTCGCCTTCTAAAAGTCGTATGTATCATCGTCATTGCATTCATTGGGATGGTAAATGAAACGATCGTATATCTATTCTATATTTATTTATTCATTCATTTAAAATTTCATGGATTTAAAGTTTTTTTAAACAGTGAGTTTTTTTTTTGTTTTTTGTACGGTAAAAAAAATGTCAGCTAAATATTCTTCAAATCAATAAACGAATGTTCTTTTTTTTTAAATGCGTTTATTCAAATTTAGTTACCGAGAAGGGACATAATTTGACTTTGGAACAATTCATTTTAAAATAAAGTTGAGATTGTTTACCTTGGCGACTTCAGATTCATCACCAATAACAATCTTTGCTGATTGGGCGATCTTATTTTCTAAAATATGCGTGAAAGCTGATAACGTACGAACATAAAATGCTTTAGCATATTCTATCGATATGCCACAACAGTGGGGTTACTATCTTTAAAAGTATATCTGAGAAAATTGACCGCATACTGTCTGCTCATCCTTCGGCTAACATTCACATTTGCGGTGACTTCAATGTCCATAATGTGGAATGGCTGAACCCACTCAAATAAGACAAATGATGAGGGGAGGTTCTGTCATGATTTTGCCATTGCCTATGACCTCACTCAGATTGTTCACGAACCCACCCATGTGCCCGATACTACCAGTCAGTATGCAAGCCTCCTAGACCTTTTTCTCACAACTTCCCCTGAGCTATGTTCATGTTCCGTTCTATCTCCTCTGGAATCCTCTGACCACTCGGTTGTATCAGTTAAGATAAAAATGAAATGTAATAAGTCTTCAGATGTACCTCTTCATCGTACTGTATATCGGTACTCTATGACTGACTGGGATAGCTTCCATACATTCATATCTGATTTATCTCTGCATTCCATGTTTAAAAAGGATGTGTCCTCTATAGTATCAGACCTGACCGAATGATTAATTGTAGGCCTAGACCGTTTCATACCATCCAAAAAATTCCAACAAAAAACCTAACAGCCAGCCATGGTTCTCTCCAGAATGTGCTGCTGCCATTGCGCACAGAAATCATTTTTCCATAGCTACCAACATAATAGATGCATTGAGACTAAAACTGCTTTCAGGACTGCCAGCAACCACTGTAAAAGAGTAATAAAAAATGCAAGAGAGCTATATGCTCAGTCCGTTAAATCCAAAGTAGCTGAGCAGTGGCTTGGTTCCCACCAGTTTTAGCAAATAACAAATAGGATCCTGAACAGAAGTGTGCATTCTATCTCAACCACTATCAATGGACCAGAGGTCATCTTGTCAGCATCAGACAAGGCCAAACTATTTGCCAAGTACTTTGCAGCTAATTCTACCCTATGCAACAATGACCATCAACTCCCTGTATTTCCTCCTATAACACAAAACACGCTATGCAACATAGAAATATCTGTGCGTGAGGTCACCAAACTAATCCAGAACCTTGATTCCAGTAAAGCAACTGGCCTTAATGGCATTCCAATTATAGTGTTAAAAAAGCTTCAACCAAAACTTGCCCCCATACTTAGAAAACTATTTAAGCATTGCCTTAAGGAGAAAGTCATCAGGATGCCCTGTATTTAAAAATTCAGGTGATGAATCATCTCCGTCTCGGTACAGACCAATAAGTCTCCTGTGTGTCATGAGTAAGTTTTTGGAATCCATATTAAATAGAATGAAGTAGTCAATCACCTCAGCAGAAATAACCTTAGTGACACGCAATATGGTTTCCGTCCTGCTAGATCTACAGCAGATGTGCTAACGGTTATATCTCATAGAATTAGCAAATCTCTTGACAAAGGCTTCGTTTCTAGGGTAATTGCTCTTGACATCAAAGGCTTTCGATAAGGTATGGCATAAGGGCCTGCTTCACAAGATTTCCAGCACAGTATAACTGGAAATGTTTTCTTAATCATTAAGTCATTTCTCTCTGATAGGCTAAGAGTAGTGGTTGATGGGCAGAAATCAGAGGCCTACAGTATTAATGCTGGAGTCCCTCAGGAGTCCATCCTGGGCCCAACTCTCTTCCTGATCTACATCAATGATCTCCCAAAACATATACTTAAATCATTCGTTGACATCTATGCTGATGACACGAACATCTATGGCAACATATCAAAGGCTGTAAATGACAGTTCTCTCTGATTCTCTCTCCTCTGATCTTAAGCACATAATACAGTGGGGGAAGAGGTGGCTGGTTACTTTTAATGCATCTAAAACTAAGCTCCTATCTTTACATCATCAAAGCTCTGGTCCCCAGCTGGCATCAATTGAAATGGATGGCTCGTTTAGGGGAGGCCCCATGTTTTGCTAAGCTTCTGGGTTTAACCTTTACTCCTGATCTGAAATGGAACATGTACATCAACTCTGTTGCCAAGATCACTGGGAAAATGGTGGGATCCTTCTACCACTCCAGAAGATATCTCACTACTGATGCAATTCTCTATCTATATAAAAGCCAAGTACATCAAAGGATGGAATACTGCTGCCACATCTGGGCAGGAGTTGCTAAAAACAGCCTATCCTGCCTTGACAGAGTGCAAAATAGACTTCGTGGCTTAGTGGGGGATGCCCTTTTCTCTTCCCTGCAGCCTCTCTCACAGAAGAGATGTTGCGAGCCTATCTTTGTTTTACCATTATTTCTATGGCAAGTGCTCGTCTGAGCTCCAATCCCTGGTTCCTCCTCGCCAATCTTTCATGATAAACACCCGTCTAGCTGAAACCACTGTCAATAATTTTCCCCACTCTTTATCTGTTCCTAAATCAAAACGTAGATTCCATGAATAAAGCTTCTTTCTTAGAACTGCACGCCTGTGGAACTCTCTACCGCTTGCCTGTTTCCCACCTGACTTCAACTTGGATGTCTTCAAGTCCAACATAAACAAAATCCCTGATGAACCACCCCATGACACTTTATCAAATCTCCAATACTAACAAATACTACAACACTATCCCATTGATTTACACGCAATAACCCTTATCCCCGAGTGGCTTATGGGCCTTGATAAGTGGTGACCTCCATGAAAAAAAAACAAAAAAAAAAACCCGTCAGCCCCAACCCTGCTTCTTCGAGTGAGGTAGAGGTATCCAGAAGTTGGTTGTGCTTGCTCGGATTAAATGTCTCCATGTATGATCTGGTATTAAAGGTACATGAATAATGAATACAATTGATTGCAGTTATTATTATCTGACAAGTTTGAGAAAGTGAACTTTCTCATAAGACCAAAACAGTTTGACTTGGGTGTTTCTTGTTTGCATGTTGTTTTTACTAAGGTAAATAAATCTATGGTAACTTGAATATTAAAATGTATCGCTGCCACTGTACAGTCTCAAGAAACAACGGATACCCTCTGTAAGGGTAGCTGCAAGTGTAATTGTGAGGCAAGTATTGCACAATCCCAACCCTGCTTCTCCTGAATCGGCACTGCTGGAGTCCAGTGGCAAGGAGAAGCGCTAGATGACTAGAAACAATGCCGAGATAAGCGGAGTGCACATACAGCACTTGGAATTCCCTAATGTCACTCATTTTGTACTGACCAGGCTCAACATGGCTTAACTTCAGTGATCTAATGGGAACTGGCATGTCAACGTGAATTATGTCGTGTATAAAATGTGTATGAATAAACAAATAAATATTAATGTTATTCAGAAGATCGACGTCTACGCTAATGATACCACTTTCTGTTCTGGTGTTTATTTCTCCCCCCCCCCTCCTTTTTTGCTTTTTAATGGAAATCACTCAAGACAAGGCATTAAGCCACTTGATGTAAAGAGTTAACAAGAACAAAAGCTGATTCTTGCAAAGACAGGAAATGCCTATTGACTTTAGTTTTGAAAAGACCAAGGCTGTAGGTAGAACAAAAACAGTGAGCAGGAAGAGAGTTCCATAACCTTGCAGTGTTGGAAAGAAGCTATTGGAATAGGACGCTGTATTATGATGAGGTATTAAAACAACAAATTGATGGAGATCTCTCAACCAATGAGTTAAATGAGCTGGAACAAAGGAAGCAGGGAATATAACAAACAATTCTGAGGCACACATGCCATAATAGTATTTGTAGAAAAGACAGACTAGCAAGATCACCTCTGTGAGATAGAGGTTACAGTGAAGAAGAAAGTGCATGGGGGGAGGGGGTCAAATTACAGATGCGTTTCTGCAATTTATCAAGAGCCTTCAAATGGGACACAGATACACCAGCCCAAAGAGGACAACAATATTCCATACCTGGTTTGATAGTAAATTTGTAAATAATCTTGGGTGTGAGAAAGAATGATGGGATCGGTTGGAATATGCAGCGGATTTAAAAGTTGACTTGGGTTTGGTTGTGCATTTGTGTAAGAAGGCTTGTTTTACTTGCTTTTTGAGACTCGGCTCGTGTTTTTCAATCGTAGGTGTGCCCCTTTTCTTCCTGAGATTCTTATGGATGAGAAATCAACTGTGAGGCTTCTGTCTTTCTTTCTCGTCAAATCAAATTCTTGGAGTTCATATGTTAGATCCGTTGCTCTTTCTGCTTGCAAAGTTGGTCCAAATTTTTCAAACACTGTCTCGCATCTGAGATTATTCTTTCTCTCTGTCTCTCTCTACAAATCTAGTATCAGACTTTTGTATGGAGTACTGTTGTCATATTTCTTCTGCTGAATCTCTGCACTTTATCAAGAACCAACAAATGGGGCAGACGTATATCTGCAATTTGATTTCTTCTTCAATGCATCCTCTCTCAAACAGACATGTTGCTAGTCTATGTTTTTTCTATAAAACACTATTATGACATTTTTCATAAATGTCTGATCTATTCCCTGCTTTCTTTGTTCCAACTCATCTAATTCATTGGTCTAGTGATCTTCATCAATTTACTGTATTGATATCTCATTGTTATACAGCTTACTATACCAGTAGCTTCTTTTGCCAAGCTTGTGGCATTCTCCTCATACTGACTGTTTTCCTCCTATCTAAAGCTTTGTTAAAACTCTGGTTGCCCCCCCCCCCGCCTAGGGGTGCCTTTCAGGTCAAAAATGGCTAAAATTGACACTTTAAAAAAATTCATGCCCTGAATTTTTATAAAACTTTCTGAAAAGTTGTAACTAACTGATTTCTATATAATTTTGTTTGTCTATACTTCGTGATAACTGTTGGGTGTGCCCCTGGGGCTCTTTTAGGGCTAATAAAAACACTCCATTTTGAGACTATTTTACCATATTTGTCAAAAATTTTCTGTGTATGTTTATTTAGCAGTTTTGTATGGTGCTGAACTCAAATTCAAATATGTAAAGGCCTTGGGGACTTTTGGAGCTAAATGGGGTGGGGTGGGGGTGATGGACTTAGTCATTTCTTTTTTTGCATGGTGCAGAACTCAAATTTCCATATGTTACGACCTAAAACTGCACCGTTCATTCATTTTCACCAAGATTTGACGCCCCCTGGGGACTTTTGGGGCTAAATGGGGGGGGGGGGCAAAGGCTGAACTTCGTCGTTTTTTTTATACTTTGTTCACTGTGCACTCAGGGGGGGAACATTCATACTTCACTTGTTCAAAACTGAGGTCAATAGGAATCTTCTGTTTGTGATAATTATTTTTTTTATTTGTTCTTTTTAGCTTCTTATATCAAGTGGCTTCATGCTTTACCTGGAGCAATTTTCATATATTAGGTGTGTTGAGATGTAAAGAATTGTGTAGAATCTATAATTTATGCAAATTATCTGGAAAATCTTTTAAGACTGTCCTTATATTAGTTTTCAGTTTTCTGCACATAAAATACAATTAAACTTTGAATTCTCTATTTTTAATGTGTGTGTGTATATATATATATATATATAATATATATAATATATATATATAAGATATATTGATATATATTGATAAGATATATTGATATATGTATTGATATATTGATATGAGTAATATTACTTGGTAACTATTAATTTCTGGAGATATTCAGTGGTATAATATGAATCCTTGCAGAAAAATACAGTCATATGGCGAACTTCATCACTTAATATTGTGTTTTAACAAAGATATAACATTTTTACTGAAAAATGAGTGTAAAAAATGCGAAGAAAATGCATATTTTTATACAGAGGCAAAAAGCCGCATGTGAGGCACAAAAATACTCATAACTTCCTTATTTTTAGCTACGTTTAAAAAGAATTTGAATATTGATTCCCTAGATCTTCAAGCTCTTTTTATGTGTGCTATTATTGAGGTATTTTGATACATTAAAATTTTTTCGTGTGTTTTGTTAGGACTATAGTCACTTAAATAACCTAAATTCTTAAAGATATGAAGATTAACCAACGAGTATTGCATCATTAATCAAAACAAGAAAATATTTATTCTTTATCTCTTTCTATCAACTGTATTTTTGTTATCTTTAATCGCACTGAAACATGTAATGTTTAAGACTTTAAGCTGTATATTCATATAGTGAGATATGTAAGATATATATGTGTGTGTTTGTGCGTATATATATTTATGTATATGTGTGTGTCTGTCTTTAAGAAACTCGTTTCTTATTGTTGAGCACTTTACAGTTGAAATAAAGTCGGTCAATTTAGTTCGCGTGCGCAGGTCATCATATAATGATTAGATCACTCTGACAGATGTTAAAAACATTTGAAAATAAAAAATTTTAACAATATTTCTCGTGATTAACAGTGGCCGAATGGATTTGGTCCTTGCTAATAAAGCCAAAGATGGCTTCCTTGCCAGGTTTGAATCTCTCGACTGGTGTTAATCATGACACCCTACACTGATGATTCCCAAAAGGATGAAACACTAGTGTCTGTAGGTATTTAATAATTATTATAGTAAATAATTATATATAAAGTAGTAGCATTTGTGTGTATAACTCTCCTACCACCCACACCACTGGACCAATCATGACCAAACCTGACATCACAATGGTTCCCCCACCTAGGGATAGTGCACACTATTTTCCAAGGTAAAGATGAAAGGTCAAGGTCATAACCTTTATATATATATATATATATATATATATATACTCTCCTACAGCTCACACCACTAGACCTATCATGACCAAACCTGAAATGGTTTCCACTCTAGGGATGGGGCACACTATTTTCCAAGGGTTAGCTCATGTTTGGTACGGCTCTTCTTAAACTCTCCCACCTAAGGATGGTGCACACTAAATTGAGAGTTCACCACCATAGCACTAGCCAACTTGTTTGTGAATTTGAATCTGATCATCCTCTCAGCCGATCTTGATGAAATTTGGCAGGATAGTGGTCCCTTACGTAGGCCAAAATTTATTGCACTGTATCTTTTAATTTTGACTTCAGGAGACATTTAAAAAAATTTGAAACAACTTAAGCAATAGTTGCTTTTACATCCACTTACTGCAAGAGTGCTCGTGAACAGGTACCCGGATGTACAGCAAAATCCTGCATAAATAGCAAGTATCTTTGCTAGTAATATATATATATATATATATATATATATATATATATATATATATATATATATATATATATATACTAGCAAAAGTACCCGTCGTTGACTGGGCTCAAAAACAGCCTACAGAAAATGGACTCTGATTTATTAAAGTATGATAGGTTATGAAAAGGAAGGGTTGTAAAGAGATAGCTTCGAATTTGGGGGCATCAAAACCAAAGCAAAATATGATGAAAGTAAAAATAAAATAGATAAACCCCATAATTTATTATATCATACCTGTTCACACTGAAACACTTATCACAATATTCTGTGGATCTATATAAAAAACTTTGTGACATATTTCCATTCTATGGAGTCCAGGCACAAACGCAGACCCCACAATTTTATTATACCATCCCTATTTAAGTTAAAACATACTTATCAAAGTCTTCTTATGTACATGTATATAAAAAACACTTGTAAACGTTTTTTTTTAATTTTTAAATTTATTTCCATACTTTGTGGACCAGGCGCATACGCAGACCCCACAATTTTAATGAACCACTGTTCTGCGGGATCAAACATACCCATTCCTGTGTCTCGATACATGTTCTATCATTATACGTAATCAGTTTTTTAAAATAGTCAACCATTTAGGAGCCTATTCGTGACCAGACACACACTCACACACATTCAGCTTTATATTATAGATATAGTATTTTTAATATTAAAAATTAAAAATAAAAGCAAAATAAATACATTCTTCTGAAATGGCATATTATTTCTGGTATTTTCAATACAAGAATTACACCTCTTTGTCATGAATCTACCCAATGTTTATCCATATACTTTATGGATTTAACCGAAGTGAAATTCCAAATCGAAATAAATACCATTAAAATATTTTTTAATACTAATTAGAATATTAGGTTTTGGTTTAGTATATCGTTCTTTAAAACTTGAATTTTGTCTTGGGAAGGCTTTGATAAAGCTCTGAAAAATCCTTGAAATTGGACATTGAAAAATCTGTATGAACCCTGTATTAGAATAGAACGCTCTTTGGCATTTAGATACCTCTACCGTTAAGAAGTGGGATTTTGCTGACTGATAGATCGGTCTGTTTGGTATATCAAAGTTTCAGTGATCCGGATCCACACTATCTATTTTTTACTTGCCAATTTTTGTGGCAAGATCTTTCTATTTCTAATTTAAATTTGACTAAAAGGATTTTTGGATTCAGATCCAAGTGGATTTATTCACATAAAAATTATAGATTTTTGACTTATCATTTGTCAGCCAGTTTGTTGATTGGTTACTTATTTGATTACATTTGGATTCATGCAAATTATTTTCAATATCCTTTTTGCAATTGTAATGTGGCCATTACAGTCGAACAGTGTTTGTTACACTACAAACCTCTTTTGGATCCCTATGCTGTCTGGCACTGTTGCAAAAGAACAAACAAACAAAAAGGAAAGAAACAAAAATCCGACTCTGCTTTCTTTTCTGTTTTAGTAAAAGGTTTTTATTACAGTTGATTTTTAAACTATGCCTGCTGCTCCCTTCTTTTTTTTTTTTTCTGTTCGTTTCGTCTGCCATGAGATTAACAAAACCCTGCCATCTTGATAACAGCTTAAAAGTTTCTCGCCACCACCACGAGGCCACATGTCCATCTTGCCCAGCCGCACTTTTCTTCTCTCGACCTCACGCTGGCCACAGCCAGCTATTTCTTGTCTTTAACCTTACATGACTTTCCCAGCATGCACTTTGTTTCTCTCTCCAACCATATAGAGTATTTTGTCTTTTTTCGTAAGCCCGCACACACTTCTTAATTTGCATATGATATGTATGTTAACGGCTGCTGCTGCTGCTAATGTATTTTAATGGTTACTGTTGCTAATATCTTTGCAAGCCAGCTATCTTACAGCTACTGCTGATATTTTCACACGTGCCCAGTTACACAATTTTCAAAGTTTTTAATGCTTATGTTAACTTCTCTCTTGCTAGCTTATTTCCCCCTGCTAAAAAAGCATAATTTTTGAAACTTCATGGAATAAGGAAAATCTTTCATCATATTCCTTGTTTCTGAACTGTTCATAAATTAATAAATGATGTTAATATTTTATTTTTCATTTTATTTTGTATTATATTAATGCTCTGTTTATTATATTGAGCATCTCTTTATCAAGATAGATATTTTATATACGATCCTATCAGTAAATAAATCTCTCTCCATCCATCTCTCTCATATATATATATATATATATATATATGTGTGTGTTCTTTTTATCCTAATGAATCCCTTGGAAATTTTCTAACCCCTCCACACACACACACACACACAAAATATATGTGTATGAGAGAGAACATAATTATGCCATATATTTTTATAGTAGCTACAATAATTTACTTGGGAACAACTTTATAACCTAACTTCTGTTGTTTTCATTTTTCCACTTAATATAAGACTGTCTGATTTCAGAATGGCGCCCAATTTTTTTTCTTTTATGATAGCAATTATTATACTCTTTGAATCTTCACAATTGCATTGTTTGTCTATAAGTCAATAAGTTGCTCCAAAGATTACTTTTATTCACTTGCTTTCTTGGATAATCATAAAGATTGAACAAGTACAAAAAGATAAATTATTTACATTGTGTGTTTATTAGTCACTATCCTGGTTGCCCGAGTGTTTGGAGGTGTGTGTGTTGAGCAAAAAAAAAAAAAAAAAAAAAAAAAGTGGTAGTTAGCAGGCAGTCTCGAACCCATACCACGAAGGAGGAAAAGAATGTGAAAAAAACAAAAAAAAACGTGACACCTTTGCGGTTGCGTCCATTGCCAAACTGAAAGTGAAAAAGGTTTAAATTAAGGCTTGTCAATCAAAAAGATGGGATGTCTTTCAAAAATATCGAAAAAAAAAAAGGAAAAAAAAGCAATCCCTCCTTGTAGAAAAGTGCTCAGGTGAGGATGAAGGAATTAATGGTTTTAGCCAATTTTTCAAAATTTGTCGTCCGAAGGGTCAAGCTTCAAAACAATACTGATTGTGTGAAAATCTGTCGTCTCTGTTGAAAGTTTTAGGCACACATACAAACATACATACATACATACATACATACATACATTTAAACAGACAGGTGAGATTTATATTATAGATAAATTCTCTTCATTCTTGTGGATATTGTTTGGTGGCCCGGAGGTAACGGCTTAGCAAATAGTCAAAGGTAGCTTCATGGCTGGGTTCAAATCTTCTGACCAGCAGAAATTGTCATCTACACTGATGATTGTGTAAGTATGAAACACTAGTGTCTGTAGGTATGAAAGAATAATTATTTAATTTATATATACAGGATGGAATGATAAAATTGTCACCATAGAAAAGATGACAGGATTCCATTTCCATTTGATAAAAACCAGTTTTCTTTTCTTTTTTTTTTTTTTTTTTTTTTTTTTTTTTTTGTTGCAGACCATCTACTAGTTGGCCAATTGTGTATAAATCCCAAGAGCGATAGGAGCCTTTTATCATGTCAGAAAGTGGCACAATGTTCAACGGTCAGAGATGCGCCACTGTACAACTCCCGCTCTCTATCAATCCAAGTTATGACAACAGAACCATTGCCAGCACCCTCAAAATGCAAATCCGGACGGTTCAATGCTCGAAGGCACAGCTCAACAAAGTTTCCGGCCACGGTTATGGTCTTTGGTGTGGTTTCAAGTGAGGACCACATCATGCTACCTCACATCTTTGAAGTCGGCTTGAAAGTCAACACCAAAGTGTACCTGGATGTGCTGAAGTATATGGTGATCCCTTGGTGCAATCAGGTGGCCTCTGGAAGACCCTGGGTGTGGTAGCAGGAATCCGTGCCACCCAACAAGTCCAAAGACTTCAGAAAGAGTGCTAAGACTTTGTATCCTTCTCTCATTGCCCCCCCCCATCCCTCGACCTGCACCTGCTGGACTACTTCATTTGGTCATATATCGAGAACATCACCAACATGATCTCCCACAACACCAAAGTTTGCATGATCACCACCATCTGCCGAGTATTCGCCAGGCTCCTGCCAGTGCTGGTGGAAAAGGCACACTCCCAGTTACAGGCCTGTATCAAGACGGTGATTGAGACTGAAGGCTGTTACATTGAATCTATGTCAACTCTACTACATAATCACGTTACCTGAATTTTTTTGATAAAACTCTTAAAATAAGTCTGTAGTTTTTTTTTTTATTTATGGCGACAAATTTATCGTTCCACCCTGTATTGTATATTTATATATAATCTATAATATATATCTCACCTGTCTGTTTAAATGTATGTATGTTTGTATGCCTGCCTAAAACTTTCAACAGAGGCAACGGATTTTCACAAGATTGGTATCGTTTTGAAGCTCCCCCCTTTGGATGTCAAATATTGAAAAATTGACTAAAAACATTAATTCCTTCAATCTGAACCCGGCACTTTTCTACAAGGAGGGGTCGCTTTTTTCGACAATATTTTCGAAAGTCATCCCCGCTTTTTGATTTACTAGCCTTAATTTAAACCTCCGCCACTTCCGGTTTGGCGATGGACGCAACAGCAAAGAAATCACTTTTTTTTTTTCTCTCCTTTGTGGTTGGAGTCTGCCTACTTACTTACACTTTTCTTTTCTTTTTTGTTTAACAAACACCCGGGCATTCAGGTTAGTATATTACATATACTAGCAGGGAGACCCGACGTTGCTCAGGATTGCATGAGGATCAATGAATGTTCCACATTTCGATACTTTTATTGTCATCGAAATCGGTGAAATCGCCCATTTTTTAATCAAATTGATTGCTTGCCTGCTCTAGTTAGAAATCTCACTCCCCTCTCGCAGTGTACCAGAAGGAAGCTTCATATGCCTCTCTACAGTGACTTACGGCATAATCACGTTGACACACCGAAGTTTAGCAACGTTGAGCGTGGTTATTACTAAAATGGGTGACCAATTTGGGAAGTCCAGGTGCTGTATGTAGGAGTACGTCGACACCTCCGTACAAAAAGTTGCAAAAACCTAATGTCATCTCCCCTAACAGGGATATTCATGCGACTGGGGACCGCTTGTGAATTTCATACTCCCATGAAACTTCCTCCATCGGAGGAAGCTGGTTAAACCCTGAATAGGGTTGGTGCTGACTGCACACACTACAGTGACTTGATCTATATTGTAGTCATATTGCACTGAAGAGAATCTATTGTTGATTTTATAAAATTATCTCTAAATAATGGCTTCGCTTAAAGTTTAAAATGCAAAAGTCAAGTATCATGCTTCTATTGTGCTCTAAACAAACTTTCATTTCAAACGCACCTCGTCTTATAAAAGAACTTGCTGTTGATTTCATAGGCTGGGCTTTTCTGCTTGTGCGGTGATAAAACCTCTCAAATGCCCTTGTGATGTATGATTGTTTAAAAGTGTTAACTTTGCTCAAAGTTGGACCGCCTTCTTTAATCAGGTTTTTTTTCAGTTATTGGTTTTTGATACTTACTGAAGGATTTCTGATTAAAACAAAAAACCCCTATCTAAGAACACTCCCTAACACAAGTACCTTCATCCGAAATTTGAAAAAAAGCAGCTCTGCTGTTTCTGAGTTCATAGCAAACAAACACACGCACAAAGTTTCTTTTATGTAATAATAATGAGATAGATGTATAAAGCAAAGTTCTTGGGAAGAAACTGTTTGAGAAATTCTGTTTCATGTTAGGTACAACACTCCGCAATATGAAAATCAAATTTTAAAGAGAAATAATTTTTTCATATATATAAAATAACTTTCAACTAATTGTAAATTGATGCATATATATAATAAATGTGAATGTATGTGTGTCTGACTCACTTCAATAATCACATACACAATTTTAATTTTATGAATAAAGATGGAAGCTTTATCTTAATAATAACTGATAATAAAAGAAAGAAAAATCATGTATGCAAGTTTAATTTTATTAACAAAGAAGAGAAGGCTTAATCTTAATAATGCGATTGCGTTATGGACTTTTTGTTGAATGTAAAAGCTTTTCATTTTTTCCTTTAATTTGGTGTTTTTCACTTTTTATTAATTTAATTTTTTTTATCGATTAGTTTAGTCTTTTCTTATTAGTTTCGTTTCAATAATTTCAAGTAGTGAATGGAAATTAAATAGTAAATCGATAACGAGCAGGCAGAACTACCTATCATTAATATATTGTGTGTATTAAAATTAAACATTCATGTTTTATATCTATTTTTTTTTTTTTTTAACACTTATTACAACTTAGTTGTCAGCATGGATCTTAGCAACAACTGTCCAAGATAGTCCGTGCTACTACATGTCTGATAAATCAGGAATTATGGTCCAATATGGAGTACTGTTGCCATATCTAGGAAAATATTGTTCAAAACGCTTGTAGCAGACACAGTTGCAACAAATATCAACAGGAGAAAATTCACCTGGCTTATCCAATCAGAAGTCAACTCTCTGTCATGTGACCGAGTTTGTAAAAGGTTTAACTGCCAGCACACTCTCTTTTTTTTTTTTCCGGATCTTGGACTGACAGAAACTCCACGTGGAATGGACGTCCCCCCCCCCCAAACCCACCTACTTCTCTCTTGGGAATCAACAGAACTCGCCCAGCCTTCAGACTCGAGGTTTAACTAAAATGTGAATACAAACAAGCCAACATGGCTACCTTTATAGATGGGGTTCAATGTGGTACATGCACGAACTCTCTCATCTTACAATACTCTCTCTAATCTTTCATGACACACATTCACATTACTACTTTAGACACAAACATACATGAACTCTGTCTTTTTCAACAGGCCTGTTTAATCTTTAATCTAATATATACTAGCATGGGTGCCCGGCGTTGCCCGGGTATTTGGAGATGTATGTTGAGCAAAAAAAAAAAAGTGGTCAATTTTTTTAACTTTGACCCCTATTATGACCCCTTAAAATTTATTGTTTTGGGCTCAAATTAAGTTATTAAGTTAGATCCATGTCCAATGAACCTATATCTAAAATTTCAAGTGTTTAGACCGAAAATTGTCAGAGGAGTTTGGTAGAGTTCTCAAAGGTCAAACCGTTGAACTTTGACCCCTTAATCGACAAATTTCTGGCCGAAAACCGATCACATCGATTTTCCCAAATCTCAGTACCCTGTATATTAAATTTCGAGTCTGTAGACTTTAAATTGACAGTTATTGCGTAGGGAAATGTACACACAGACAGACACTTTCACTTTTCTAGATATATATATATACTAGCGGGGGTACCCGGCGTTGCCCGAGTGTTTGTTTCCGGGACGGGGGGGGGGGGAGTTTTAAAAAATGTTATGGTAGGTAAGTAGGAAGGATCAAACCCGGAGTCATGAGTAAAAGTAGGAAAATAAAGTGTGAAAAAAAAAAACAAAAAAACATCTGCAACGTTAACAGTTCGGCCACCAAGAAAAGTCCATTCCAGTTGTTTAGGAAAAAAAACAAAAAAAAAAAAACAAAACAAAAACGACTACGGTAGGTCGGCGCAAACGTGAAAATATAATGTGAATTGTCTAGCACGCTAACCACTACACCACAGAGCACTGCAGCTTAGTTTAGTGATTTTAAATAACTTCACATGAAAGAACTACGAAGCCAAACCAGTGTTCTCTTCTCAACTGTTCCTTGTGAACGATCCCCAAACGGTGTTAAGTGGTGGCAGGGGAAGGAGGAATTTATTAGAGAGAAAATATTTTACCACTTCCATTGATCTTAACCGATTTTGGCCGTGACTTCTCAGCAGAAAAAGTATAGAAATCTAAGATTATCGAGGAATTTGAGAAATAATAAGCCTATAACACACCTCAGATATTGTTCTGCCGTTTGTGCATATTATATTTGCATGAAATATCTTGATTTTTAATCCTATTAATGTCAAAATCAGACGGGAAAAAATGAGTTCATTTTATTTATATAGAGATATACCACCATTTTTGGCAATTTTATAAGTTCGAAATCTTGGTGAATATTGATCAGGATTTAACAAATAAAGGATCATTGGAAAGCTAATGACCTGAATTGTGTAGTGGGCTATGTGACATTTGCCCTTAAGGTCGCACATTGTTTCAAAAAATGGGATTTCACTTTTCTATATTAAGTTAACGTAAAATGAGCACTCACTTCATGGTCACCTTTCTGGGGTGTTATATTTTTTATTTATTTTTTTTTAGGGGTGGTGTTTATTGTGGCCTAGTAGACAACGCAAAACCTACCTTAAAAAAAAAAAACTTGTTTTCTATAGGTTTTTGGGTGTGCTGAAAATGAATATCGCATTTAAATTTTCTGCAAATAAGTATTTTTTTTTTTGGTATTAAGCAAAAATGAACACTTTCCACGACTAACCCTTTCTCTATACAAACTACCAACGTCCAGGAGACAAATTGATGGTGAACATGCAGCGTTCGTCAACATCTTATTTCCACACACTCTTGCTTGACTTGGCAGAGTCCAAAGTCGACTGCAATCGAGTTAGAAATGCTGTCTTTTATTTCTCACAGAAGAGACGTTGCCAGTTTTTCTTCGATCAATATTTTTACGGTAGGTCATCAACTGAGATTCAAGCTTTAGATGCTCTCTGAAAAGCCATAGCAAGAATTCATCCTACTACAACCACTACAAAGTACTCTTTCTTCTTCTGTGTACCTATAATCAAACATGTGGAAGACATTTCCACGGGAATGTTTCCCTAGAGACTACAGCATGATCATTTTAATCTCACTAACCTTTATACTCGAGTGACTTTTGGCCTCGGTAAGTGGTGACACATTATATATAACAAAAAAGTAATAGCATTGCTTTGCTAATTACTTTTACACATTTTATTGCTAACTAGCTGGCTTTGAAGGATCACTATTAGTTTACAAAGTTCATTAGCTGAGATTGGAGATGCACTGCTGTACAACTCATGCTCCCTACCGATCAGTTATGACAACAGGACCATTGCCAGCACCCTCAAAATGCAAATCCGGACGGTTCAACACTTGAAGGCACAGCTCAACGAAGTTTCCGGCCACGGTTATGGTCTTTGGTGTTGTTTCAAGTGAGGGCCACATCATGCCACCTCACATCTTCGAAGTCAGTTTGAAAGTCAACACCAAAGTGTACCTGGATGTGCTGAAGTATGTGGTAATCAGCTGGTGGCTGGTAGACTTTGGGTGTGGCAGCAGGATTCCATGGCAGCCCACAAGTCCAAAGAGACCCAGGCTTGGCTTCAGAAGGAGTACTATGACTTTGTACTCTTCTCTCACTGCCTCCCCCCACCTCCGATGACCTGAACCCACTAGACTACTTCATTTGGTCATATGTCGAGAACATCACCAACATGACCTCCCACAATACCAAAGTCAGCTTAATCACCGCCATTTGCTGAGTATTCACCAGGCTCCCGCCGGCGCTTGTGGAAAAGACATACTCCCAGTTACAGGACCCGTATCAAGATGGTGATTGAGGCTGAATGCGGCTAGATTGAATAGATGTCAACTCTACTACATAATCAAGTTACTTGAAATAATTATTTAAAATAATAAACATTTCATTCATAAGTTTGTTGTAAATCTGAAAGAAAACTGTTGCAATATTTTTTATATAATCTGAGAGTATGAGTAAAGAAAATTTGAAGGTTCTACTTATAGAAACTGGCAGTAGGAATTGACCAATCAAATGAAACCACGTTCTTGTAGAAACCAATCAGAAACTGGAATTGCCCCATAAAAATATTGGATCTTTTAGAATTCCCACACATAAATTTTTGCTTCAACACAAAGAAAGATTTTGCTCTTTGTCTACAAACTTTTAGAGTTCAAGAGTTATACAGATCAGCTAACGACTGAAAACTCTTTCATCTCCAGGATCGATACAGCCCTGTCGGTGGGGCATTAGAATACGCCGACTGCCCTCCTGCAGAGGGTAAAAGTCCTTCAATGGGGGTCCTGGATATGACCTTAAACTATATCCAGTGGTGAGGCCCCAGCTTGTGGGCTTTGGGGAGTGTGGAGCCACCATTTAATTACCATTGCTCCCAGGTCCACTCTGACCCGGAGTGGTAGTACCTGTTAGGGTCCCAACTATGAGTTAAATAGAAACCGACGTGAAAACAACAAATATATTCTATAATAAAAAATTTCTTCAAAATCTTTGGATTCGGCATTAAATAACCCAAAAAGGGTTGATATGCTGTAAAACAAAAACAACCAACCAGGATCGATACAGATTAGCTATGCATCGGAAACTCTTTTGAAATTAAACATGGCTTTCAATTAAAAAAACAAAACAAGTGAAGCATGCATGGTCCCCCGTGAGTGCACAGTGAACAAGGTATAAAAAAAAAAATGACTAAGTTTAGCATTTGACCCCCCCCCATTTGTTGCATAGGTGGGGTCTTTTTAGAGAGAGATGGGGTACATATTGATGAGGGGAAGAAGAGACATAGATTTTACAGTCTGTGGACTCATATGATGTATATTTAAAGAGGAGGGTTATCAGTTCTTTTAACACATTTTAGAGAGGAGGGAGAGTTGAGATAGGGATGCACATTCTTACATAATAACGATGAGAATGTTCATATAAATGATTTCAAATTACCTTCAATTTGGTAGAATGAATACACGAAGATGGCAGTTACAAAAATATGAGATGTTCTTTTATTCCATTCGACCGGTCGCAATGATGATGACATCCAGAAATTCAAAGTCGATTACAGGATTAAAACTCCTCCCTCGCTTCCAAAGGAACCCTTTCCGACCGACCCTGCTCGGCTGCCTCCTGTCCCCAACTCTGTCTCCCGTCTCTGTCTAACTCATTATCGACTCTCGCTCATATATTGAGAATTCATTTCTACCATCTTGTCATACATATGTCCAAAAACGTGATCGACCCACGTGGCCTGAACATGCGTGGTTTGCACATGTCTGCAGACAAGAATTCTTACTAACCTATTTTTTTACTTATTTTTCAATATGTTTTTAATTTGCTATTGTTCGTTCTTCTCTCTGACCTTATTTTAATTCAGTTTTCATACAAAAGAATTGAACAATCAATTACTCAAACATATCTACTATTTTATATTAAATTGAACAATATGAAATTCTACATTCCATTTCTGACCCTATTCCTGAACCTTGCTTACAAGGTTCGAATCTCGGTCTATCTAATCTCATTTTTACTTATCTAATGCTTTTCTTACTTACAAGAAAAGGGAGACATTTTTTTGTGACACATTTAGCCCCAAATGTCTCCAGGGGATGTCAAATCTTGGTGAAAATGAACAAACAGTGCAGTTTTAGGCCTTAACATGCGTAAATTTGAGTTCTGCACAATGCAAAAAAGAAATGAAAAGTCCATCATTTAATCCCCCCCCCATTTAGCCGCAAAAGTCCCCAAGGCCTATACATATTTAAATTTGAGTTCAGCACCATGCAAAACTGCTAAATAGACATACACAGAAAATTTTGGACAAATATGGTAAAATTGTCCCAAAAATGAAGTGTTTTTATTAGCCCTAAAAGAACCCATGGGGCACATCCAAGAGTTATCATAAAGTATAGACAAACAAAATTATATAGAATTCAGTTAGTTACAACTTTTCAGAAAGTTTTATAAAAATCCAAGGCACCAGTTTTGTTTTTTGTTTTTTGATAAGCACAAAAGTGTCAGTTTTAGCCATTTTAACCCAAAAGGCACCCATGTTTGTGTAAAATTTCCCAAAATTCCAAGGTGTAGTTATTGAGAAAAGTGTGGACAGATGAATGGACGAGGATGAATTTACAGGTCCACCCTCCTTTTGTCGGGGGACCAATAAAATCTTGTTTATTGATACCGATAGAAAAACGTTACCATTTTTGGTAATTTTTATACAAATTTATCTTTTAAATGTGACTGCAAAAAATAATCAATTTGCTTGTAATTTAGAAAAATGATAATGATTGTAATTTAGAAAAATGATAATGATTGTAATTTAGAAAAATGATAATGATTGTAATTTAGAAAAATGATAATGATTGTACAGCTGAAACTTAATTTATTTATTTATTTTATTTTTTTTTTTTTAAATTATATTTCAGGTTGGAAAGAATGTGGCAGTTTAGCACTAGCCCGTTCAAAAGATCGCCTCACTTATTTCAAGAGAGCAGAAGCACGATCAAAGTGAGTGATAAATCTTTTTTATTTTATATATATTTCATCTCTTTTCAACACAATATACTATTTGGAATTAAAATGCCAATCACAGTTTCCATCCAAGTATGTTTGACTATTGTAGTCGATCCTAAGCTAGATCACATGATACAACTAGCCAATCAATTCCATAGTCGAAGGCCATCTATTTGTAGGCCTAATAGTGCTGCTAGGTCATCTATAGTTCCTGTCAATTGCACCCCACTTTGACGATCTTAAACTAGGTCGCAAGATATGACTAACCAATCCTGCTTTTCACGAAGCCTTGGTCTTCGAGTATGGAATTCGTTTTTTAAACACAGCTGATGTTGGTTATACTAATAATTAAAAATGAATTAACTGTAAATTAAATTAAAAATAAATTAAATAATTGAACTTTATATAATATTTCTGAACAGAATACTTAATACAATTCTATTACTAATTTCTGTTACAAATTTAGAGCTAATTATTAAAACAGATTTTCTTTAATGTAATAGGCAAATGAGATAACCTCTTGAATGTTGATTCATTTTAAATAAATAGTATATATAGAAATCACACATGAATAAAAGTATATAAAAGTTCATTTTCAATATTAAAATCTATTTATGAAACCGTGTACCTTTTGCATATATTATATATATTGATGAAATTGTGAACAGACAGGCAAGAATAAGATTTTATTTATATATATATATATATATATATATATATATATAATGTTTTTAGGGATACAAAATTTAAATATTGCAATTAGGAAGGGAAGACTTTTATGATTCATGATTAAAAGTAAATTTGTATATATAAAATATATATATATATATATTCCTTTAATCTTCCCTCCAAAAAGAGGAAAAAAAAGGGGAACAGGAGAGGAAAGAAAGAGAAATGGGGAGCCAGCTGACCGGTTTCGACCCTCGCTTCTCAAAGCTATATCAAGGAAATTTTTAAAACAAAGAATGAAAAAGCAATTAAAATTGCGTTTTATATAATGTTCAAAAAGCCTGCAAATTTTCATATAGTTTCATCATATAGAACCAAAGATATAAGCATATTCAATTTGGCTACGAGTGTATGTGTATATATATATATATATATATATATATATATAAATGAAAATTACAATTGAATTTACCAAAATGATCAAAGATGGTAAAATTAAAGTAAATTATAAATATTAAAGAATTAATATTTATAAAATTATCTCAGCCAGATATAAAAGCTCGATAAAACCAAATAGGAAATAGAGCTTATAATATGAGCAAATAGTTAATAAAATATGTTAAAAAACACTTTGAAATGAGTTAAAAAAACATATTTAATCTGAGAAGAAAACACTAGATAAATGGATAGTCCTTAATCCACGGAGTTTCGAAGAAATACTCTCCTTCATTTTGCTAATTCCTACCCTCTGATGAGAAGGAGAGTATTTCTTCGAAACTCCGCGGATTAAGGACTATCCATTTATCTAGTGTTTCCTTTTCAGATTAAATATTTTTTTAACTCATTTCAAAGTGTTTTTTAACATATTTTATTAACTGTTTGCTCATATATATATATATATATATATATATGGTAAAACTGGTAATTAGTAAAAACCTGAAGAGAGTGCTCAATACTATTGCAGAGCAAATATGTGTTTTATTTTTTATTACAGTTTTATCTGTTTGGTTATATATGTTTCGGATGTTGGACTGTGTTTACGATCTAACAGCCTCGTCAAACCTTACAGAAACCTATTTATATATATATATATATATATATATATATATATACACCACTATTTTTGGCAATTTTTTATAAGTTCGAAATCTCAGCAACTATTGATCAGAATTTAACAAATGAAGGCTCGTTGGAAAGCTAATGACCTGAATTGTGTAGTGGGCTATGTGACATTTGCCCTTAAGCTAGCACATTATTGTTTTAAAAAATGGGGATCACTTTTCTATATTAATTTAATGTAAAATGAGCACCCACTTTATGGCCACCTTTTTGTGGTATCTGTTATTTTTTTTTAGGAGTGGTGTTTATTGTCGCCTAGTAGACCAACAAAAAAAACCTACCTTAAACAAACTTGTTTTCTATCAGTTTTCGGATGTGCTGAAAACGAATATCGCATTTAAATTTTCTGTAAATAAGTATTTTTCTGGGTATTAAGCATAAATATGTGTGCGTTTGAGCATAAAACAATGACCTCCACTTATAATTACATTGCTTAATACACGGAAAAATACTTGTGGAAAATTTAAATACAATATTTGTTTTCAGCACACCCGAAAACCTATTGAAAACAAGTTTTTGTTTTTTTTAAAGTAGTTTTTGTGTTGGTCTACCAGTCCACAATTACCAAAGAAACACCACCTTTGAAAAAAAAAATAAATAAACAGACCCCCCCCCCAAAAAAAAAATTGTCTATAAAGTGGATGTTCATTTTATATTAAATTAATATAGAAAAGTGATCCCCAACTTTTTAAAACAATAATTTCTCCATATATTGGAAACTACCTGTTTCCTGGGATTTTAACTGTTATTTTCAATTCCAGCACCTGCAAAACCTATAATAGTGGTAATTTTAAAGAATTTTTTGTGGATGAAAAGATATTACACCTTTATCAATATTTCCATCATAGTCATTTGTTTTCCTAGATTTGCATATGGATTAAAAATATCTGATATTTCCCCAAAACCTTTGACCTTGATGTAGGGGAGACTAAAACTTGCTGCTATGGTTTCCAATGATCTGAAATATCAGCAAAGGGAGACTTGATTCCAAATATTTTTTATGTTATATCGCCTTTCTTTGGTTTTCATACACAAAGTAAATTTCACAGTGTATAAGGATTATTTGATACTGGAGATATCCATAATCATATCCTATTTCCAAAAGAGGCGAGATATATCATAAAAATATTGGAATCGAGTCTTCCCTCAAGTTTTAGTCTCGCCTCCATCAGGGCTAGAGATTTGGGGAAATATATATTAGCACTGACTAACCCATTCTCAAAGAGAGAAGGTAAAACCTGGAGGGCGGACCTCCTAGACCTTCACAGGAAAAGCATTACCCTGTATTCAATAAGGACCATGTCGTTACAGGAATATTCTAATCCCTGTTGATTTGGGGGGTTGAGGATAAAAAAGCTGGGCATAGAACATACTGGATCTTTTAGAATTCCTGCACATAATTTTTCATATCCACACAAGAAAAAATTTTGCTCTTTGTTTGCAAACTTTTACAATTTAAGACTTCTACGGATTGGCTATCAAATGGGAAACTATTCTTTGCCTTCAAGCTTTTACAATTCAAAGCTCATCTTGATTGATATTACCATTTTGTTTGAAATAACATACATCTTTTAAAACTAAAATGACTTAACGAACTTTATTATCAAGATTACAGAGTAAGATTTTAGGAGTAAGAATAAGTTGGAGTTAGATTTTTTTTTTATTCCTGAAGAATCAGCAGTCTGAAAAACGAGACATTTTAAAACAAGAAGTCAGAATCCAAATTTTTGGAATCCTAGGAATCAGATTTTATAGCTTCTGACTTCATGACCTTATTTGTAAAGTAATTTCCTGCCATGTAGCCCTAATTCTAACTTAATTTCTATTGGAAAATCCCTTAAACTAACCTTATGACTATTTACAAGCACCTTTTCTTTACACTTTTTCTATGTAGATAAAATTTTTATAACACTTACAACTGTGTTGTGTTTCTGCCTTCTTGTCAACGTCACTATATTTTGTTTCTAAAGATAATTGGGGTAATACACAATAAAAATGCTTATTAGCATTGGGTAAAATAAGATTTTCGAAGCCGTTTATTAGAAATTTGAACAAATGGTATTCATAAAAATATCTCGATCAAAATTGATGCAAAGAATGTGTATGGAGTAAATTATAATGCGATATAGTTAAGCAGATAGATGGAAGAACTTCTCAATAAAATTCTGTAGAAATCTAAATGTCAGCATTAAAAGTTGGTAATGCAAAGAAAAACAATGAAACTGTTTCATAAATTTTGTAAGTTTTAGTGAAATATGAATTGAATTTTAATTTTTTAGGCAGGATGGGCCCGAGACTTATATCATCAGTCCAAAAGAAATAAAAGAAAAATGTCCTGAAATTCGGCACGAAGATTTAGAGGTGAGTTACTTCTATTTTGATTTTTTTTTTTTTTTTTTTTTAAAGACCATTTTATTTATTTTTTTTAAAGACCATTTTATTTTTTTTTTTTTTAAAGACCATTTTATTTATTTTTTTTTAAAGACCATTTTATTTATTTTTTTTAAAGACCATTTTATTTTATTTTTTTTTTAAAGACCATTTTATTTTTTTTTTTTTTTAAAGACCATTTTATTTTATTTTTTTTAAAGACCATTTTATTTTATTTTTTTTAAAGACCATTTTATTTTATTTTTTTTAAAGACCATTTTATTTTATTTTTTTTAAAGACCATTTTATTTTATTTTTTTTAAAGACCATTTTATTTTATTTTTTTTAAAGACCATTTTATTTTTTTTTAAAAGACCATTTTATTTTTATAAAGAGCATTTTATTTTATTTTTTTTTAAAGACCATTTTATTTTATTTTTTTAAAGACCATTTTATTTTATTTTTAAAGACCATTTTATTTTTTAAAAGGCCATTTTATTTTATTTTTTAAAAGACCATTTTATTTTATTTTTTAAAAGACCATTTTATTTTATTTTTTAAAAGACCATTTTATTTTATTTTTTTAAAAGACCATTTTATTTTATTTTTTTAAAAGACCATTTTATTTTATTTTTTTAAAAGACCATTTTATTTTATTTTTTTAAAAGACCATTTTATTTTATTTTTTTAAAAGACCATTTTATTTTATTTTTTTAAAAGACCATTTTATTTTATTTTTTTAAAAGACCATTTTATTTTATTTTTTTAAAAGACCATTTTATTTTATTTTTTTAAAAGACCATTTTATTTTATTTTTTTAAAAGACCATTTTATTTTATTTTTTTAAAAGACCATTTTATTTTATTTTTTTAAAAGACCATTTTATTTTATTTTTTTTAAAGACCATTTTATTTTATTTTTTTTAAAGACCATTTTATTTTATTTTTTTTAAAGACCATTTTATTTTATTTTTTTTAAAGACCATTTTTTTTTTTTTTTTTTTAAAGACCATTTTATTTTATTTTTTTTAAAGACCATTTTATTTTATTTTTTTTAAAGACGATTTTATTTTTTTTAAAGACGATTTTATTTTATTTTTTTTTAAAGACGATTTTATTTTATTTTTTTTTAAAGACGATTTTATTTTATTTTTTTTTAAAGACGATTTTATTTTATTTTTTTTTAAAGACCATTTTATTTTATTTTTAAAGACCATTTTATTTTATTTAAAGACCATTTTATTTTATTTAAAGACCATTTTATTTTATTTAAAGACCATTTTATTTTATTTAAAGACCATTTTATTTTATTTAAAGACCATTTTATTTTATTTAAAGACCATTTTATTTTATTTAAAGACCATTTTATTTTTTTTAAAGACCATTTTATTTTTTTTAAAGACCATTTTATTTTTATTTTTAAAAACCATTTCATTTTTTTTTAAGACTTTTATTTTTTGAAAGACCATTTTATTTTTTATTTTTTTAAAGACCATTTTATTTTTTATTATTTTAAAGACAATTTTATTTTTTGAAAGACCATTTTATTTTTTATTTTTTTAAAGACCATTTTATTTTTTATTTTTTTAAAGACTTTTTTATTTTTTTAAAGACCATTTTTTTTAAAGACCATTTTATTTTTTTTAAAGACCATTTTATTTTATTTTTTTAAAGACCATTTTATTTTATTTTTTTAAAGACCATTTTATTTTATTTTTTTAAAGACCATTTTATTTTTTATATTTTTAAAGACTATTTTATTTTTTATATTTTTAAAGACTATTTTATTTTTTTTATTTTTAAAGACGATTTTATTTTTTTTTAAAGACGATTTTATTTTTTTTAAAGACGATTTTATTTTATTTTTTTTTAAAGACGATTTTATTTTATTTTTTTTTAAAGACGATTTTATTTTATTTTTTTTTAAAGACGATTTTATTTTATTTTTTTTTAAAGACGATTTTATTTTATTTTTTTTTAAAGACGATTTTATTTTATTTTTTTTTAAAGACGATTTTATTTTTTTTAAAGACGATTTTATTTTATTTTTTTTTAAAGACGATTTTATTTTATTTTTTTTTAAAGACGATTTTATTTTATTTTTTTTTAAAGACGATTTTATTTTATATTTTTTTAAAGACGATTTTATTTTATTTTTTTTTAAAGACGATTTTATTTTATTTTTTTTAAAGACCTTTTTTTTTTATATAAAGCAATTCTTAAGCTTTGTTTTTTGTTTCCCCTGAAAAAGTAGGGATTGGACCTAGTAATTCACTCCTGTTTGTCTATTTGCACTTTTCTCAATAACCACGCCTTCAATTTTTTTTTTTTTTTTTTTATTAAATTTCAAACAAACATTAGTCATAGACAAAGTAAATTTTTTCCAGAACGGATTTTCTTGGAGACTTCTTGTTGCTCCTCTAGGGGCATTTATAGGAGTAAAATTGCCCTAAAATCATTCGTCCATTCGTACTTTTCTCAGTAACCACTTTTTGAATTTTTTACAAATTTTGCACAAACATTAGTCACGGTGAAAGTAAATTTTTTACTCGTGGAGGGGAACCCTGCATACTCAGCTTGTTCTACCTTTTCTTTGTAAAGAAATTATCTTCACCTTTGTTTTTAGGCGAATTGTCTTTCTCTTTTTCATAAACCAGTTTTTTGTCAAATTTTTAATTACTCCCCCACCCCACAATGCTAGCGAGAGAAATTCTCTGGAGCAATCATTCAAACACCTCTCTATCAAAGTTGAACTGGAATTTAATTATTCTTAAACTGAGAATACCTTAAATCTCAACAGCTATTAGTTGAGAAGCAACAGTCTGTAGCATTATGTAGAAATAAGTGACTTGTAACATTGCATGTGGTGTTCTTTGATCAACACTTAACTGACCAGCGTTATGTAGTGGACAGAACCTAATTGTTCATGTTTATACATAATAGTTGCTCAGTGAATAGTGATGTCTTCAACATTGGTGGTATAGCAGTTGAACAGGTTGCAGATGTTTGTTTCTTCTTCTTCCTTCTCTTTGTGGCTAGAATAATAGCAGTTTTTTTTGTTTTTTTTTTTTTTTACCCCAAAAAAAGGCACATTTCCACTTTGATGTAGGGGGCTACCATTAGAGACATTAGCTACAGGAGTATTATGTAGGGAGTTGGGCAGTAAGATGTCTGTTCACATTACACTTGAACTTCTTCATGTCAGTAGAGTCGAGATCTGAGACCCGGAAGAGTGTTCCAAAGTCTAGCAGTTCTGGGGAAGAAACTATTGGAGTAGAAAGCTCTCTTACATCTAGGGATCTCCATTGTGTAAGGGTGGGATTTAGCTGCTAGTCTGGTTTGTCGGGGGTATTTATGTTAAGTGCTTGCAGTTCGTCAGAGCATTCACCATTTAAAATACTTGTAGAACAGGCAGATGGATTCAACATTTCGTCGATGGGACAGAGGCTGAAGCCTAGATGACAGTTCAGAGTCTATCAAGGTTCAGGTTGGTGACTCTTTTTTTGAACCCTGTCTAGGAGCAAGAGACTAGTAGCAGATGCACCAGCCCAAATGTGACAGCAATACTCCGTACATGAGTTAAAAAGAACTACAAATAACTTCATTAATTGTTTTAGGATTTGATCAAGTTCTTTCAGCAATTTACAACAAGTAAACTAGGGTATTGGAAACATTTCAAACTGCATCTGATAATCTCATTAAGCACTTTCTTTGTTGGAGGAGGCTCATTGTAGTTATAATCAAAACGGTGTCCATTTCCACCTGAATTGTGCTGTCGGCTTATCACTTAGTATAACCTCACCTTAATCACAATATTGTTCACCTTTGTTTCAAGAAGTAAATATGGATTGTATAACATATGTAACCATATTAATCCATCAGAGATTGCATTATCATATAAAATTGCATGGGGAATTTTCCACTCCCCATAGATTGCCTGTTGTTCACCTTTGTTTCAAGAAGTAAATATGGATTGTATCATTCAACCACGGTAGTGGTTGAATATATGCTTAAGTCCGAAATTGAATGAATCGAGACACATTCAACCCCCCACCACTAATCCCGTTCGCAACCAAATTTCAAACAGGTTATATAGTTGGATAGACCACCTCATTAGCTACATTTTGAAAAAAAAATTTCGAAAATTGGTTCAGTAGAAAAAAAGTTACAACAAAATATGTGGGTTCACAAACAGGAGAGTAAGTACATAAGTGACTAACGCTTTTTTTTATTTTGCATAACTTTTTTTGTATATAAATATTTTTTACTGCGATTTTGCCAATATGACATGTTAGCGTAACAGAGTACCGGGGGTTGGTGGAAAGATTTTAGGTTCAATCCCGTGTATCGTTTTTTTTTATAATTAAAAAACCGAACTTTTTTTTAATAACTAATTTTTTTTAACTCTCCTTATGATTTTATAGCAAAAAATGGTGAATTTATCGATTAAAAATATTAGTGAATTCTATGATATACATATTCTTTAAATGAACTCAAATTTTTCGTTATCACATTTGATGAAAAATGTAGTCCCATTTTGGCAATGCATCTGACCAATGATGCTTTTGAACCCGCGACCAGCACTGCGATGTCATCAGCATCATCCTGGGCATAAATATTCCTATTTTTAAACTCCTTTAAAAGAGGATTCAGCATACAGTTCCATAGTAAAGGTGATAAAATCCCACTTTGGGGGTTTCATTTAACTACTTCCCTTTTAACAGTTGCCCTCAGTAGTTCTACTTGAACTGTTCTGTGCCTCACCATATACTCAATCCATCGGATGAGTACTGGTGGCACATTGAGTTCTTGTAGCGACTTGAACATACTACTGAAGGGTATGTTGTCAAAAGCTCCAACGATATCTAAACAGACACCGAAGGCCATCTTCTTTTTTGTTAGTTTACGCTCTATACAGATCACGAATTCATGAACCGCAGTCTCGGTAGAGACCCTGGCTCGGAACTATTGTGATTGAATGATAAATATTGCATAAATGTGTGTTTGAGAGCTAATTTTTTTTGACAATCATTAATAAATATTATAAATTTATATATTAATACAATAGCAATGCCTGGAAAAATCATGGATTATATGGAAAAATGCGCGCATGAAAAGTAATATTAAGATTTTATTAAACCTGGAAAAGTAAAGGACAAGAAATTCAACCTGGAAAAGTAAAGAACAAGATATTCTAGTAAAGTAAAAAATAAGAATTTTTTAAACTTAAAATATTGCAGCTAAAAATAAAATTTGAATATTGATAAATATTTTATTTATTATTTGCATATGTTGTTGTTTATTGTTGAGTAAGAAAAAATTAAATGATCCTAATTATGATATAATAAAATTATTACTTTTTATGTAAATTATAAAATTATTAATTCCATCTACTAACTAACTAACTAATGAATTAATTTTATTCAAACAATTTTCACTACATAAATATATGCAAATAATAGGGGGGAAATAAGTTCAATCCAGCGACTGACACCCTTTCTAACTCAACAATAAACAACAACATATGCAAATAATAAATAAAATATTTATCAATATTCAAATTTTATTGTTTTATTTTAATTTTAAAAAATTCTTATTTTTTACTTTACTAGAATATCTTGTTCTTTACTTTTCCAGGTTGAATTTCTTGCCCTTTACTTTTCCAGGTTTAATAAAATCTTAAGAATATTACTTTTCATGCGCGCATTTTTCCATATAATAACATATGTAACCATATTAAGCCATCAGAGATTGCATTATCATATAAAATTGCATGGGGAATTCTCCACTCCGCATAGATTGCCCGTTGTTCACCTTTGTTTCAAGAAGTAAATATGGATTGTATAACATATGTAACCATATTAAGCCATCAGAGATTGCATTATCATAAAAAATTACATTGGGAATTCTCCACTCCCCATAGATTGCCTGTTCACCTTTGTTTCAAGAAGTAAATATGGATTGTATAACATATGTAACCATATTAAGCCATCAGAGATTGCATTATCATATAAAATTGCATGGGGAATTCTCCACTCCGCATAGATTGCCTGTTGTTCACCTTTGTTTCAAGAAGTAAATATGGATTGTATAACATATGTAACCATATTAAGCCATCAGAGATTGCATTATCATATAAAATTGCATGGGGAATTCTCCACTCCCCATAGATTGCCTGTTGTTCACCTTTGTTTCAAGAAGTAAATATGGATTGTATAACATATGTAACCATATTAAGCCATCAGAGATTGCATTATCATATAAAATTGCATGGGGAATTCTCCACTCCGCATAGATTGCCCGTTGTTCACCTTTGTTTCAAGAAGTAAATATGGATTGTATAACATATGTAACCATATTAAGCCATCAGAGATTGCATTATCATATAAAATTGCATGGGCAATTCTCCACTCCCCATAGATTGCCTGTTGTTTCCTTTGCCAAAAGCAAAATCTTTTCAAGTTGAGTTTTTTTCATTGATATGTAAGTGGTTGTCTTATTGGATAGTGATGCCTTTTGTCAGTGGTGACTAGGGCTATGACAACAGCATGTTCATTTTATTCTTTTGACTCTCGAGTATATATCTGACACAGACACAATTAATCAACCGAGAACCACATCACTCTACATAAAAACATAAGATATCAATGGATATATACCTGAGAATCAAAACAAGAAAATGCAGATATGCTGTTGTCATAGCCCTAGTGATGACAATAGCAGTTCAGAATATGTTCTTTTTCTTCTCGTGGCTGGAATAATAGAAGCAATTATAAAGAACAACAATTAACTCCATTATTTTGCTCTGTGATTTGATTGAGTTTTTATAGTAATTTGCAGCAAGTATATCAAGATGAACTACATAGATATTAAAAAGTGGTAAAGAAACAAGTATCTAACAAGTTACCAAAGGCATAATAAATTATTCTTCTACCTACCTGGATATGTATTTGTGTTTTAAATGATTTTAAATTGCATTCTAAGTATGAAACGCAAGTTGTGCTGAGTGCTTAAGTTAGAATAAAAACAAAGATTCCGCCATATTGCTCTTACTTTTGGAGTCCCGAGAATGGGTCAAAAAGGTGAGATAAATAAAAATGTCAGAAACCCATCCAATAAATGTACCATGACATTTATTAGGTGGAGTTCTAACAGTATTTTATCTTCTATTTTTAAGTCATTATCGAGACTTCAAGTATGTCAGTGTCAAATCGGTGTCCATTTTTTCTTTTCACATAACGCTGCACACTGCTTGTTTTTTTTTTTAACCGAATAAACGTTTTAAAGTAAGTATAACACTAAAAACTTATTTAGCTATGTAGAAGAGTAGTTTATCTTGTCTTTGATAACATTTATTTGTTATTTATTATTATTTTTTTTGTACCTCTATCCATTGTAAAACAAACCTGCAAAGATCATTGTAGGAAACATTTATCATATAGTAATTTCAATGAAGAAAATAGAAATACAATGAAAAGAATTCAACCTACGGTAAGTTTCATGAATAAATTTTCTTTGTTTTTGGAAAAATAATGTACAGCAACAAATAAATGTTACTGTTTTAATGATTTTCTTTTTTAACAAAAAAGTTATTTTTTATGAGAAAATGTTCTTTGTCCATTCTGGGTATTTGTTTTGTTTTTTTTTTTGTTTTTGTATTTTTAGAAATGTTACTGCTTTAAGGATTTTGTTTTTTGACAAAAAAATTATTTTTTATGACAAAATCTTTTTTATCCACGTTTTTTTTGTTTTATTTGTATTTTTAGAAATGCTACTATTTTAATGGTTTTCTTTTTTACAAAAAAATATTTTTTGTCACAAAATTTTTTTTTGTCCACTGTTTTTTTGTTTTTTTTTCTGATAAGCATAAGGGATATATACGGCACAATCACGTTGACACACCAGTTCTTGCCAGATTACTGAAGTTAAGCAACGTTAAGCCTGGCCAGTTCCAGTTGGGTGACCATTTGGGAAGACAAAGTGCTGTATGTACCATGAGGTAAAATATCAGGTTGAGAAACTGGTGCAGTCCATCTTTTTCTTGGGGGGGTAGATGGGATTTTCTGAAGCTGTGGGTCCTGGATATGACCTTAAACTATATCCAGTGGTGAGGCCCCTGCTTGCGGGCTTTGGGGAGTGTGGAGCCACCCTTTAATTTCCATTCCTCCCAGGTCCACTCTGACCCGGAGTAGTAGTACCTGTTAGGGTCCCAACTATGGGTTAAATAGAAACAGACTTGAAAACAACAAATATATTATATTAAAATATTTTTCTTCAAAATCTTTGAATTCGGCATTAAATAACCTGAAAAGGGTTGATATGCCGTATAACAAAACCAACCAACCGTCTAGTGATAGCGTCATAATAAAAAATACCCTCGATAGCTGTGGTGATGTATCAAGTATTCAGCTACCAACAAGATTTGAATTACACTAACTCGTCTAGTGAGTTCAGTCTCTGCTACGGCCATGCTGAATGGATGGATTAGGGATAAGCTATTTCTTTTTTGGAAGATTTTATGGCTGACTGAAGGCAAGCTACTGATAGCAAAGTAGGTGGTGGAGCTATTTACATTGACTGAACGTTTCGCAATATCCCCATGATTTCTATAAGGTGCTGGAATATGCCGACGCAGGATCCACAAAAAAGTGGGGTAATCTCTGCATGAGTGCGCAAAAATTTTTTTAATTCATCTCACAAAAGATCTGAGACGGTATGGAAGACAACAAAGAGAAATGGCAGTGGCAAACCAGATCGGTGAAGGATACACGGCCTAAAAACTTTTATTTGTTTATTAAAAACCTAATGTCTCTTTTCATCTTTCTTTTTTTTTTGCGACAATTATTTGCTTGTCCATAACACAACGCACAAAATGATGACTACCTGTCTGGAAATAAACCTACAGAAACAGAAATAGAAACGAAGGAGCAGGATGTCAAATTTTGTCTAAAAGTTGTCTATTTCAGTTTCTCTATCTACTCCCCCCCTCCACTTTATCGTTTCATATCTATTGCCTTTTTCTTCTGATTATATCAGGCTTTTGACTCTGAATGTGCATTTGATTATTCTTATCTTGAGTCTTATTCTCACAACATTCTGGTGTTTCAGTCAGGTGATGGCAGTCAAGTGGCTAATGACTAGGGCTGTGACAACAGCATATTCTATTCATTGTTTTGACTCTTGAATATATATCCATTAATATCTTATTTTTTTATATAGACTGATGTGGTTATCGGTTGATTGACTGTGTCTTACTGGTATATACTAGAGTCAAAAGAATGAAAGTAATATTCTGTTGTCGCAGCCTTATTAATGATACAGACTGACAACCTGGGTGTTCCATTTCAAAATCCATTTACAACAAAAAAAAAAAACCCAAACCAAGCTGTTACTAAATTTTTACTAACTGTAAAAGAAACATTGGAAAGCAAAAGGATTTTTTTTTTCTTTTGTCTAAAAAAAGAAAAAAAAAGCATAACAGGTTGCATTGTATTCTATTGTGGACACATAACAGGTTGCATTGTATTTTATTTTGTACGCATGAGGATCAGAAATAAACAAAGGAAAAAGGGTAATGATTAAGAAATAGTTACATTTATGAATTTTTGAGATGAGGATTGGTTATTCATATTATTTGCTTTCTTTGGACTACTGTTCTCATCTTGACTGCCATTTTCACGTTTTGATCGATGTAACCTCAGACTTTCTTCAGGTGTATCCTGTTGAACTTGCAAAAGTTTTCTGCCGAACTCTGGAATTTTGCCACACTGAAGATTGAAGGTTCAATCTTCAGAAAAAGGTCACTTTTACAACTGAACTTTTTCAAATACTTTAACCACTACAACACGGGACCGAAAATACAATTCCAAATTACTTAGAGCTTTGCTCCAGTCATGACTGGTAGAGAGAAAGAGCAGATGACGCCTGTGAATTAAATAAATGGTTCTGTTCGAAATTCCATGCATATTACTGAGTTTAGCAGAAAAATTCTTGAGTTCAACAAGATACATCTGAAGAAGGTCAGAGGTTACATTGACTGAAATGTTTTGAAAATAGCACTCCGGATGAGAACAATAGTCTGAAGAATCCAAACAATACCAATAAGAAACAGCCTCTCTTCAGACCGTGAAACACACTAATATATATATATATATATATATATATATATATATATATATATATATATATATCTAGCAGAAGTACCCGTCGTTGACTGGGTTCAAAAACAGTCTACAGAAAATGGACTGTGATTGATGAAAGTATGATAGGTTATGAAAAGGAGGAGGTTGTAAAGAGATAGGTTTTGATACTCAAAAATTTTACCCTAAGCAAAATATGATGAAAGTAAAGATAATTTTTGCGAAAATATATTTTTTATATCAACTTTATTTCCATCCATAGCCAAGAGTGACCAACAAAATGATGTTTCCTTACAAAGAGGAAAATGTTATATATATAATAATATAAATATACAAGAAATAAATGTTACCGTAGTCAATAAAAGTTACTTTTATGGTAGAAAAGTTCATTGGTTTGTATTTTTAAGTAGTTTGTAAAAAATATTTTTTTTTTATAATTCACAAACTGGTTTAAAAAAAATCAAAATGGCAGCGACTTTGAAATGGAGAGCCCCATTTTCAATTTGAAGGAGGGCCACCTGAGCATTCTGTGTTAACAATTTAAGAGTTCTGTCAACGTAAGGAATATTTATAAACATATTTTAATGTTTTCCGTTATTTTGTGCTTGAGGAATATTCGATTATAGCATGTGTAGTTTATATAAAAATTCATTTAAGTAGTTATCGCCCCAAATTTTGTTTTAATTTCGGTTCGCTGAAATTGTTTCAAGTAAAGAGCATTAAAAACTATTTTGAAAAAAAAAAAACATGAACTGAACTTTTGACTATGGTAACATTTATTTCTTGTATATTTATTTTTTCGGGTAGTCGTTTGTTGGCTTTTCTGCTAAACACTCTTACTAAATAATATCGACGAAATATCGAAAAACAAAGAAACAAAAACAGTTTTGAAAAATAATGAAGCTTTACTTACTTTAGTAAAATAATCCGAAACAGCAAAATGGGATATTAAAAAAGTAAACATGTAATTACTTTAGTTTTTTAAAGCAAAGAATCAATATAAATATGAATAAGAAGAAAATGGTGCCCTTTTCAAACAGAACAGCTTCATTTCAGTTTTACCGTATTGAATGGTGTAGTATTGCGCCGTCGGATTCAGGGTTGTACTATTGTAATGTAAAGAACACGCAGAAAGGGTTGTAATCAACTGAATTCCTTTTAGTACACTGACAAAAAAAGCTTTAACAGATATATAAATAAAAATAAAAAGGTTATGTAAATATTTTTATAAAGACACGTAATCACGTGAGCAGGATATTTTCCTTCTTTTGACACAATAACAAGTAACGTTCTTATTTTTTATTATTTATCTATTTATCTATTTTCGAAAGAGTGCCACGTGCAAGTGGAGAAGGAAAAAGAATTATACAAAATTTGTGTCGAATTGTCTAAAGTTCCGATTTTTTGGCTTTCACTTTAATAAGAACGTGAATTTATGAGGTGAATTTATTTGACACAATATGATTTAACTCAAAAAATTAAATAAAAGCTAACGTGAATTAAGATTAAAGTTAAGGTGTTATTGTGGACCTTCACCCCTTTTAAAAAACCTTGTTAAACTTTGTGACATATTTACATTCTATGGAGGTCAGGCACGAACAAACACCCAATAATTTTATTATACCATATTTCTTCAAACTGAAACATAATTATCAAAGTATACTTACGCAAATAGATATGAAAAGTCTTTATTAGAGTTTATGCCATATTTCCATGGAGTACAGGTGCGAACGCTAACCCCACAATTTTATCATACCATCCCTATTTAAGTTGAAACATACTTATCAAAGTATTCTTGTGTACATCTATATCAAAAACACTTGTAAACGTTTTTTTTTTTTTTTTTTTTATTTCCATACTTTGTGGACCAGGCACGAACTCAGACCCCACAATTTTTATGAACTACCGTTCTGCAAGATCAAACACACCCATTCCTGATCCTCGATACATCTTCTATCATTATATGTAATCAGTTTTTTAAAATAGTCAACCATATAGTAGCCTATTCGTAACCAGGCACACAGACACACACACACAGACGTTCAGCTTTATATTATAGATAAGTCTGTCTGTCTCCATATTTTTAAACTCTATCTCTTCTGAAACAAAGTCTCAGAGTGGTTCCTGGGGCCTCAAATGATTGGATTTTTTTATGGACCAATCTTTTATGGGTCTTTAGCCGGTCAAAATGACGTTGCAGTATTTTATTTAATACGGTACAGCTTTTTGGGGTTTGTTTACTTTGTTTCAATGTGGGGCAGTTTTCGCTTCCCCAAGATGATGGTGGGGGGTGGGGGGGGGAAACCGGAAACCGGCTCCCCAAATGGAAGGGGATTAGCAATTGTTTGATATAAGAAGTTTAGCCCAAATTAATCAAAGCTGATTGCTTGTGGACATTCCCGGCGCGATGCCGAGAACAGCTTGTTAACTTTTGAATTAGTTTCGCTTTTTATACAAAAAAGCTGAACGAACACAAGACAGGCTGAAATAGTAATAATTTTGTAAAAATCGACGTAAATAAATTTAAATACTACATGCGTTCCCAAATCCTAGATATTATTATCTAAGGGGTATATAAACAGTTCTAGGCGATCGTACCCCCCCCAGGAGCGTGTGCGAAAAAAGCCTTTGCGAAACATACACAAAATGGTCACACACATTTTGCCTTTTATATATATAGATAGATAGATAACAGAACTTCTGTTTGATTATGCCTTTTCTTATTTTCTTTAGATTTTTTTGTGTGTGTGTGTGTGTGGAAATTCAAAAGAATGATCTAAGTTCTACAGGTATCAATAACATTTTTGATTCTATGTGGAATCATCATCGGGTGAATAAAGCAAATAAACAATGATAGCAGCTGCAAGGTTGTATATTTCTAAATATTTAGACGCCAAATTGTTCAGTTTAAATCCTGTGTCAGGATTTGAGTCACTAGCTAAGAGTAGTATTTCACCAAGCATTTTAAAATATTATTACTGGTTTGGTAGGTAATATTATTGTGGGTTGTTGGGTTTTTATATAGATAGCTTCAAGTATTTTTAATTTTTAAAAATTCTTTTCGGAATATATCATTTTTGTGTTACTAAGATTTGTCTTATACCAAAGTGAGGGCGGTTATATTTTTGAAGATGTTGATAAATTGAGTTAGAATTTACAAGATACATGGTTAGGTGGCAGGAGAGTAGTGGGTGTAAAACCAATGTACTTATTAGCTTCAATATTATTATGTGAGATACATTCTCCTAAAGAGCATTTAAGCTTACAGATAACATTGGTTCTTTCTGATGTATGTATTTCTTACAAAAACAGGAGGGACATAAAAAAACATGGCACATAAAGCAGTTGAAAATTACCTCATGAAAAGCTACTTTAAAAGACTGTTAATTGTCCTAAGAACAATCAAAAATGTATATATTGCCTGGGTAAACAAATACAGAGATATAATTAGGTGGAATTGGTTTTGATTTCTATAAGTAAAGAGTTCATTCTCTCAATGGCTAGTATAATGTGGTTAAAGAGATAACTCCTGAATATTCTGAGTGAACATACAGATTAAATAGAATCTATGATTTATGGACAACGAAAAATATTTGTCTATACATATTTGAAGATATAAAGAAATTGAAGCTTTGATATGTCATCTATTATATAAAAGCAAACTGTGTTTGTGTGTGCAATTTTTTTGTATGTCTGGCAAAGGCTTTTTTCGGGGCAGGGGTTACTGTGTTTTTAAACTTTTTATATACTCCCTAGATTATAATATCTCCAATTTACGAAAGGAGGTCATCTCTATCTTTTAGTTGAGTGACTTTTATGTTATAAAATTCCCGCTATTCTGCCTTCTCGCCTGTTTGTTTGGCTTTTTAGTATAAAGTGAAAATAATTGAAACGAAATCAATTCCTTGCTTTTCCCACCAGGGATGTCCAGAAAGCAATGAGCTTTGATCACTGTGTGTAAAACCCCTCATATCAGACAATTGCTATTCATTTGGACACCTGGAAGTTGGGAACGACCTTGTGATGAAGAAAATAAAACTTAACTGGCCCCAGGCACGTTCATTTCTTTGCCGATTTCTTACCTAGTCATTAGTGAGTCAACAGCTTTTGATTGACATCGTTAAATTTAAACGCTTTTCATTTTCTTTGTCATTGTAGCGCAGAAGTAAGATCTCAGGTTTTCCACCTTCGCGTCACGGGTTCGAACCTGCCTACTAACACTTTTTTTTTTTTTTTTTTTGCTTCTTTTACACCTCCAAACACCCCGGGCAATGCCGGGTACCCCCGCTAGTAAAATAATAAAACCTAACTATTATACAAATTATATTAAAACGTTCAATACTCTTTTTTTTTATTAACTAGCGGGGAGGGGGGGGTAACCTTGCCCAGTCATAAAATATCCTTAGATATGTTTTAATTCATGCAGATATTGTATATATTATTACAGCCAATTCTGTGTATTCATTCTTTTGCGGGCTGTTATTCTCATCTTCATAGATGAAAGGCAGTAATTACTGGAGATAGAGTACAAGACTCAGCATTACTGTCCCATTGCGGTTAATCACCTGAAGAAGGCCAGAGGATGAGTTGGCCGAAACATGAAACAACAACTATAAATATAAGGATAACACTCTGCAAAAGAATAAATACACTAATTGATGCCTCATCTCAAAGGATCAATAAAAATAAATTAATAAATAAAAAAGAGACAATTCTGTATTGAATATTATATATATATATAAATATATATATATATATATATAGTGGTAATAGTTGAAATCACCCTAAACTCTAGAGCTAAAACTGAAGAGCCACTGCTCAAAACAACGAGATATTATAAAAAGTCTGACTGGGAAGCCATCAGGGACCTCATCAGGGACGCCCCATGGCAAAATATCTTTTCACTTCCTGCTGAACATTGCGCAAATGAGACCACTGAATGGTTCAAAGCAACAATTGAAGCACATGTTCCCACACGCAAATTCTGTAGCAAACCTCACTCTCCCCAATGGTTCACCTCAACTTGTGCAGCTGCCATAGTGCAAAGGCAGCATGCGTACTGCAAATTTAACCGATATAAGTCCAGTTAAAACAGACAGAAGTACATAGAAGCCAGAAATAACTGTAAGAAAGAAATAGCGACAGTTAAGAGAGAATTTACTGAAACCACCCAAAAATGCATCAAAGCACAGAAATTAGGAACCCGAGACTTCTGGAAAATCTACAACAGTGTAATAAATAATGGGCATTCAACAATTCCCCCACTATCCAACAATCATGAAATTGTTTGCTCTGCAACTGAGAAGGCTAACATACTTGCCAGACGGTTTGCCTCCAACTCCACACTGGAGTCTGATAACCACCCCCTCCCTGACTTTCCTTTGCAGACAGACACCACACTAGACGATCTGAAAATCACCCCTGCTCAGGTGCATGCTATCATAAGAAAGCTTGACACTGCAAAAGCATGTTGACCTGATCTCATCCCGGCTATGCTATTAAAAAAGTGCATCGCCAAAGTAGCTCCAGTTCTCTCCAAACTTTACAACAAATGCCTTAATGAATCTTGCTTTCCTGCCTGCTGGAAAACTGCTTCTGTAGTGCCAGTTTTCAAGAATTCTGGCGAAAGAACTGACCCAGTAAATTATCGCCCCATTAGCCTCCTCCCACTTTTCGCCAAGATATTTGAGACCATAATTAACCAAGCTCTAGTCCATCACCGTACAGATGCTAAACTTCGGACTGACAAACAATATGGATTCAGGCAAGCCTGTTCCACAGCAGACATCCTAACTGTAATCTCAGAACGTATATACCAGTCACTGGACAAAGAGGGGAAGGGTAGAACGGTAACTCTAGATATATCTAAGGCTTTTGACAGGGTATAGCATGAAGGTCCTCTAAAGAAAATCAGATCATACGGCTTCACTGGAAGAATGCATAACATAATTAGATCCTTCTTAGATAAGAGAAAAATCCAGGTTGTCCTCGACGGTCGTACATCTAAACAATATGATATAAATGTGGGAGTGCCTCAGGGGTCTATCCTTGGACCTCTGTTATTCCTAATATTCATAAATGATCTACCCGACAAAATTGTCTGTAAGATGGGTGTGTATGCTGATGACATCACGCTCTATAACAGACATGACAAGAAAACAAATGAACACATATCTAAAGAAATAACAGAAACACTGGAGGATGACCTCCGATCCGTAGTGGAATGGGGACAAAAATGGATGGCTGCTTTCAATGCTGCCAAGACTTTTTACACAGTGATCACCACTTATCAAGGCCCGGAAGCCACTCAGGGATAAGGGTTATTGCAAGTACATTACGTTAGTCTGGAGATTTGATGAAGTGTTTACTGAAAGGGGGGTGTTCATTAGGAATTTGTTAACGTTGGACTTGAAGACATCCAAGTTGTAGTCCGGTGGGAAGCAGGCAGACGGAACAGAGTTTTCGGAATATATCATTTTTGTGTTACTAAGATTTGTCTTATACCAAAGTGAGGGCGGTTATATTTTTGAAGATGTTGATAAATTGAGTTAGAATTTACAAGATACATGGTTAGGTGGCAGGAGAGTAGTGGGTGTAAAACCAATGTACTTATTAGCTTCAATATTATTATGTGAGATACGTTCTCCTAAAGAGCATTTAAGCTTACAGATAACATTGGTTCTTTCTGATGTATGTATTTCTTACAACAACAGGAGGGACATAAAAAAACATGGCACATAAAGCAGTTGAAAATTACCTCATGAAAAACTACTTTTGAGCCCAAAACAATAAATGTTATGGGGTCAAAGTTTAAAAATATTTGACCTCTCAGCAAATTTTGGGTCTAAACATTTGAAATTTTACATAAAGTGTATTCAGACATAGGGCAAGCTTTTTAATCGGTTTTTGGACGAAAATTTGGCTGCCAAGGGGTTTAAGTTCAAAAGATTTGACCTTTGCGGTCTTTAGCAAACTATTAAGCAAATTTTAGATCCAAACATTTGAAACTTTACATAAAGGGTATTCAGACATGCAGCAAGCTTTTTAATCAGTTTTTGGGTGAAAATTTGGCTGCCAAGAGGTCAAAGTTGAAAGACGTGACCTTTGCAGACTCTACCAAATTCCTCCGCCAATTTTGGGTCTAAACACTTGAAATTTTAGATGTAGGTTACCTGGATATGAATGAAATTTTTTAATATATATATATATATATATATGCACATAAAGTTATGAACAGTATACAGGGCCCGAGTGAAACTGGGATGAACTTCTAGTAATTAAAATAATTAAAATATTCAATTGTTAAAATTTTAAATAAGTAAATGCAATTTACATAAGGAATAAACAGCCCCTATAAGAGAATGTTTTGCATCATTTATTGTGGAAGGTAAGAGATTTCAACAACTATCCCAGTGTTGTGTAACAAATGATTATTTGAAGGATCTCCTCGAATTCAATAGGCTTAAACATTGGTGAGAAGTGGAAGTTTACACCTATGATATGTTAGGGCAGACTCCCATCACACGAATCAAAAATCTTTGGGAAATAGACGTCTTTAAACATGACGTTGTGTCTCTGACCATAAACTTTTATGAAACGATTGAAGTGTGAGAAAAGTTTCAACCATTGTTTCAAGTTGTTTGTCTCTTCATTTACTTGTTAAACTCATCAACTCTTATCTTCAAATGATCTTTGAGCCTTGATAACCGTGATTCTATTTTTTTTTTAATAAATAAATAAATTTTAATAACATTTTCAGTAAAAAAAACAAAAAAAAAAACATGCTATTTTATTTATTTAAAGAATATATAGGTGGCAATTATTTTTAAGATAAGAAATAAATAAAGATGTTAAGCAATTGTTGGTCCTCCCCCACTCCGACAAAAGGAGGGTGGATCCGTAAATTCACCTTTGTCCGTTCGTCTGTTCATCTATCTCCACTTTTCTCAATAACTATGCCATGAAATTTTTTGAAATTTTGCACAAACATTAAACCTGATATGAGTAAAAAAGTAACTGAATGGATTTTCCAGGAAAACTCTGGTTGCCCCCCCAGGGGTGCCTTTTGGATTAAAATGGCTAAAATTGACACTTTTGTACTTATTAAAAAAAAATTGATGTCGTGGATTTTGATAAAACTTTCTGAAAAGTTGTAACTAACTGATTTCTATATAATTTTGTTTGTCTATACTTCACGATAACTGTTCGGTATGCACCTCTTTTAGGGCTAATAAAAATACTCCATTTTTCGGACTATTTTACCGTATTTGTTCAAAATTTTCTGTGTATGTTTATAGCAGTTTTGCATGGTGCTGAACTCAAATTTAAATATGTTGAGGCTTTGGGGACTTTTGGGGCAACACGGGGGGGGGGCAAATGATGGAGTTAGTCATTTCTTTTTTTGCATGGTGCAAAACTCAAATTTACATATGTTAATGCCTAAAACTGCATTGTTTGTTCATTTTTACCAGGATTTGACGTCCCCCTGGAGATTTTTGGGCTAAATAGGTAGGGGTGCCGGCAATGCTGAACTTAGTCATTTTTTTATGCCTCGTTCACTTTGCACTCACAGGGGACCATGCATGCTTCATTTGTTTTGAATGAGGGCGAGGGATCGGCATGTCATAACTATTAATGACTTGAAGAAGATTATGCTCAAAGATGGATGTGTTTGTGTGTGTGTGTGTGTGTGTGTGTGTGTGTGTGTAACACGTGAACGATTGAATTATTTCTTCCACTACATTCTATCTAGACATTTTATTCACAAAGTGGCAACACATAGAATGATACAAATTACATCCATTAGTCTTAGTCTTGAGTTTGTGTGTCACAACTATCTCGGAAACAAGTAATATAAATATTACTTGTTTCCCCACAAAAGAAAAATGTGACACAAAGTCGTTTTTAATGTGGAGGAAAACCAGCTCCCCAAAAAGGAGCACTCTGGAAGTAGGTAAAAATAAAAATTGCCTCAGTATAGAGGATTTCCCCTCCATTGACTAAGGACAAATTAATTTGAGTGTAGCCTCAGAACAGATACTACACTCTATACTTTTCTATCGGACAGAAGTAATATATCTCCATCTTTATTTACTACTTAGCAAGGTCGGGGGGGGGGGAGTATTCAAGGATAATTTGCACTTGTGGCGGCTGTCATCCTGGTCATTTTTTTTTTTATTATTATATTGGCAACCGTATCAACAATACCTGTCACCGTCTGCTGCCTTTACATCCGACTCTGCTCCAGAAATGAAATCAGACTCGGTACAAAAATTAAAATACACCAAGCTCTTGTCTGCACCCTTCTCCTATACAGATGTAAAACCTGACAGTATGAGTTTGTGACCTATGCAGACTGGAAGTATTTGATTACCAATGTCTATGCTGCAGCCTTTGGGTTCGCTGGCACCAATTCATCCCAAATGGCACCATTTGTTTGCACTACTGGATAGCATCCCTCAAAAAGACTGTCCTTTCAAGACATTTCTGATGGTTTGGTCACACTCTGCGCTTACAACCACATGACTTTATCCATGCCATCATCAACCCTGCCGCACTCCAGAGTTGGAAGAAACGACGCGGTGGTCAGCTGGAAACCTGGCTCAGCACGGTGAAGCAAGATACCAATCTGATCCTGTGTTCTTGCCTTTATGGAGTGTGTCGCTGGAACCATGAATGGCTGGACCTTATATCGACTGTAGCTTCAAAAAGATGTGCCTGGTTGATATCTATACCAGATGTGGAGAATTCAGTTGGAGGAGCCGGCTCAACCGAACCACAGTGAATGCTGACACAACAACAACAAACAACATGGTGATACTCTGGTTTGATTTTCTCTATATTTGTACTTGTAACGGCTATCATCCTGGTCAGATTGAGCTGGCTTTCTCCTGAGCATAAACTGCATCTCAAACCATCACAGTCCAGTTTTGATGATCCTGGGCCAGGTTGCAGGAAATGGCCAACCACTCCTTATTCCAACACTGGAGACTTGTGGGCCCGATCAGGTCATTCTTAATTGTTTTCGCTTGGGTCTTCGGCTTTCTATTGACAGATAGAGAGTTGGGAAAGAGGACCTTGTGAATGAGCTTTTCCTCTCTCTTATTAACAAGCTGCATGTCCAAATCCCTACAGATGTTGTTGAAGAAAACTGGATGTTAGAAGGCGTAGATTTAGTCTTCGGTAGTGAGAAGAAACCGGAACAGGATTTCCACAATGGCAGCACAGAAATCTGCAAAGACGGCCTTTGTACAAATTGTTCAGTTTGTACAAATTCGTCACTCTCATAGGCCACGTCTTGCAGCCACAAAAAGAAAGGATGGTTCTCACCATCACATGCCTCTCTTCGTATCCAAGTATCCCATACCATGCTGCAAACGGATTCTACATTTCAAACTGTGTATTTAACATTATTTCGCTTTATTCTTTAAACAGGGTGCGTTGTGGGTTCCTGGCGATGGAGTGGTCAATCCGACAGACCTGGTGATGGTTTACGCCAAGTTAGCCAAAGAAAAAGGTTTGTCCTTTTATCTCTTTTATGCCTTTCAGAGCACAGTTCAGTTTGTAAGGGTGTTGGAGATTAGCCTAATGGATACAGTTACAGGCTATAAGAATTCATTGGATACGATTCATAAGCATCATCTTAGGTTTAACGTCCATTTTTTCATGCTGGCATGTGGTGGACAGCTCATAGAAAGTGACTTAAATCCATCCTTATAACTTAGTCCCCTATTTTCATTAACCTTCCCCTGCAAACTGACAATAACAGCTTTCTAACTTTAATGCACCAAACATTTATATTGTTTTGTTCCTTTCCCTTTGCCAAAACTCAATCATGCTCTGCAATACAAAAAAAATAAAAACAATTTTTCTCTACAAAACAACTAAATTAAACACCCTGAATATATATTTGAAGATATAAAGAACTTTTTTTCCAAAATTACCAGATTTAGCATTAAATAATCTGAAAAGGGTGATATACAGTACAACAAAACAAAACAAACAAACCAAACACAATAAATAAATATTTGAAGATATAAAGAACTTGAAGCATAAAACCTTTTTTTTTTTTGTTTCCAAAATGACTGGATTCGGCGTTAAATAACCGAAAAAGGTTTGATGTGCCATAAAGCACTCCTTCATTCTTTCATCATCATCGCATTCGGTTTAACATCCATTTCATATGCTGGCATGTGTTGGACAGTTCTGAGAAATTGATTTGTTAACCACCCTATTTCTGGCTAGGTCTTCATTTATCCCTCTTTCTAGTTCATTCTTATCACTCCTCCTTAGGTTTCCCTGTGAACTGAACCTGCGACTTCAACTATGCTAAACACATTTTGAAAATTGGTACAAACCTGATTTTGTACAGTAACAAATAGAAATTTTATTAAAAAATGGACATTGCTTCTATTTATGTGCTGGCAATCCCGTGAAGTAGCACAATTTGTCATCACCTGATATGCAATTGAGATGTTCTGTCATTTTGAAAAAAAGAACCTGTTTTTCAGAAACGGAATTGATTTGGATTTTGAAGCAGCAAATTCTTACAGTGGTGTGCCAGATTTTGGAATAGGGCGCTTTGGCAGTCATGTGTCAGATTTAGGAGTAGCGAGATTTTATAGCATTGTGTCAAATGTTAGTGAAATTCCATTTTTTTTTTTTTTTTTTTTTTTTTAATCTAGAAAAAGTGGATCTCCACTAAAATCACTAGAACCTCTCATGGATGTGAGTTCTCGACTATTAGATCTAAATTTGCTTTTGTTTTTAAAAAGCTGACTTATGATTTTGTGCAGCGCTCTCCCCCACCCCTAGGCTGGAAAAACATCTCTCTTTCATCTTTTGTTGCCATTGGCTGATCACATCTCAAGATTCACATAATATTCATCATCATTGGTCTAACAGTCTATCCATTTCATCAACCTTTATCCTCAAATGGCTTTCAGACTTTATTACCTGTAAGAAAGTAGTAAAAAAAAAAATGTCACACATTTTTTTTTTTTTTAAACAGGGATAAAGTTTTTCGAAGGCGTTCAAGTTATCCAAATTCCTACAGAAAATCTTAAAGTGTCCGAAGTCCACACAAGTCACGGCAACATAAAATGCGAATATTTTGTCAATTGTGCAGGAATGGTGAGTTTGAATATTTTTACATTCTATACTTAAAAAGAAAAATTTCTTTGAAATGTTTCTCTCTGAATTTTTGTTGGTCTTAATATTAAACATCTATAATATAAAAGCGAAAGTGTGTGTGCATTTTTTTTTTTTATGTCTGTCAAAGGCTGGGGGGGGGGGGCTCGAAGGGTGTCACTAAATCTTTCAACTTTTTATATACTGTCTAGATTATAATATGTCTAATTTACAAAATGAGGTCATCTGAATCTTTTATTACTTTACAAACTTTGCACTGTGATTTCATTTTCTCTACTACTATGGCGTGATGTTTGACCTAGAAAACCACACGTTCATATTCGTTTAACCACCTGCTTTTGTAAGCGTTTAATTTCACGTTTCCTCACTTCTCTGCCCACGTAGCGTCGTGGTAAGTTGTCACGCTATTTGCCTCAAGGCTTCGGGTTCAAGACTACCTCCCTACCAAATTTTTTTTTTACACGCGGGCAACGCTAGTCTATAATATAAATCTCACCTGTTTGTTTAAATGTATGTATGTATGTCTGCCTAAAACTTTTGACAGAGCCAACGGATTTTCACAAGGTCAGTATCGTTTTGAAGCTCGGCCCTTCGGATGACAAATATTGAAAAATTGGCTAAAAACATTAATTCCTTCACCCTCAACTGGGCACTTTTCTACAAGGAAGAATCGCTTTTTTCACCGATATTTTCGAAAGTCATCTCTACTTTTTGATTGACTAGCCTTAATTTAAACCTTTTCCTCTTCCAGTTTGGTGGTGGGCGCAACGAAAAAGATGTCACATTTTTTTTTTTTTGTTCACATTCTTTTCCTCCTTCGTGCTACAGGTTCAAGCTTGCCTGCCTACTACCACTTTATTTATTTATTTAAAAAAAAATTTTTTTTTTTTTTTTTGCTCAACACACACCTCCAAACACCTGGGCAATGCCGGGCACATTGTAGGAGTGAACCTAAGTGACCTCAGGCCATATACTACTACCATGAAGAAAAGACATTGTTTCTTTAATCCTCTCTTTCTCTAAAAGAACTCAACTAACCAAGATACCCAAAAATCTATTCCCTTTTCTCTTCTGCTGTTGCTGCTCGCTCACCCACACACAAACATACACTCTCTCTCTCTCTCTCTCTCTCTCACCGATGATTGACCTAAAAAGGATTGGACAGTGAGTCTCCAGGCTTCTACGTTGTCACACATGTCTTGCGAAGAGCAGACACAGAATTCTAAAAGTATGTATAAGCTAAGAAAAGAAAATATTCCTCTCAAGCTAATATGTGTATCCACTTTGTCAGTTATAACAACCAATAAACAAATATTACAACATCTTATATATAAAATAGCATCAGTTCCCCCACCCCCATCCCACGTATGTTTGTGATTAATAGTTTTTTTTTAATATAACATACATAATTGAATAATGCGATGGGTAATAGTAGTTCCAGTTGCGCTCATCGACAAACTGATGTTGTGGATCTGAGAACAACATTGCTTCGCAGATGATCAGATTAAGTTGACAATAGAAAGGCACACAAGCTCTAGTTAACAGAGAACTGGAACTGCATGTGGAGCAGAGCCCCATGCGTTTATGCAATACACAACTGAAACCTCACAAGAAGCGTCCTGAAAAACGACGGAGATGGAGAGAGATTCCCTATTGATTATTATATTGTACCCAATACATAGTTGTGATTTCAAAAGTTAAAAAAAAAAAATTCAAGTACTATCAGCTTTAATTGAAACCCAAGAATGTAGCTCTTTAGTATTATTTGTTACCATCTGAGCTAAGTCCATATGCATAACAAAACTTTAAAAATTAACATAATTAAACATATAAATGTATATTTGTGCATGCATAGAAGATGCATGTTTAGTCAAATTATGCCTGCCAAGTTCCAATTTTTCAATTTTGACCTCTTTGCAACTGTTTTTACTGGCTAAAAACCAAATTGAATTTGTTCCATAGGTCCGAATACCATATACATGTTTCAAGTCTGTAGACCAATAATTGATAGAGTAGTTTGGTAGAGACTGTTCCGCATTTTTATATATGCATAGATTTCAATTTTATTTATTTTCAATAAGATATTTTCTCACATACTTCTTTTCATAATACAAACAGGTTAGAATTATGTAACTAGGAACTTACGAAGTGTAGTAATTTATGCTCTCAAAACAAAATAAATGGTGCTTCTATATTATAATAACGAAAAACCAGTTCTGATAAGGTTCCATGCTAATTCTGTCATATTTGTTACGTGACATAAGCAACAGGGGAAGTAACTCTGTTGAAAGCAGACAGAATTTATTCAGAAAACAAAAATAAGTATAACATATCCATTTTTTTAATTTTTTTAAAAATAACTTTTTAACTGTTTGAATTTTATTTTTATTTTTTTATGAAAAATAACTGATTGAATTTGTGAGAAATTGAAAATTTAATTACCTCCCCTGTCAACTCTCCAATTCAAATTGGTAGATTTTGAAACCAGATCGGTAGTTTTTTAAAATGTCTTTTTTCATAAAGAACTAGCGAGGGGTACCCAGCGTTGCCGGGTGTTTGGAGGTGTGTGTGGTTTTGGGTAAATCAAAACTGGGGGGGGGGGTAAAATTAAAAAAAAAAAAATGTTTTGGTAGGTAAGTATGAGGATCGAACCCGAACCCTTGAGGCAAAGTTGTAAATTAAAGTGTGAAAAAAAAAGAGTGCGACGGTTTTAACCATTGGGCCACCGCGAGATGCTAACGGAAACACGTTTGAATTTATTTAATTACTTGGATTTGGCAGGTGCATGTTTTAATGACTTAATGAGGTCAACTTTTGACTGCGGGGTAGCATTTCATTTAGTGCGGGAATGCTTCCCCCCCCCCAAGACGTTGGGGTTAGGAGGAAACATTATAGGAAAAAGCCTAACCTACATGCGGCGACAGGCGAGCTCCGTTGTTAACTCTGAGATATTAGGATTTACATGTGATATAAAAAATTTTAAAAAGTTGTTAGGCGATCGACCGCTTCTGTGAAAAAAGCGTTTCTTGGACATACACAAAAAGCGAACATACATTTTCGCTTTTATATATATAGGTTATTTTTCTACCTTATCGTTTTTTTCGTAATTTTTTAATATTTTACTATTTGCGACATGGCAATTATGTGGGTACCATTTGTTTTACTTAAAATTCAATGTTTTTTTTTTGTTTTGTTATCGGGTTCAAGTCTGCCTGCCTACTACCAGTACGGCACAATCATGTTGACACACAGTTCTCGCCAGATCACCAAAGTTAAGCAAAGTTGAGCCTGGCCAGTGCCAGATGGGTGACCATTTGGGAAAGCTAGGCACTATATGTACCTTCTGGGAAGGTTGGGTGTGGGGCCAGCTCCCTCACTCCGAAAAAAGAACTTGTTACAAAAGTATCTACAAAGTTGTGGGTGGTCTATCCCCCTTATGGGGCTCAAGGCTATGGATGGATGGACTAGCAGGTCAACCTACGTTGCCTGATAAGACACACTTAAATATATTTTAATTTATGCTAATTAGATATTTATCATTATAGAGACAGTTCTCTATCGATTATTATATTGAACCTAATATATGGCAGTGAGATCAAACTAAAACTAAAAATATGTATGACTTGGGTGCTATCAGCTAGAATTGAAACCAAAACATAAACTTGCCAGGTGAGTAGGCGAAAATTTAAAAAGAAAAATGAAAGGAATCATTGGCGATTAAGGAAATGGAAAAATCAATAAGCTTGAGTGAAGGTTGAAATATGAAAATGATAAATGAAATGTAGGGAGGGGGGGGGTAGTCATTTAAGATAACCATTTTATTTGGTACTATTACATTTTACAAACTGGATTTCTGTAAATGTTGGCTCAAGCTTAACCGGCAGCTGATGTAAACCACTGGAATATGTTGAGGATTGATCAATTTGATCAACCAATTAAAAATCAACACAAACGCGTTTAGCCAATAAAAAGCAGAGTAGACGATTTTTAATAAATTGAAAGAAAAAATTTGCTTTTAATCATGTACAAATTTAATCAGTCCAGCCCTAACTCTAACCAAAAAAAAAAAAGTTTCTATTTAAAACACAAAATTAAAAAAATACTTATTCTTGGAACTTATGATAGGTTCTTATATATTTTTTTTTCCATCTTTTTTTTTTATAATTTAGTATCTGATAATTGTTATTTTTTGTATCCTAACGTTTTCAAATTTGATCGGCGCTTGGCATATTTTGGCGGTTTATGTCAGCTGCTGGTTGAGCTCAAGCCAACATCACAAATCAAAAATACCTTTTATATTTTTAAATGAGAGGAAGAATTAAAAAATATATATATTGAACAAATAAGTTTCAGAGATAATTTGTGACATTGACTTGTACAAATATTAATTTAAATTAATAATCTGCAAAATCCCACCCCTTTACTGGTGAGGTCACCAGATGTCTAAACTTTCTACTCTCTCATAGCATTTTTTACTCAAACGACTTGCTTTTGGAATCCCCTCTCTGTTTCTCTGACAATACAAAAATGCAGAAATTTAAAAGGAGTGAACTTCTTGCTGCACAATTCCCCTCTTAGAATGCCTCTATCGATATGGCTCTGAATTTTCAGTTGCTCTTTACATATCTATGGCAATATGCCCTGTTTGAGATGTATATATAAAAAACAAAAAAATGTAGGAATAAACTTTTATTACAGTGACATCCTTGAAATTATTACTACCAATGATCTTAATAAATAATAGAAAAAATGTAATTATTTTTAAATAAAAATTTTATTTCTTATCGACAGGCAGAACAAAAAATATATATTAAACAAATGAGTTTAGTAGATAATTATTAACTTGTATAAGTATTATTTTTTAACTACAATTATGGGGAAAAAAAGCGTTTTGATAACTAATTAAAATTTAAGGTGACATTTTCCGCTTACCTTGGTGAAATTGCTAACCTATTTCAATTAGCAGAAGACATTAAAGGAAGAATGTTATTTTTGAGAAGAGCTTTTTATTTTATGATTATCTGTTTAAACGAATGTCACAATTAAAAAGGTATGCAATGAACAAGTTAATTCGCTATTTATCACCTTTTTATTTGCTTTTTCTTATACTGTTTTGTACAATCAATTAATAAATGAGTTTGAATATCTAAATAAATAAATGCAAAAGTTGGGCCCGTTTCTTGCACTAGTCGAAATGAATAAATGCAAAAGTTGGGCCCATTTCTTGCACTAGTCGAAATGAATAAATGCAAAAGTTGGGCCCATTTCTTGCACTAGTCGAAATGAATAAATGCAAAAGTTTGGCCCATTTCTTGCACTAGTCGAAATGAATAAATGCAAAAGTTGGGCCCGTTTCTTGCACTAGTCGAAATGAATAAATGCAAAAGTTGGGCCCGTTTCTTGCACTAGTCGAAATGAATAAATGCAAAAGTTGGGCCCATTTCTTGCACTAGTCGAAATGAATAAATGCAAAAGTTGGGCCCGTTTCTTGCACTAGTCGAAATGAATAAATGCAAAAGTTTGGCCCATTTCTTGCACTAGTCGAAATGAATAAATGCAAAAGTTGGGCCCATTTCTTACACCAAGTCAGACTGGGATATTTCAACTTTACATAAATGCATCATTTGGTTTATATACCACATATGTATATTTGGTATCATTCACAAGTTAACCAATTTACATATTGGATTTAAAAAAGTATATTTTATTAATTTACTATTGTTTTCTAAAGCAGTAATTGTTTGGATCTTAATGCAACAAATAATTCTTTTGCAATATTTTTTTATTTACCGGGCAAATATTAAGCATTTGTGTTCAAATGTCATTTTCTCTAGTGAGACCAGCTTGATTTTCAACAAGTTGTAATCTATTTCTAAATTGCAAGTGAAAGGGCAAATTTTCTGTTCTTTATGGTCACATTTAAAAGATGAATAAATTTGTATTAAAATATGTCCATATGAATGAATGAAAAATATTTTTCATTTTTACAACAAACTTATGTATGAAATGTTTATTTTGAAATAATGTTTCATATATTTCAAGTAATGAACTTTGCAAAATGGTAGGAAATCAGCAATGCTGTTTATTTAATGAATTAATGTTTTTGAATTTTTGAGATGAGGTGTGATAATTTGGAATTTTTGGACTAATTTTCTCATCTTGAGTGTTAATTGCACAACGTTTCGGTCAATGACTTTTCTGAAATTTTTAGATGAGGATTGGTTATTCGTATTATTTTGATTCATTGGACTACTGTCCTTATCTTGAGTGTGAATTTCACAACGTTTCGGTCAATGTAACCTTTGACCTTCTTCAGGTATATCTTGTCGAATTTGGGATGTTTCCGTCAAACTCTGGAATTTGGACGGAATTTCAAACGGAACCCTTTATTTACTTGTCTGCAAGGACCTACGGCACAGTGGTTAGAGTACTTGAAAAAATCAATTGTAAAAGTAATATTCTCCTGAAGGTTGAAGGTTCAATTCTCAGTGTGGGCAAGCAAAAAATACAATTTCGAATTACATAGGACCTCTGTCTAGTTATGGCTGACAGAACAAGAGCATGCTACTCCCATGAAGTAAATAAAGGGTTACGTTCAAAATTCCATCCAAATTATAGAGTTCGGAAAACATTTCAGGGTTCACCAAGTTACACCCGAAGAAGGTCAGAGGTTACATCGACCGAAACGTTGTGAAAAATGATACTCAATATGAGAATAATTGTCTGAATAATCTAAATAATACATACTAAAAAACTTACAGAATTTTAAAGGTCACCCTCTCTTTATTTCAAGAACAAAATGAATATTGTTATACCCATCGTTTAAACTGAGTAACCATTTTAGCGAATGAGTTTTTTTATATAGCAGGAAAAGATACTCAAAATTCAGAAATCGTAAAAAAAAAATGTCTTCAAAAGTTTATATAATAAGAAAATAACCCGACAGACCTCCAATCTTTTGCACTCACAACTTGAAACGCTTGCTAAAGCATGTTTCAGTAAACTATGCGTACATATCATCCCTGTCTAAAAATTTATTAAAGATTCAATGTTTTACAAGTACAATTTCACTTAAATTATAAAGGAAAAATGACAGATGTATATTAACTATTCATAGGCATACACAATGACAGATATAACAGCGCTCTCTTTGCCTCAGATGCTCCTCAAAGTTTTGTAAATATTATAGCATCTTTTAGGCATTATTTGCTATAAATTCCATTCATACTTACTTTCAAATCTAATGAAACTCCTGAAACTACTACTTTTAAACTCCTCAGCCTAACGTTTACAGGGAACATGAACTGAATAGATACATTTAGAGCATTGCCAAGGCTGCTGCGAAGAAGGTGGGCTTTCTCTACCATGCTAGAAAACTACTTATGCCTGAAAGTATCCTGTGCTTCTATAAGGCCATCATTCGCTCCTGTATAGAGTATTGTCACATTTGGGCTGGTGCATCTGCTACTTGTCTCTCACTCTTGGACAGGGTTTAAAAGAGAGTCTCCAACCTGACAGGTCCTGAACTGTCAGCTAGGCTTCAGCCTCTGTCCCAGTGACAAAATGTTCTGCAAGTATTTTAATGGTGAATGTTCTGACGAACTACAAGCACTGGTACCCCCTCAATGTAAATACCTTCATCAAACCCGACAAGCGGCTAAATCTCACCTCTACACAGTAGAGATCTCTAGGTGTAAGAAAGCCTTCTACTCCAATACTTTCTTCCCCAAAACTACTAGACTTTGGAACTCCCTTCTGGGATTCTGCTTTTTAAGTGTACTGACATGCAGAAGTTCAAGTGCAATGTGAATAGACATCTTGCTGCTCATCTCCCTTCTTAATGTCCCTGCAACTTATGCCCCCAATAGTAGCTCCCTACTTTAAAGTGGCACTGTGCCTTGTTTGGGGTGAAAGTTGGATTTAAAAAAAAATGTTTTTCTCTGTTCCCAGGTAACATTACATCTGTGGTGATCTCGTATCACTTCAAGTCTGACATTTCCAATTCCATAAGTGAAACTGGTATATGAAGTTGTTTACATCGCATACAAGCGGTCATTGTGATCTGGACTAAACTACACAAGGCAAAACTTTTACTAGTATACCTATCGTTTATAAGCAAATATACAATTGTTTTTAATGCCAATATTTGAAGCAAAATAAATTATTAACCCTTTTATGATCTGAATTATGATGTAGATGATTAAAAAATATATTTATTGTTAATTTTAGTTAGTTTGAAGGGTAATGATACTATGATTGTCTTCAAACTGGAAAAATTATGAAATTCAATAGTTAACCTACCACTGAGGATTTTTGCATTTCATAAATTTACCTTGATTATTATTCAAAGTGCTTGAAAGTGTTTATGACAAACAAAATCCTCCACTCTCAGAGACGGATGGTGGCATACTGAACGTAAGCAATGGACAGTTGCAATCTGGAGGTATCTGACATCTATCCAGATACTGAACTAATATGTACAAGTCATGTTTGAATCAATTCCTACTTTATTTATGCAGTTTTCATTTATTTACGACTGAATGAATTAGTTAAAACGGTTAACGCTATTGATAATGTTTATCCATTTATTTATATCGCTTGTTTGAATACACGTTTTGAAACCTAATGTAAATCAAATCTACGATGTCACACCAAAGCTTTTTTTTTTTCTCTAGGCAAATTTTTTTTTTTTTTTTTTTTTTGCATAGGCTTCACCACTTATAAAGGCCCAGAGGCCACTTGAGAATAAGGGTTAAAGACTGTACAGTAGTCAATGGGATAATCATAGTAATCGTTAGTAGTGGAAATTTGGTAAATTTGATTACTTAATCGGAACGGATCATCAAGAAATTGTTTACGTTGGACTTGAAGACAACCATATTGTAGTCAGCTGGAAAGCAGGCAAACGGAAGACAGTTCCACAGGCGTGCAGTTCTAAGAAAGAAACTTTGCTCATGGAATCTACGTTTAGGGTTAAACACAGATAAAGAATAGGGGACATTATTGATAGTATTTTCAGTTAGATAAGTGTTTCTCATGAAAGTTTGGCGAGGTGGGACCGTATATTGGAGTTAAGATGAGCACTTCCCATGAAAATATCAACAAAGCAGAGACAGGCTCACAATGTCTCTTCTGTGAGAAAGAGGTTGCAGGAAAGAGAAAAGTGCATCCCCTATTAGGTTACAAAGTCTTTTTGAACTCTATCAAGGCAGGATAAGGTTTTTCTAGCAGCTCCTGCCCAGATATGGCAACAGTACTCCATCCTTGGACGTACCTGGCTCTTATATAGATAGAGAATTGCATTAGCAGTGAGATATCTACTAGATTGATAGAAGGATCCCACCATTTTTCCAGTGACTTTGGCAACGGATTTGATGTATGTGTTCCATTTCAGATCAAGAGTAAAGGTCAAGCGCTGAAATTCTATAAAAAAAAGTCCAAATAGATTGATTGAAGATCTGAAGGTTTCGATTTGTGATTATGGCATCTGCTTAATTTGTTAGAAATTTATTAAGTTTTATCTGGTATGGTAAAAATTTTGCATGTAAGCTAACATTGAAATTGTAATTTTCTTACATATCAGTGTTCTTCCCTTGGATATATCTATAAAAGTGAGAATGTGTGTGTGTATGTGTCTGAGGACACTTCACAACCTATATATTCAACAAATGTTTTGATCTACACTTGAAATTTGGTATATAGGGTATTCAGACACGTGGAAAACTTTTTAATTGGATTTTATCCAGAAAAAAAGGACTACTAGTGAGGGGGGGGGTCAAAATTGAAAAATTGATACTTCGGGGTCATCAGATTTGTCACCTGTTTCACGACTGTGCATGCACGAAATGTTCACATTATGTTAAAAATAAGTAGGTTTGAAAACGCTTTTTAAAGATTGTGCCAAGCTGGTGTAATGGTTATCGTACTTGACTCACTGTCTTTAGATTTTGGTTTTGATCTCAGCTCAAGTAATATATTTTTTTTTGTTTTTACTTACAAGAAGTGAACTGTTTAAAAAAAAAAAGAAAGAAAAACGTAGTCGCGCCGCCAAATGGAATACTTTTCACTAAGTGACCCCCCCTCCCTCTAAATCAGCCCACACCGTCTCCCTAATTAGATAGCATCTTGGTACCACAAGTGCCATTTGACCGTATGAGGCCAAGAGAAACGACCACCATGCTTTTTAGCCTCGAGTATCCAAGAAAAAAACCCAAAGCTAAGTAAAATTCCTAACTGTTCGCATATAATTTAAAGCTAATATTCTTTCCATTTTCAGGCATATTGTAACCGATAACTTTTCTCCACTTAAATAGACTATTTCGCCGCTTACAATGCCATGTCACTTAATTAATAAGTCAATGCTATAGTAAAGACAAACTCGGTAAAAAAAGAAATTATGCTAAGTTATTTAGAGGACATGAAAACTTTATTTAAATATCATTTCCACCGTGTTATAAATCCAGACTTATTGCATGTTCAATTATTGCATATATTAAAAAAAAACCCATAAATAATTAGATTTATTGAATTAAACCTAAAACTCTACGATTCTCAATTTATTGATGGTTTTCCTTCACGACGGTTAAAACTTATTTCAACGAATCCTTACGGTGAATATTACTTAAATTCTTTCCTGAAGCTGTACTTTTCAACTGCACATTTCCTTTTCAGTTTTTTCCGCTTTTCACCTTGTACGTTATATATGCTATTATTTTTACGTTATGTCTGTTAATATTTTATTTCCATCATATTTGTTTGAAACGCGTATTCAATTGTTAACATTAATACCTCTAAAAACGATACACATGTAAAGAAATATGTCGCGCTGCCAAATGGAATACTTTTCACTAAGTGACCCCCCCTCCCTCTAAATCAGCCCACACCGTCTCCCTAATTAGATAGCATCTTGGTACCACAAGTGCCATTTGACCGTATGAGGCCAAGAGAAACGACCACCATGCTTTTTAGCCTCGAGTATCCAAGAAAAAACCCAAAGCTAAGTAAAATTCCTAACTGTTCGCATATAATTTAAAGCTAATATTCTTTCCATTTTCAGGCATATTGTAACCGATAACTTTTCTCCACTTAAATAGACTATTTCGCCGCTTACAATGCCATGTCACTTAATTAATAAGTCAATGCTATAGTAAAGACAAACTCGGTAAAAAAAGAAATTATGCTAAGTTATTTAGAGGACATGAAAACTTTATTTAAGTACGATACTTAATATAATCAGCAATCAAAAAAAATTTTTTTTTTTTTTTTTTCTTTTTTTTAAGAAAAAAAAAATAAAAAGTTAATAAACATCAGTGACCCCCCCCTTCCTTGTACACTGCCATTTCCTTTCCGGATCCCTGCTCCGAACTTATGCTCGTGATCCATCATCTCATCTGAAGATGAGGGGCTCTTATGCCTTACACAACAATTTATCAGTCTGTACTATTGTCTATAAACTGATATCATCAACAATTAGATAAGCTGTTTTTAAATTTCCCCTCTTGACAAAATTGCAAACCGGAATGCAAACGGATTTTCCTTTGCGTTAGAGGATTGAACTGAAGCAGTATACTTAATATGTACAATACGTGCGTACTAAACTAAACCACCTTTGTTACCTATATACAATCGCCTATACTGAATCCTCATCGGCTCAAAGCTCTCTGTATCACCAGACTCTTAATTTTTCAAATCTTATATCACCAAGACATCCTTCTTAATTGATACAAGAATCCTCCTGAGCAGTTCAACATCCAGTGATCATATATCCAATCCTCATGAAATTGCTTATATCACCCTGAATATTACCTTAAATCTTTATTCTATCCCTAAGCTAAGTAGAACACCTAATAACACTCTAGTCAACTACTTTTAAAATTAGATAAACCCAGTTTCAATATTAGAAGTACATCGTCCCTCACCTTGACTACGGACTTGTGCAATAAGTCATGAAACTATTGTACCTAAAATTCCTCTCCAAACTACAAAATACTGCTGCTTGTATACTAAGCAAGTACCTCCTATAGATACTTTACCTCCAAGATGACTGCCTTGTCTGTTTTGCATGACAAACCTTATTATTTTTTACTTAAATTCTCTTTCTCCTGATCACTAACAAATCAAATCTGCTCTACTTCCTAAGTTGACACTAAACCTAATCCGTCTCAAGTAACTTAGATGGGTCCTTGCTCTCCGCCCTTGACCTTAACAAACTCATAAATCGATACCCATTAACACCTAAAATTTCCTAGGCATGCTCCCGATTATAACTCCCAACCCATAACCAAGCTTCTAAGTAAATACTTACTAGCCTTAGTCCAATACATTGACTTAAAGTAATCTATAATGAACAGTAACCATTAATATCTCTTTATTAAGAGATAGTATTGCAATAATTATTACACAAACTAAACCGGTACTCATTGAAATAAAAACTTCCGGATATTAAGAGAAAGGCGAAGTCATTCTCCTTCGTTGTAGTCTAAAGGCAACTTACTCAAATTGTCTAAAATTCCATGCATTCGTATACAATACTACTTATCCATCCATCTATACTTTAACTATACTTACAGAATATGCAATAACCTATATCTATCAGGTATAACTGTACTCCATATCAAATGTTCTCTTGTCTCTATACTGAGCATATCTAATCTTTCAGTCTTACTAAATGTCCGGTTTGGGCACCAAATCAGAATTTCTAATAGAAAGTAGATCATACTCTAACACTTTATCCAAATCCTAAACCTACTAAACCATATCTAACCATACATTCCTAAACCTACTAAACCATATCTAACCATACATTGCTAAACTTACAAAACTATATCTAACCATACATTAACTCGACTCTCTCGATCCAATACTGTAGCAAATTTAGCTGCTTCCACTGCATGAATTTTTACGTATACCCTCTCTCAGTAAAAATGAAAATGGACAGCATAATAATGCCCTTTTTAAACCACACTTGAGGAGTGAAAATCTTCTGTAGAAGCTAACCTAAATGCCCGATTTTTCCAGGAGATATTAACCTAAATAACCAATAAATATTAACTACCCATGCGGGGTCGCAGAAATACCTGGATTAGGACCCAGGCGCGGGGCGAACCCCCTCGGAGCTGATGGACCCGTAGGTCTTCCCAGGCCATCCGTCTAGGAGAAGGAAAACTCTGAAACTAAACCTAGGGGAGGGAGGTCTCTTCAGTCCTGGACGACAACCTTCCTAGAGCTGGTGACTCAAACAAATCACCGGTTGGCAAACCTAAACTGCTTAAGGAGGAGATAGACTCTGTCTATCGCTCGGCTTTCATACTCCTTCTTTGCCTATTGGCCAGGCGTAGAGGTACTATCACAGGGACTCGCTTGAATCACCCAGTGGTTGACCTTGTTTCCTGACTAGGGTAATGAACGCCGCTTTTCCCCACTCCTGCCACATCCCATCCCCCTAAACTGGACACAGTGGGGTGCTTCAGTGCCATATATGTCAGTGCAGTTGGACTGGGCTGGCTTTGCCTAATGGATTGAGGGTACCGGATTGACAGTTCCTGGCTGCTGTTTCCGACTGATAGTACAGGAGCCCTAACTCTTTGGTAGCGCTTAGAGCGGCTGCTCCATCAACAGTTGTAAAATATCGGGATGTTTGTAGTGCCATGTCGCGCATGGAAAGGGACCCTGCACTCATCCCCGGTGGGCTTTCCTGAGGCCACAATCCTGTGGGTGAGGACAGCTGATGGTCTACTTGTATTGCATGTCTGGTATTCTGCACAACTACTTGTCCAGCACCCCCTCACTCATCCACCCTAACTGAAACTTTTAAATAAAATAAAATGAAATGACAGCTCAAGCAAAAGTTACGTTTAAACCAGGACCAAACTCAAAGAAAACCAACCTGCCTCCTCCCTTGAGGCTTGCATTTACTAATATCCGCGGGCTTAGAACTAACTTAGATGATGTTGAGTCATTTCTCCTTGTAAACACCCCGGATATCTTAGCATTAAGTGAAACTAACCTTCACTCCTCCATACCCTCTAACCACTTTAACATGCCTGGTTATCTCCCACTCTACCGTAAGGACTCGGACAGACATATGCATGGACTTGGAGTCTATATTCGAAACACCCTCCCCCTAACTAGAGAAATAAAACTAGAATCAGAGGGCCAGGCCTTTATGTGCTTCAGACTAAATATGCAACACAATATTAGCTACTTATATTTTCTCTACCGCTCTCCCTCAAACCAAGACTGTACCCTAATAAACAAAGTCTCAGACAGCATAGATATAGCACTCTCCCTCGATACTAGCGCACAAATACATGTATTTGGTGACTTCAGTGTCCACCACAGTAACTGGCTAGGATTCTCAAATCACACAGACGTAGCTGGTAGCGCCACATATAGCTTCTCTATATCTCATTCCCTATCTCAGATGGTTACATTTCCGACACGTTTCCCAGACCAGCACGATCAACATGCCTCATTTCTATATCTCTTTCTGACAACAGTTCCCAATGACTGTACAACAAATGCCCATAGCCCACTCGGGAATGCTGATCACGCTGTGATAATGGTAGAAATCAGCCTAAATTCTCGCCCTAAAACTGAAGACCCACTACTCAAAACAACGAGGTATTACAAAAAGGCTGATTGGGAAGCCATCAGGGAGCTCATCAGAGATGCCCCATGGCAAAATATCTTTACTCTTCCAGCGGAACAGTGTGCAAATGAGACAACTGAATGGTTCAAAACTGCTATTGAAGCACATGTTCCCGCACGGAAATACTATAGCAAGCCCCACTCCCCCCAATGGTTTACTTCTGCTTGTGCAGCTGCCATTTGTCAAAGGCAGCATGCATTCCGCAGATTCAACCGACATAAGTCCAGCTCAAATAAACAGAAGTTTATAGAAGCTAGAAATAATTGTAAGAGAGTGATAGACACAGCTAAGTCAGATTACTCTGAAACCACCAGAAAGCGCATCGAAGCACAGAAATTAGGAACCCGGGATTTTTGGAAAATCTACAACAGCGTAGTTAATAGACAGTCAATTATTCCCCCACTAACAAACAATCATGAGGTTGCTTGCACGGCAACTGACAAGGCTAATCTGCTTGCCAGTCGGTTTGCCTCAAACTCCACACTGAACTCGGTACACCACTCACTCCCTGATTTTCCTCTGCGAACAGACGCCACACTTGACGACTTGAAAATCACCCCTTCTCAGGTACATGCTATTATAAAAAACCTAGACACCTCTAAAGCATGTGGACCAGATCTCATCCCGGCTGTGCTATTAAAAAAATGCTCTGCCGAGGTTGCTCCAGTTCTGTCCAAACTTTACAATAAATGCCTTAACGAATCTTGTTTTCCCGACTGCTGGAAAACCGCCTCTGTGGTACCAGTCTTCAAGAATTCTGGTGAAAGAACTGACCCACTAAATTATCGCCCCATTAGCCTCCTCCCGCTTTTCGCCAAAATATTTGAGTCCTTAGTTAATAAAGCCCTAGTCCAGCACCTAACAGCTGCTAAACTCTTGACTGACAAACAATATGGATTCAGGCAAGCCCGTTCAACAGCAGATATCTTAACTGTAGTTTCTGAACGTATATACCGTTCATTGGATAAAACAGGGGAGGGTAGAGCGGTGGCCCTTGATATATCTAAGGCTTTTGACAGGGTATGGCACGATGGTCTTCTAAGGAAAATTAGATCATATGGAATCACTGGAAGAATTCATAACGTAATTAAATCCTTCTTAAGTAATAGAAAAATCAAAGTTGTCCTCGACGGACGTACATCCAAACAATATGACATAAATGCGGGAGTGCCTCAGGGGTCTATCCTTGGACCTCTATTGTTCCTGATATTCATAAACGACCTCCCTGATAATATTGTTTCGGAGATGGGTATATTTGCCGATGACACCACTCTCTATAACAGATATGAGGGGAAAACAAATGAACACATATCCAAGAAAATGGCAGAAACACTAGAGGATGACCTCCAATCCGTAGTGGAATGGGGACAAAAATGGTTGGTCTCATTCAATGCTGCTAAGACTAAGCTTGTTTCCTTCAATAACTACAAGAAACCTTTTCTACCACGAATAGCAATGGCCAAGAACACATTGCCTGAAAGTACTTCTTTTAAACTCCTCGGCCTAACGTTTACAGGGAATATGAACTGGAATAGATACATTGAGAGCATTGCCAAGGCTGCTGCAAGGAAGGTTGGCTCCCTCTACCGTGCTAGAAAACTACTTACGCCTGCCAGTATCCTATATCTCTATAAGGCAACCATTCGCCCATGTATGGAGTACTGTTGTCACATCTGGGCTGGTGCATCTGCTGCTTGTCTCTCGCTCCTGGACAGGGTTCAAAAAAGAGTCGCAAACCTGATAGGTCCTGAACTGTCATCTAGGCTTCAACCTCTGTCCCATCGACGAGATGTTGCATCCCTCTGCCTGTTCTACAAATACTTTAATGGTGAATGCTCTGACGAACTGCAAACACTTGTACCTCCCCGACGTAACTACCCCCGACAAACCCGACAAGCTACTAAGTCTCATCCCTTTACAGTGGAGATCCCTAGGTGCAAGAAAGCCTTTTACTCCAATAGTTTCTTCCCCAGAACTGCGGGTCTTTGGAACTCCCTTCCGGGATTCTGCTTTCCCAACTGCAATGATATGCAGAAGTTCAAGTGTAATGTTAACAAACATCTTTCTACTCTTCTCCCTTCATAATGACCCCGCTAATTAATTCCCTAATAGTAGCCCCCTGCTTCAAAGTGGCACTGTGCCTTGTTTGGGGTGAAAATTGAATTAAAAAAAAAAAAAAAAAAAAAAAACTTGCATGCGCATATCTCAATTTCTTTTTGTTTATTTTTGTCACATTTTTAAGGAATTTAATGCTACATCTAATACCGGGAAACACTGGTTGCATTTTCTAGTATTATATAAATATTGATTTCCACAGGGGCAAACTCATCAGTGTGGCTTTCCTGAATTTAATTCTTACCCAATAGTTAGCAATTTTTCTTTTCCCTCTTGTAGTGGTCACGTGAAATTGGTAAAAGAACAATCCCCCGTGTGCGTGTACCTGTCCATGCCTGTGAGCATTTCTATATTGTGACCAAACCCTTTGGGAACATTGACCCTATGATGCCTGGTGAGTACAGGTTCTTGCTTTTTATGACCAATTTAACGAGTTGTTCTTTTTTATTTGTTACTGCAGATTTTTTATTAAATGCAGGAAAACATTGTTTTTATTCTATCTAGCTGCTCATCAGAGACAAACATATTAGTAAAGACCAATAGAGTAAAATGACAGCTTGAGAACCTTCCAACATTTATCAGATGTCTCTTTGGGAGAGGAGGGAGTGTTCTTTAAAGTGAGCGTTTCATGTCTTTGACTTGCTGTTCTTCTCGTCTTTCTTAAGTACCTTTCTTCCTTTTATTTTGTTTTTGAATATTGCGTCGGTTGTTACTGATATTTGATTGTCTCTGACGAGCAGCTAAATAGATAAAAGAGAATCTTTTCTATCATTGGCTGTGAAAGGGATGTAAGACAGTAAAAAAAAAAAAAAAGGACAATTAACAAAAAGAAAACAATTAAAATAAAATAAGCTAAAATTGATTGTGGACTAATTTTTTTTCCTTTGGTCATTGGAATGCAACCAACCAGCGTGTGTGTGTGTAATATATATATATATATATATATATACACACACACACAAATTATTTATATAAAAACTGTTACATATTTCGGATGTACAATGGTTTTGTTGCAGTGGATCTGCCTTTTAAAAGGTTTTTAAAAATCCAAACAAATCATCAGTGACTCATGAAATAAAAACAAATTGAAGAATGGTGTTTTAAAAAGCAGATCAACTGCAATAAGACCATGGTACGTCTCTGAAATATATAACAGTTTTTATATAAATAGTTTTTATTTTAGTTTTCATGCTTGCAATCAAGCACTTTATTGATTTCTTTTTAACACCTCCTGACACCCTACATATACATTAATAATATATATATATATAAATGCTACATATTTCAGACATACTTCGCGAGTTGCTAAAATATGTAACAGTTTTTAAATAAATTTGCATTTTAGCTCTCACATTTGCGATTGAGTACTTTATCGATTTACTTTACGACACACCCCACTGCCCTATATATATATATATATGCACACACACAAATAAACTGCTTATTGTAATGATCATATCTAACCTATATTAGTCGTACCCTTCTCTCACTGCCCCCCTCCCCTCCTGATCTGAACCCATTGGACTACTTCGTTTGGTCATACATCAAGAACATCAATAACATGACCTTCCACAACACCAAAGCCAGCCTGATCACCGCCATCCACCGAGTATTCGCCAAGCTCCCACTGGCGGAAAAGGCATACTCCAAGTTCTGGACTTGTATCGAGGCGGTGATTGAAGCTGAAGGTGGCTACATTAAATAGATATCAGCTCTACTACATATTCGAGTTACCCGAATTGATTTTTTTCAATAAGTTTTAAAATAAAGCTGTAGTGTCATTTTCTTTAGGATGACAATTTTATCATTCTACCCAGTGTGTGTATATATATATATATATATATATATATATATATATATATATATATATATGACTACTTCATCTAATCACATAAATTAATATACGAAGATATAATTTTATGCATAAATTTTCAGTATTTACTTCAAGAGTGCTCAATACATAGGTAGAGCTAGGTAGTAAGTTATAAGCCTGACGAATTCTCATGAGAATGAAACTCAGAATAGTCTGTGTAGATTAATTGCCATATATATATTTTCATAACTTGCTATATATATATATATATATATATATATATATATAGAGTTTATCAGATTGTGACGATTACCCTCCCCCCCCTTCCTGCAGAGAGTAGAGATCCCTCAATGAGGCTACCTGTTTTCCATAGGTAGCAACCCGTAATGTCTTGGGACAGGATCCTGGTGGTTGAGCAGTCCATGACTAGGGGTAAAAAAGTTGTGGCCCTGCAACACACCACTTCGGCCTTTACCTTGACTAGACGGGAGGTTGGATTGGCCCGATCCGATCAATCGACTAGTCATGCCAAGCCTTAACACTTACACTGGCAAATGTTAATTACAACATAAAAAAAAATGAAGTCTAAAGATAATACAATATCTTCTTATTCTTACTACAAACACAGGCAAACCAAATAAGTGTTAGAAGGCGATGGCAAGGGTCAATCAATTGCTGAGATAAAACCACACAACTGTTCCCTATCCGATGTTTTTATTAAACTGGGAAAATGAAACTAAAGGAGGAATCAGGAAGCGATGGCACAAACTCAACCGATTTTTTTTGTATCTTTGGGATGAAAGAGTGAATGGGTTTCTCCCCTAACATCTCCCACATTTGGGCTCCATGGAGGGTGGGGAGCAAGAAAGATGAAAAACTTATACATGGATCTAATAATTAAAAAGCCCAGAAAAAAACAAAAGAACTCACTCTGACATTTCAGATGTCACTCAGACAGTGAGTAAGAATTCAATCTTGAACATATTGATAAAGAAAACTTACTAAGATTCATAGTTATTGAAAATTTGGAAGGAAAAAAGGCCAGCGATCTGCCTCCATTTCTAATTGAAAAAGTATTAACTCAAAATAGCAATCCTAAAACAGTTAAAAAAAATAAAAAATGGCAACCTATTTCTTATGGTAGACAGTTAAAAAGATGCAAAAAACCTCCTAGGAATGGAAAAATTCCATATATATAAATGCAAGACTTTTGCCCACAAAAGGTTCAACACTTCAAAAGGCGTCATAAGAAGCCATGAAGTAACCTTAGCTACAACAGAAGAAGTCAAAAATGCTCTAAGAAAACAGGGAGTAATTGATCATTTCCGAATTGATATAAAAAAGGAACGGTCAATTCATACCTACAGCGATGTATATACTAACATTTAATACTCTTAAAATTCCAAAAGTCAAAATTGGATATACAATTGAAAAAGTAGAACTATATATACCAGCCCCTCTGAGATGTTTTAAGTGCCAAAAATATGGGCACCATAGAGAAATTTGCAGAAGGCACAAAACATGTAGAAAATGTGGTCTAAAAGAACCCAACTACACAGAAAACGAATGCCCCAATGGAACAAAATGTCCAAATTGCCTGGAAAACCATCCAGCATACTCCAAAATATGCAAAAACTTCAAAAAGGAAAAAGAAATTGTGGAAGTAAAATACAAAGAAAATATATCCTTCCCTGAAGCAAGGAAAATGGTAGATTCCTACCAAAAAGTAAACACCTATGCAAGCCAAACTAACCAAATAAGCTATCAAGAGTTACTCAATAAACTAGTTTCTGAACTCAAAAATCTAATTGAAACTTTAAAAACAAACCAAAATGAAACTAACAAGAAACAAATACTACTATCCTTGAAAACTCAATTAAGTGACCAAAGCCAAAAACAAGCTCCGAAGAGCAAAATAGAATCTGATCAACAAAAACTACAAATAAACCAACGTGAAAGATCCAAGTCATGAACAAGGACAAAAGCAGACATTAAACACACAATATCATGAAAGATGGAAACGGAACAGGGAAACGCAAAAACCCCTTCCAAAAACCAAAATAAACAAAAATAAGAAACATTATTAATTGAAAACAAAAATAAATTTGAATTAATCGAGATCGCAAGCCGGGAAGGACACATAAGAGAGAGCAAATCAAAAAGCCCCAAACCAAAACCCCAAAAAAAACCTCAGCAAGTGTTCTCAGCTGAGACACAGACACTAACAAGAGACACACCCTCTACATCCAAAGAGTGATAGATCGCTGAGAAGTCAATAAAAAAAAGATAACTAAACCCAAAACACCCAAATGACAAACTAAAATACAAAACATGATACACAGAATCATACCGGATAGAAATAAGACAAATAATATAATCCAGTGGAATTGTCATGGTTTAAAGGCAAACCTAAATAAGCTCACTATTTTACTTGATAAATTACTCTCAGTAGTAGTCTGTCTCCAAGAAACCTTTATAAAATCGGATGACAATATAAAAAGTAAAAACTACAATCAGTGTAACCATATACACAATACTGGACTCAGCCTCTGGAGGTACATCAATCCTTATTAGAAATGACATACCCCAAAGTCAAATACAACTTAATACTAAACTGCAGGCTACTGCAATAAAAGCAACACTCTACAAAACCATCAACATTTGCTCACTATACATATACCCCCCCCCCAATGAAAACATCATAGAAACAGATTTGAGCAAATTAATACAGCAACTTCCAAAGCCATACATCCTTATGGTCGATCTAAACAGCCATAATGAGATATAGGGAATGAAAAAACAAATAAAAAGGGGAAAACTACAGAAAATATAAATAACGAAAACCTATATCTGTTTAAGGATAAAACACTTATCTACACCCAGGAACTGGTGCATTCACATCAATTGATTTAACATTGTTTGATCCAACACTTGCCTTGGATTACAAATGGAATGTACTAGAAGATTCATATGGAAGTGACCACTTTCTCATTACACTTGAAAACAATGATCCAATGCCAGAAAACAAAATACCCCAATGGAACTTACAGAAGGCTGATTGGAAAAAATTCCAAAATTTATGCCGAACTAAACTAACATCGGATAATAATCCAAACCAAAATAATATCACTTATTTTACTAATACACTGTATAATATTGCTGAGGAATGCATTCCAAAATGCTCTACCTCTCCAAAACATAATAAATCCTGGTTTGACAAAAAATGCAAAGTAGCTATCAGAACTTGTCGAGCTATACTAAGGAAATTAAAAAAAGAACCAACTAAAGAAAATCTCGATAAATATAAAAACAGTAAAGCTAAAGATCGCAAAACCATTAAGGAATCAAAGCGAACATCATGGAAAAACTATGTATCAAAAATAAATACAAATACAAAAAGTGAAAAGGTCTGGGACACAATCCAAAAAATCTCAGGGAAAAGTAACAGCAACCCTACTAAACACCTGATCTATAATAACCAAAAAATACTAGCAAGAAAGAAATAGTAGATTGTCTTGCTGAAACTTTTGCAGAAAACTCCTCCTCCAAAAACTCTAACAAAATATTCAAAATTATTAAGGAAAAAGCGGAAAAGGAAAAACTCCAGTTTCAGACAAATAATACAGAAAAATACAACCAGCCATTCTCTAAAAATGAATTGAAAGTATCTTTAAGCAAAGTTCATGAGTCGGCTGTTGGCCCTGATCAAATCCACTATCAATTTATAAAACAACTTCCTGATACATCTACAGACTACCTACTACAAATATTTAATGATACTTGAAAAAGTGAACGTCCCTGAAATATGGAGGCAGGCCATAGTAATCCCTATACCTAAATCATCAAAGGACTCTACAAATCCTATGAATTACCGACCGATAGCACTCACTAGCTGGATTTCCAAAATAATGGAAAAAATGATTAACAGCAGATTAGTATGGTACCTTGAGACAAATAATCTGATTACAGATTATCAGTCAGGATTTAGGAATAAAAGAAGCCCCATGGACCACCTGATTCGGCTAGAAACAGTCATTAGAAAAGCCTTTATCAAGAAAGAACATCTTAGAGCAGTCTTTTTTTATATCAAAAAAGCATACGACTTAGCATGGAGACATGGCATTATAAAAGATCTACAAGAACTAGGATTAAAAGGCAGAATGCCCATTTTTATCACAATTTTTATAACTGATAGACAATTTAATGTACAATTAGGTGATACCCTATCCATCAGTAAAAAACAAGAAACGGAGATACCATAAGGAAGCATCCTGTCACACTTTTTAGCATTAAAATAAATAACATTGTTAAAAATATAAATGTAGGAACAGAATGTGCCCTCTATGTGGATGATTTCCTGATCTGTTATAGATCAAAATATATTACAAGAATAGAATGTCATTTACAACTGTGTCTAAACAAAATAAATGAATGAACAACAAAAAATGGGTTTAAATTTTCAAAAGAAAAAACAAAAGCCATCCATTTCTACCAAATTCGGAAAATGCACCATATGTAGAATATATGTAGAAACAGATTAACCCTCATTTTCACTTAGAAGAGAAAAACTAGGACTACAATCTACAAATATAAAAGCGAAAATGTATGTATGTGTGTGTGTTCGCTTTTTCTGTGTGTCTACAAAAGGCTTCTTTCAGAGAAGCGGTCGGTCGGTTCACAACTTTTTAAAACTTTTTATATCACATATAAATCGTAATATCTCACAGTTAACAATGAAGCTCGCCTGTCTATTGCTCGATTTTGGGAAGATAATTATTCAATATTTGTCGCTCGCCGCATGTGGGTTAGTCTTTTTCCTATAACATCTTGGGGGTGGGGAAAAAAAGCGTTCAGCAGTAAATGAATACTATCCCGCAGTCAAACTTGACCTCATTAACTCATTAAAGCAGGCACCTGCTAAATCCAACTAATTAAACTTACAGAAGGCTGATCGGAAAAAATTCCAAAATTTATGCCGAACTAAACTAACATTGGATAATAATCCAAACCAAAATAATATCACTTATTTTACTAATACACTGTATAATATTGCTGAGGAATGCATTCCAAAATGCTCTACCTCTCCAAAACATAATAAATCCTGGTTTGACAAAAAATGCAAAGTAGCCATCAGAACTTGTCGAGCTATACTAAGGAAATTAAAAAAAGAACCAACTAAAGAAAATCTAAATAAATATTCAATATTTGTCGCTCGCCGCATGTGGGTTAGATTTGATGATATTCCTAACGATAAAAACATTCTCTTTTGTTGGATACCCAATCATATCAACATAAAGGGTAACGATAGAGCTGACAAAGCAGCAAAAGCAGCACTAAATTTGACCATAACCAATGATAAGATCCCTCATGCCAATCTAAAACAAATCATTAACAAAAAATATATTAGAAACACATGGAAAGAGTCGTAGAACTACTGTACAAAAAACAAATATATACCAAAATCAAGGAAACCATAGAAAAACAGAAACCAAACAAAAGAATGACCAGAAAGGAGGAAGTTATAATAACAAGACTCCGAATAGGTCATATCTCTATAACACACTCCTACCTACTCAAACCATACACAGTCAATTATATATTAACAAGATGTGAAGACTTGAAAACAAACCGACTGAATCTATATAATGAAAAAACTGTAAAGGACATATTCACTCATGTAGACCCAACTACCTTTCTCAAGTATCTGAAGATAACAGGGTTACTCAACAAATTTAAAAACAAACAAAAAAAAAAAGCAATACCTTATCTAAACTATATAAACATTATACTTTATACTTATAGACACTGAACACCAGATACATACTCCGGCATTATTTGATATGCTGGTGTCGCTGTCATGTCTATTTCCCATCCTTTTTTTTCTTTGTATCATTTCATTTGTATTTTATTATTGTTAAATACTATATATCTTCTGGATACTCCTGAGCCGTTGAGTTCCATGGTGGCAAGCACATTTATTTAATAGCCGCTCCCCTACAAAGGCTAACGCAAACCATTTTTAATTTACATGCTCAGATAACATTTTTAATTTATTTACTTACGTCGATTTATTAACATTTCTAAAGAATATAAAATAGAGAAAGTAACTAAACCATTTATCGATATAATTTCTTGCCGTTACAAGCATTTTTAATTTACATTCATGGATAAGCACCAAATTGTTGAATAGTGCGAAAATAAAACGTTTTTGTAATAAATTTCTTTCCCACTTTTACAAGACATTTTAATTTACATGCGCGGATGAACAAATATTTTTAACTTTTTTTAATTTAAAAAGTAGTAAAATTAAATCATTTATCGTGTGTAAATATTTGTAAAGTAGTAAACATTGATTTGTATGTTTTTGGTTTTGCGTGTTCAGTGAAACATTTGATTCGAATAAAACAAAATATGCATCGAGTACGCTTAGGAAAATTGACATATATATGTATGTGTGTGTGTGTGTGTGTGTCCATCTTTGTCAACACAATGTTAATGGGGCTGCTGGTCTTTCTGTGTCTACATTCTACGGCTTACACAAAATGAATGTGTAGCAGGATTGCCTGGCGTTGTTCGGGACAATAAAGAACGACGCAGAAGAAGTCAAAAAACAACTTCTTAATATTAAACCTTCTATCTCTTTACGTCTATAAAGCTCTCTCTATCTCTTTCTCCTTCCTCCTTTCCCTGTTTTTCAAAATCTCTACCGCCAACCCTTTCACCTCCTTCCAGACCATTCCTCTCTCTTGGTTTACCGCATCGCGAATAATAATCCAAGCATCATCTTTCCCGTATGTAATAGATAACATCAGTAATGGCTCAAAAACAGACCCCCCCCCCTTAGACGAAAATTGGCTTAGTTGAATCTTTATATAAATAAGGTATTAACATTTTTTGTTGGCGTTTTTAGCGATATTAACAAATTCGAAACGCTGTTATTTTTATTTTTTCCGCTATCTTAGAGGTTTTTTAAGAGCTGTAAGTTTTTTGTTTATATATATATATATATATATATATATATATATATATATATATATATATATATATATATGGTCTGGAGTTCGATTCTTAGAAATAGCCAAGCTACGCTGACGAGAGGTAGTTATCTTAAAACATGCATGTACGTAAATTACTGCTTTAAAAATAATGAAAATAATTATATATATATATATATATATATATATATAGTAAGTAAAGGAAATATATATGGCAATTAAGCTATACAGAATATTTTGCGGAATTCAGTGAAACATTTAATCCGAATAAAACAAAATATGCATCGAGTGTGCTTGAAAGCCAAATCACAACGCAATATTAGGAAAATTGACAAATATTTTACTTGCTTGAAATTTATAATTTAAATATATTTCGGGGCTATACTCCATCCTCAGTATGTTTTCTTTCTTGCGATGTTGTAAAGTTGGAGGAAGAAAAGTCTGTTTGTAAAGATCTGCACGTTGTCTCTCAGCGATTGTGTTTTGAAATGTTAGAGCATGGCGTTGGCTATGCGAGATTAACGTCAAGGGTGTGAGTTCCATTATAGAAGCGTTGAATTAATTTGAATAAAATGGAATATGCATCAAGTGCGCTTGAAATCCAAATCACAATGCAATATTAGGAAAATCAACAAATATTTTACTTGCTTGAAATTTATAATTTTAATATTTCGGAGTCAAACTCCGTCCTAAGTATATTGTTTTCTTTCTTTTTTTTTCCTCTTCTTTCTTGCCATGTTGTAAATTTGGAGAAAGAAATATATTGAAATTGTAAATTTCAAACAAGTAAAATATTTGTTTATTTTTCTAATATTGCGTTGTGATTTGGCTTTCAAGCGCATTGATGCATATTTTATTTTATTCAAATTAAATCAAGGCTCCTTGACATTTATTTTTATTACAATAATAATGAACCAATTTAAATCTTCCGGGCATGCATTTAAGGGATACGCATGCCCAGCAGGGGAGCGGCTATCAAATAAATGTGCTTGCCATGGAACTCGCATTTTAAAATAACACAATAAGTGTGAAAATATTTATTATATTATTTCAAAAAGACTAAAAAAATTTACATGTTCAACATTTGCTTTGCTTTATTACTTCATAATACAAGGAGTGTTTTTAAAAATATTATGGGGTGTGTAGTCCCCTTTAAAAAAAATGTCTCCTTCAAGAGACACTGCCATTTATGGTAGCACATCTAAGACAGTAAACGACCAAGTTCTCTCCGATTCTCTCTCCTCTGATCTTGAGCACGTAGTACAATGGGGAAAGGAGTGGTTGGTTATTTTTAATGCATCTAAAACCAAGCTTCTCTCTTTACATCATCAACACTCTGATCCACATCTGGCATCAATTGAAATGAATGGCTCTCGTCTTCAGGAGGCCTCAAGTTTTGACAAGCTTCTGGGCTTGACCGTTACTCCTGATCTTAAATGGAACACGTACATCAAATCTGTTGCCAAGGCCGCTGGAAAAATGAATCAATCTTCCTATCGATCCAGTAGATATCTCACTGCTGATGCAATTCTCTATCTATATAAGAGCCAAGTACGTCCACAGATGGAATACTGTTGCCACATCTGGGCAGGAGCTGCTAGAAAGGACTTGTCCTGCCTTGATAGAGTTCAAAATAGACTTTGTAGCCTCGTAGGAGATGTTCATTTCTCTTCCCTGCAACCTCTATCTCACAGAAGAGATGTTGCGAGTTTGTCTCTGATGTATCGTTATTTTCATGGAAAGTTTTCGACTGAGCTTCAGTCTATGGTCCCACCTCGCCAAACTTTCACAAGAAACACTCGTCTAGCTGTACACACTATCAATAATTCCCCCCACTCTTTATCTGTGCCTAAACCTAAACATAGATTCCATGAACAAAGCTTCTTTCTTAGAACTGCACACCTGTGGAATTGTCTTCCGTTTTCCTGCTTTCCGGCTGACTACAATATGGTTGTCTTCAAGTCTAGCGTAAACAAGTTCTTGATGAGCCGTTCCATATAAGTTAACAAACTTACCGAATTGATTACTATATTGTCCAATTTCTGCTGTACACTCTTTAACCCTTATCCTCGAGTGGCCTCTTGGCCTTGATAATGTGGTGATGCTTATGTAAAAAAAAAAAAAAAAAAGAACGGCCATAAAATGTATTTTCAATTGATATTTATTTAATAATGGACCAGTTTTCCTACCTAGAAAAAAATGGACGAGTTTCCAGGCACCAAAATCTCACTGTTTACCAAAGCTCTGCACAGTGGGAAAATACTCAAATTTGGCAACCAATCAGAATAGAGAATTTTCTTAATCTTAGTTTTTGTCCCGAGAGAATAGGCCATGTTCTTAAAGTTCATGCTCTATAGCATAAAGTTTATGTCAAAAACAATTTTTAGTGAAAGGATTTCAAACCTTTTTTTTTTTTTTTTTTTTTATATGTATCATAAAAATATATTGAGTAATTTTTTTTTTTTTTTGAAAACTGTTTGAATGCACACATATATACAAGAATTTTGGAGTAGAAATTTTTCGGACAGCATTCACTTTTCCAGCCGCATGTTGGTGACAGTGTAAAAAAATCAAGACCAGCTTAATTTTCCATACTCTTGAAAAAGAAAATTATTTTCTCAATCTTTAAATAATAACTTGTGATAAAAAGAAAAATTAAATATTTTAATTATTAATTTATTTTTTTTTTATCAGTGGAATATTTTTCTTAGATAATTATTTTTAACATTTAGACAAGGACCTATTTGAAGCGAAAACATTTCATATCAACAAAGTTAAAAAACCACTGGTTGCCAAATGCTGCTGCTTGAAGTTATCAGTAAATAAAACAATTTTTGTTTGGTATCAAGTGCGAAAAAGTGTGATGTGTTTCAAGAAAAAAAAAAAAGAAAAAAAGTAAAAATATTAGATGCAACATTTTATAGTATTTTTAGTTCAATGAAATGAATTTTCTAAAATAATTTATTTTTTAATTTTTTTTTAAACAAAACTAGAAGTGTTTCTAAACAGATTTCAAAAGTAATTGATGAATATGAAAGCCAAAAGGAACAGCTAAAGAGAAAACTAACAAAGAAGCAAGAGGATTTTAATTTCTTTGAAGGGTTTGAGGAGGTTCCAAATTCATTAGATGCATTTGGTGACATAGCAGCCTGCATTTCAGAAATTGAAGACCAGCATTGTTGTGTTCATACACACCAACTTGCAGTGAACGATACTCTTAAAGAGTATCATTCCAGTAATCTTATAGCAAAAGTCAGAAGAGTTGCTATTTCAGCAAGAACACTAAAGCTTGATGCCTTCTTAAAAGAAGGGCTGGAAAAAGAGTTATAATAGGCCAGGCTACCCGCCGGGGTAGCACTTACAATATGGTAAAACGGCTTGTTGAATTGAAGCCTGTTCTTATCGATATGGCAAACCCAGATGTCAGTTTTTCAGAAGCGCAATGGATGCAACTTAAAGACATGGAAGACCTTCTTAATCTTTGTTTACAAGTGACAAAAATGTTTCAAGAAGAGGATCTCACCCCTGGAATGTTTTTGAAAGAGTGGAAAATGTTAACATTCCATATCCAGGCATGATGGTTTGCTTGCAGGAACAATGTGAAAGTCAATGCATCAAAGAGGACAACTGCTTCAGAATAAAATTCTAATGGCTGGAGATCCAATGAATAGTTATCTGAGACTCAGAAAGATGAAGCAAAATCGGTATTTTGTGACTTTGCTGTGAGGACTTGGGGCTTAAATGCAGTTTTTCAGAAGCACAATGGATGCCACTTGAAGGAATGGAAGATCTTGATCTCCCTTTTCAAGTGACAAAAAAACTTCCAAAAGAGGATCACACTTCTGGAATGTTTTTGAAAGAGTGGAAAATGTTAAAACATTCTGTATCCAGGCATGATGGTTTGCTTGCAGGAACAATGCAAGAGTCAATGTGTCAAAGAGAAGGACAACTGCTTCAGAATAAAATTCTAATGGCTCGAATAAATGTAAGATCCAATGAAACTCAGAAAGATAAAGCAAAATCAGCACTTTGTGACCTTGCCGTGAGGATTTCAACCACAGACTCAGAGATGAAGAAGATTTTGAAAAAAACTTTTGGATCAAGATCATACAGCAAGGTCAAAGTGACGTAAACTACAGGAAAAAGTTAAAATCCCACCTTTAGAAAATAAAGCCTTAACAAGTTTCAAGCTAGACTTCCATGCCGCATTACAGCAAGTAGAACAAATAGATAGAAAGTTAAATGTTCATGAAGTTATAAAGCAATACCATGATATAGTGAGTCTGCAAGGTTGGCAGCAGCACTTCCTCCAACACAAGTGAGCGTTGAATGTCTGTTTTCAGCGCAAAGGCTAATCAGGACAGACCAAAGGACTGCAATGAAAGAGAGTAGGTTACCATCACGGCAAAACGTAAAGATATGGTATATAATTTTGATTTTGCGCAGGGGTTCATTGAGAGATGTAGTTTATTTTAAGGAATAGTAAGAAAATGTGTGCGAGCTGTGTTATTAATTTCTTTAACAATCAAACGTCTCTTCATGCTCTGATCCCCACTTGGACCCAGTTGAAACGAATAGCTCCCGTTTTGAGGAAGCTCTTTGCTTTGACAAGCTTCTGGGACTGATTTTCACTCCTGGCCTGAAATGGAAGACTTACATCAGATCTGTTGCGAAAGTTGCTGGGAAAAATGGTTGGATCATTCTTCTGCTCCAGAAAATATCTCGCTTCAATACAATTGTATGACAAGAGGCAAATGCTTGCTAAGATGGAGTACTATTGCCACATTTGGGGAGGAGCTGCTAAGGGTACACATTCCTGCCTTGATAGGGTACAAAACCGTCTTCAAAAACTAGTGGGTGGGGACCTTTTTGTTCCGCTACTTCTTTCTCACAGAAGAGATGTTGCAAGTCTATTTCATACTTTTATGAGCTTTAATCTATGGTACTCCTGTTATGAGCTTTAATCCTATGGTACTCCTGTAAAAAAATTCACAAGTACTTGTCTAGCTATAAAAATTTCCCTACTCTCTATCAGTGCCTAAAACCAAACCAAAATTTAATTTCTTTCCTATAACTGTCCATCTATGGAACACAATGAGGTTGTTTCTCAGCTGATTATAATTATGGTCTGTTTTCAATTCAAGACTAATGGAAACCAGTTCTTGTTGAAAAATCAGACTCTATCCGAGTTCCACCATTATTGATCATCACAGTATTGTTTCGCAGTCTACCCGATACACGTTAACCCGTATCCTCGAGTAGCCCATGGGCCTTGATAAGTGGTGACCTGCCTAGTAAAAAAAAAAAAGAAGAAACCATTGATTTGTATTACATTAATTAAATATGCTGCTCTCTCTTTTTTTTTTTTTCTTTTTTCTCACAGTGGTGCGTGATTATGATGGCCAAGTGTATATCAGAGAATGGGGTGGTGGTATTCTTGCTGGAGGATTTGAACCTCAGGCCAAACCTGTTTTCCATCAGGGCATTCCAGACAATTTTGAATTCCAGTTACTTCCCGAGGATTGGGACCATTTCCGTAAGTTTAATGAGCTTATGTATTTATTTATTTATTTATTTATTAGCAGAGCACCCAGCTTTGCTTGATCATAAAATATGCTTAAATATAATTTATGTAAATTTCTGTGTTTATTATTAAAGAACCAATTCTCACTTAATTATTATATCGTACTCCGTATATAGCAGTGATTTAAAAAAATATGGCCTGGTTGCCTTCAGATAAAATCAAAACCAAAACATTTAGTGCTCCAGCCTTTGTTGTTATTGTTTGAGCTATCATCAGACAGATAAGAAATAGTTAAAAAATAAACGGACTTAACATATAAATGGAAATTTGCACATGAGTATAAGAGCACATTAAGTCAACTTACGCTTGCCAAGTTCCATTTTTTTTAAGTTTTGACCTCTTAGCAGCTATTTTTACCGGCCTTTATATATAAATATATAAAACAACAGTTCAGAAAGAAATGTAATCATTTCATGCATCGCTCTGTGACCATAAGTCTCGGAGGAGATGCACTTTGAAAAAATGGAGATACAGATACACAAGCATAGTTTTTTATATATATATATATATATATATATATATATATATATATATATATATATACACACACACACACCATATATTTCAGCATATAAGGCAACCCTTTAAGTTAAAAAATCATCTTTTAAAGGCTAATATTTTATAAGATGTAAAGTAAATAAAAAATAAAATTAAAAATAAAAAGATACTGGGCGTTACAATCTCTAGCCTAGGCTAAACAACATGGTTTCTTGATTTAGCATTAGTCTTATACAACCAATATATGATAAATTTATGAAAATTTGCTCCAATTTTGTACCTCGTCTTATCTGCCGAAATATACAGTATATACACATTTTATATTATATGCATGTATTGAAAACAAACTCTTGAATGCAAATCTAGGGGTAGACTTTTATGTCAACCAGCCTTGTAACCCATTCCTTTCTTTTTGGGCTTACTTTTTGACTAGCTGGTTTTGGAATTCAGGGGATTGAATGCTAGTGGTGGGATCTCTTTCAGGCTTCTTTTTTTTATTAGCTTCTTACATCAAGTGGTTTCATGCCTTGTCTGGAGTGACGTTTATAAGAAAATTGAAAAACAAAAATGATCTTATATAAGAATTGGAATTTGTAAGTTCAGAAATCAATATCATGCCAATTTAAAAAAAGAAAAAAAAAATTTTTTTAATGATATTTATTTATTCAAAAACAACTTAGTTTTGTGATATACATCTTCATCGGATAAAGAAATGGTTTATGTGTTTTGTTTTTCCTTTTCCTTTCTTATGGCATGGTGTAATTGGAAAAACAAAGTCCATGCAGTGATTTTTTTTTCACTTCTTCCAGTGAGGAAGATTGCTTGTGGCTCCACACTCTGTTACCACACTCAGGGTCTGCCACTGGCAGATCCTAAGTGTGGTAACAGGACTTGGTGCCAGCCCACAAGTCCAAAGTCCAGGCTTGGCTTCAGAAGGAGTGCTACGACTTTGTACTCTTCTCTCATTGGCCCAACTTCTCCTCCGATCTGAACCCGCGGGACTATTTTGTTTGGTTATACATCAAGAACATCACCAACATGACCTCCTACAACACCAAAGCCGCCATTTGCCGAGTATTCACTGAGCTCCCACCGGCGCTTGGGGAAAAGGCATGCTCTCAATTCCGGACCCATATTGAAGCAGTGATTGAGACTGCAGGCGGCTACATTAAATAGATGTCCGCTCTAGGACATAATCAAGTTACCTAAATTGATTTTTTTCAGTAAAAGTTTTAAAATAAAGCTGTAATTGTTTGTTAGGAGTCTCGAACCCAACCCTTTATTATTATTACGGGGGTACCAAAAAAAAAATAAATAAATAATAAACAGAGAGACCCACTGGAAAGTGAGAAAACTTAAAGAAACAGCTCACATGCTCGGACATAACAACCTACTGAGCAAACCAAGCATAGAGCTGAATGCAATTTGGACACACCTGATAGAGAGAGAAAACCTTGAATAACATTAACAAAACCAACTAAGAATTGCCCTAGTGACATATGGCCGAGTGGTCCTAGACGTTGTATCAAAGTTTACAGTTACCCAAAGGTGCTGAGTTCAATCCTGAACGAAGGCAGTGAAAAAAGTAACATCCAAAACAGAGAATCAGCAACTATGTCCCAAAGCCTAGCTGGAGTCCGAACACGGTGCCCCCGTAATAATAATAAAGGGTTGGGTTCAAGACTCCTAACAAACGGTTCCCCAGTTCGATACAAAATACCTGACGAAAGCCGGAAGGCAAAACGGCCGAATCGTTGTGACAATAACAACCAAGATGAGGAAGTCAGTCCAACAATCTCAATCAATGGAAACACCTCATCTCAAAAATACAGACAATTACTAAAGCTGTAATGTTTTCTTTAGGACGACACTTTTACCGTTCCACCCTATATAGTATATTTATATAATACTAGCAATTCTGCCCGGCTTTGCTCAGGCCCTATGTACTGTTCATAGCTTTACGTGCATATGTATATATTAAAAAGTGAATATGTACGGCAATGCCTTTCTATATAATAGGCCTCCTTAACTACCATAGAGAAAAGTTGGTAGAGACCGCAGAGGTCGAATTTTTTTAACATTGACCTCAATTTTGACCCCCTTAACATTTATTGTTTTGGGCTCAAATTATATTAAAATGTTGAACCAATGTCCAAGTAACCCACATCTAAAACTTCAAGTGTTTAGACCCAAAATTGGCGGAGGAGTTTGGTAGAGTTTGTAAAGGTCAGCTTTGTAAACTTTGACCTTTTGCCAGCCAAATTTTCGCCCAAAAAACTGATTAAAAAGCTTGCTGTATGTCTGAATACCCTTTTTGTAAAATTTCAAATGTTTAAGCCCAAAATTGGCTTAATAGTTTGCTAGAGACCGCAAAGGTAAAATCTTTTTGACTTTGACCTCTTGGAAGCCAAATTTTCAGCAAAAAGAACGATTAAAAAGCTTGCCCTATGTCTGAATACACTTTATGTAAAATTTCAAATGTTTAGACCAGAAATTGTCTGAGTAATTTGGTAGATACTTTGACCCCAATTATGACCCTTAACATTTATTGTTCTGGGCTCAAATTAAATTATAAAGTTAGATCCATGTCCAAGGAACATATATCTAAAATTTCAAGTGTTTAGACCCAAAATTGACGGGGTTTGGTAGAGTTCTCAAAGGTCAAATTGTTGAACTTTGACCCCTTAACAGCAAAATTTCTGGCTAAAAACCGATTAAAAAGATTTTCCGAAATCTCAATATTCTGTATCTAAAATTTTGAGTCTGTAGACCGAAAATTGACAGTTATTTGGTAGGGAAATGTACACAGACAGACATTTTCACTTTTATAGATATACTAGCATTTCAGCCCGGCATTGCCCAGGTGTTTGGAGGTGTATGTTGAGCAAAAAAAAACAAAGTGATGGTAGGAAGGTAAGCTCAAACCCGTACCGCGAAGGAGAAAAAGAACGGGGGGAGGGGGGAAACTGACATCTTTGCTGTTACGACCTGGAAGTGACGTAGGTGTAAATTTTAGGCTAGACAATCGAAAAGAGGGGATGACTTTCGACAATATCAGCGAAAAAAGCAACCCCCTCTCTGTAGAAAAGTGCCCAGTTGAAGGTGAAGAAATTAATGTTTTTAGCCAATTTTTCGATATTTGTCATCTGAAAGGTTGAACTACAAAACAATACTGATCTAGTAAAAATCCGTCGCCTCTGTCGAAAGTTTTAGGCAAACATGCAAACATACATATATACATACATACATACATTTATATATTGATAGTTCAAATTTTCGACCCAAACTGATTAAAAAGCTTGCCCTATTTCTGAATACCCTTTATGTAAAATTTCAAATGTTTAGACCAGAAATTGTCTGATTAATTTGGTAGAGATCACAGAGGTCAAATTTTTTTTAACTTTGACCCCTATTATGACCCCTTAAGATTTATTGTTTTGGGCTTAAATCAAGTTAAGTTAGATCCATGTCCAAGGAACCTATGTCTAAAATTTCAATTGTTTATACTCAAAATTGGTGGAGGAGTTTGATGGAGTTTTCAAAGGTCAAATCGTTGAACTTTAATCTCTTAACAGCCAAATTTCTGGCTGGAAACGGATTACAAAGATTTTCCCAAATCTCAGTACCCTGTATATCAAATTTCTAAGTCTGTAGACTTAGAATTGACAGTTATTGTGTAAGGAAACACACACACACACAGACAGACAGATGGACACATTCAATTTTATAGATATATAGATATAGGTAGATTGGGCGCAATACATAGTAATGATTGAAAAGGTTTTTAAAAAAAAAAGACTTATGCACCACCACCTAGAATCGAAACCAAAACTTTCAGCTCACAATTTATTTTTGCCTCTGTCGTTAATGACTGGCTATGAAGGCATTTATAATGCAAGGCTAAAAATTAAAATATGAACCAATAGCTACTACATTATGCATTCGTAATGTCAGCGTTCGACCTTCACCTGGAAAATTTCTTTTTTTTTTAATTTCCACACTTTTGCACCGATTTGTCCTGGGTAAAACCCAAATATAAAGTTTGGTATGGATTCAAATACCTTATATATGAAGTCTCCTGTCTGTAGACAAAAAACGCTAGGAGGAGTTTGGTAGGCAAAATTTGTTAAACAAAAATATATAAGTATACATAAATATATATGGAAACAGTTTTGTGTTTACTATAAACATTTTATGCAAATATTATGCAAGTATAAATTATGTAGAATATCTGCATTAATATAATTACACATAATAGTTAACTAAAGATGATCATCCCATAAGAAAACCGAATAAACTAATAGGGAATTAATTAAAATGAATGTTTAAAAGAATATGCAAATAGGCTAGAGCTTTTACTAGTGAATGCAATTTCACAACTCATATATAAGAAAGTTGTATTTTCAAGAGGCTAGCCTTTTTTCTATTGTTCTTGACATTTGAGGGTTGCTCTTGGCCTTCAGGCCAGGATCAAAGTGTAGTATCTGTTCCGGCAGATGCTGCAAGCTATGACTAGCAAGGACCAGATGTGGGGGCAACCCCACATGCCTGACCTTTAACCAGCTCCCATTTCCCACCTCTCGGGAGCTGGTCCCCTTTTTCCCTTCCCCCTCCCTTCACTCCTCACATTAAAAATCGGCCTTGTGCCTAATTTGCTCGGTGGGGGAGCAAATAAATACCATCTGTTCCGGCAGATGCTGCACTTAAGATAATTTGTACAAGTCAATGGAGGGGAAACCCTCTATACTGGGACAATTATTATTTTTGGTAACCAGAGTGCCCCCTTTTTGCCTACTTTTAGGGGAGCTGGTTTTTACCTCACATTAAAAACGGCCTTGTGCCTAATTTGCTCAGTGGGGGAGCAAATAAATACCATCTGTTCCGGCAGATGCTGCAAGCTATGACTAGCTATGACTAGCAAAGACCAGATGTGGGGGCAACCCCACATGCCTGACCATTAACCAGCTCCCATTTCTCACCTCTCGGGAGCTGGTCCTCTTTTTCCCTTCCCCCTCCCTTCACTCCTCACATTAAAAATCGGCCTTGTGCCTAATTTGCTCGGTGGGGGAGCAAATAAACACCATCTGTTCCGGCAGATGCTGCAAGCTATGACTAGCAAAGACCGGATGTGGGGGCAACCCCACATGCCTGACCTTTAACCAGCTCCCATTTCCCACCTCTCGGGAGCTGGTCCCCCCTTTCCCTTCCCCCTCCCTTCACTCCTCACATTAAAAATTGGCCTTGTGCCTAATTTGCTCGGTGGGGGAGCAAATAAATACCATCTGTTCCGGCAGATACTGCAAGCTATGACTAGCTATGACTAGCAAAGACCAGATGTGGGGGCAACCCCACATGCCTGACCTTTAACCAGCTCCCATTTCCCACCTCTCGGGAGCTGGTCCCCTTTTTCCCTTCCCCCTTCCTTCACTCCTCACAATAAAAATTGGCCTTGTGCCTAATTTGCTCGGTGGGGGAGCAAATAAATACCATCTGTTCCGGCAGATACTACAAGCAAAGACCATATGTGGGGGCAACCCCACATATAAGACCTTGGTCAATGTAGGGGCAACCCTTCATACCAATTGTCACTATCCAGCTCCCCTACTCCCCAGGGAGTTGGTCCCCATTTCCCCTTCACTCCTCACATTAAAAATCGGCCTTGTGCCTAATTTGCTCAGTGGGGGAGCAAATAAATACCATCTGTTCTGATACCTACATCGTGCGAGGCAGTGCTGTTCTGGCGACACATTCTCGTACCCGGAACACCTGACAAGCTTTTTGGGTCGCGTTCTGTCCGCACCCCCACTTTGTCTGTCTTTCTCTGCTCTCCCCCCTCCCCCACGGGGGGGGGGGGATCCGAGCTGATAATTTACGACCTTCCCGCGAGGGAGGGTCGGAAACACCTTCTCTCTTCCCTCCACTAACTTCCCATTCCCTCTCTCAGTTCTATCTCCCCTCTTGCCGCCTTTTGGCGCCACCTCTTTTTGGCGCCAAAGTCGGCTCCCCACTTTGGACGCTGATTCCACGTCACTTTTTTCAGTGATTTTTTTTTTAAAAGAGGGACCCAAAACGGACACCCCCAGCCCGGGGGCCACCAATATGGATACCCTCAGCCAGGGGCCCACCAATATGGATACCCCCAGCCAGGGGAGCAGTAGCCCCCCAAGAGGACGAATCCCCAACAGGAGAAAAAACAACTGCTGATGGGGCGTCGCCCGAGTATGACACCATTGGATGCTAACCAGGAGGGGGAAAATTTAACAACAGCTCCCTCCGAGGGCGACTCCCCCCAAAGGGGAGCAAAACCAAAATCGGTTGTAGCATCTCACTCCAACCACAGAAAGGAGGAGGTGCCAGACCAAAAGGACAATAAAGGGGACAGCGCTCCCCAGGAGGGCTGCTCTCCCAAAAGGGGAGCAGATCAAGAAAATGAGGGGGCATACCGCCTGGACCTCACAAACGAGGAAGGGGCAGACGGCCCCAAAGTAAACAAAAAATATCATGCTCCCCAAGAGGCCGACTCCCCAAAACGGGAAGCTGCTCCCGAAAAAGACACTAAAAAGGGAGCCGCCGCCCAAAAATGTGACACTCCCACAAAAGGACTGACCAAGACATCTGGGGAGGCAGGAAGTGTCGCCAATAAACAGGCAGGGGCGACCTCCATAAAAGACCAAAAACGGTCTAACCCCACTAAAGACCCCATACCAACACCAACAAGAGGGTCTGCGTGGGGGAAGACCGTAGAAAAACAACTGTCCCCTCAAGAGTATAGAGACCTGTACCTGACAAAGTACAGACAATACATAGAGGGGGCAGATATAAAACCCATACCAGGTGCCTGGGAGGCGATTGAGGGCAGAGTCCTGTCCTTTGCCATTTCCGATATACCGGAAAACCGCCTCCTAGGGATGAAGAAGGAAGACATGGCGGGGCTCCTCCACAAACTTAACATCCCAGTACTATACCTGTACCAAAGGAGCTTCGCTGTGTGGGACAATCTCCTACCCACCAAGGATGATGCGGAGAGACTCTCCCTCCAAGAAATAAAGCATGGGAGAGTCAAACTAATTCCTGAATACCAGGGCAAGAGAAGGACTCGGGTGCAGGTATTTAATGTGCCAACCCAAATACCTGCGGAAGTATTAGGATGCCTCTTCAGCCAGTACGGTGAGGTAGAACAGGTGACCCCAGTACGGTCAAAAACTGGGACTCACCTGGGCTGCTACACAATAGCAATGAGGCTGAAGAGGGAGGGTGTTCGAGCAATACCACCGCTGCTGACATACAAAGACGCCAGCATAACGGTAGTGGTGGAGGGCCGTCGTCCACACTGTTGGTTCTGCCAAAAGCAGGGCCACATGGCTAGGAGTTGCCCCCAAAGGGTAACCCCTAATCAAACAACTCAAAAGGCGGTCACAACCCCTGAGACAACGCCCGCACCAAAACAGGCGGCAACAACCCCTGCAACTGCAGCACCAACCCCAGCTCCAAGGAAAACCCAAACCACCCAGGAGACCAAGGGGGAAGAATGGAGCACGGTAGTGAGACAAAAGCGGAAACACATAATCCCTTCTGCCACCGTCCCACCACCAGCCCAAAAATCGAGGCAGGAGCCTCTGCAAATGCAGCAACAACAACAGCCACCGCAGCCAATGCCGCGGAAACAACTGCAGCAACAACTACTGCAGCAGCAAAATCAGCAAGTGCAGCAGAAGCAGCAGCAGCAACGACACCAGCGAGAGCAGCAACAACAAAAACAGCTGCAGCAGCGAATAGAGGAGCAGACACAACCAACGGTCCCCACACCAATCGAGACGGGAATCAAGCGGAGAAAAGACTGCTCCTCTGAGGATGAATCTGCAAGTGAGAGGGAGAGGAACTCAACCTCAACTCTCCCCGGTTCATTTGAAAGAATGAAAAAGAAAAACAAAAGAAGAAAAGAGGAAGAAAAGGTGGCCCCCACTCCCTGTGAACATACACCACCCCTAACAACAAAATCCACTTCCACCCCCAAACCACACACTGCACTAACACCAGACACCGCACCAACACGAGACACCACACCAACACGAGACACCGCACCAACACCAAACACCGCACCAACACCAGACACCACACCAACACCAACACCAGGCACCACACAAACACCCGTCCCCACACCAAGTCAAACTGAGCCACTACCCCAAAAAGAAAATGAAAAGAATGAACCGAGGGAGAGGAGAGACTCCTCTGCCTCTTGCAGACCAAAGGTCCTTGCCCCCGAGGAACTATGTAATGTAGACCCTCTATCTGTGGCCACAGACATTTCCCATCGGCAGAGGAAAAACTTAAAACCTCTGCTCGATTACAAACAGATAGAGGGGAAAGATGTAAATATCCCCTCAAATTTCCCGGACGCCCCACTCCTTATAACTTTTGTCAGAACTCCAGAGGCCTGCAAGACCAACTTGTGGACAAGGCTGCAGGCCGCTGAAGGGGCGTTTCCGGGAATTGAACTGGTGAAAAAAAATGACCCTTCTCTTGATGAACTGTCAAAACAATGCAAGGGAAGGGTCCCCGTGTTGGTCCATCCGTCACTCTACAGGGCCATAAAATTAATTTATCCTTTGGACGTCGGCGGCATTGCGAGAGAAAGTCAGGATATGAAAAACCTGACCACCTTGAGCATGGCACATAACGTCGGCGTCCTCTCCCCAGCTGACTTCGGAGTTGAGTGTGACACACCCTAAGGTAGGTACCATGGCTTTGAATTTGGCTAGTTTGAATGCGAGGGGCTTGAGATCACCGGGCCGGGCGGCTCGCCTCCGGCACGACCTCTTGTCCCTGGGAGTGGGTGTGGCTGCGATTCAGGAGACGCATTTCGTTTCCTCTGTGGACTGTCAGGTGCTGGCCAGAGATTTTGAGGTTTTCTCAGCATATGACAGCCCGCGGGGGAAGGGAGTTTCCGTGCTGGTTAAACGTACCCTGTCGGCGACGGTCGACGTTGTCCATAGTGATGTGGTGGGCAGGCTGGTTGTGGCCGATGTTGCCGTAAAAGATTCTGTGTTTCGGGTGATCGCGGTTCATGTGCCCAGCACCGCTCGTGAGAGGGTCTCATTCTTCAGTCAGCTTGACGCGTTTGTAGATTGTCGGAAGCGGGTAGTGCTAATAGGAGATTGGAACGCCATCTTAGACCCCGAGATAGATAAGGTAGGAGGCGATGCTAGAGGATCGGAGAGGTGCGAGTCCAGCCTGGCTGATCTGATGGCTAGATGCGGTCTGGTCGACAGGTTTCGGTTCGAGCATCCGGGGCGGGAGATGTGGACGTGGACCAATAGCGTTTCCTCCTATCCAAATACCTATTTGGACAGGATGTTAGTTAGGAGAGGCGAAGTAGACTTCTTATCTTGTCCCACGTTCACTTGGCTAGGCCAGACGGACCATAAATTAGTTATGGCCCACCTGAAGCTAGGAAATAGGCCTAAGTTAGCGGGGTACTGGAAGTTAAACACCTCCCTTCTGGAGATACAAGACTTCCAAGATCAGTTAAGAGAATTGATTAAAAAGGCACTAGTGGGGGCGGTTACCGGGAGTAAGTGGTGGTTAGGTCTCAAAGCCAAGATCAGAAGCTTCTCCGTCAAGTATGCCCAGCGCCTCGCACTAGATAAGGCCAAGACGAAGAAGCAGCTAGAGCAGAAACTAGCCCAGGCTACGGGGGAGGGTGATAGGGTTAGTCAGGAACTAGCTAAGCAAGACCTTCTACGCGAGACTAGCGAGCGTTACGAAGGCCAAGTAGTTAGAGCTAGGCTTAGAAAGATAGGCAACGAAGCAGTCAATTCTGATGCAGACGTGCGCCGTGAGGTTTCTAGGCGTGGCTCGGACAAATATATTACGAAAGTCAAACATCCGGATGGACGCACCCTGGAATCGACTCGGGAGATCTGCGAGGGGTTTCGAGAACATTTCGAGAAGTGTTTTACGCAGCAGCCCGATCTTCCGGTCCTTGAGTTTAGCGACTATTTGGCCGACTCTCCCCGCCTCGAGGCGGCTAGAGCGGCTGGTTGCGAGGGCCGGGTGACGGAGCGGGAGGTCTTTACTGCGCTGAAGCAGGTCAGCTGTGACAGATCGCCAGGACTTGATGGTCTGCTATACGAACTGTACTTGAGGCTGTCGCCCATGTTTCTGCCTCTTCTGACGGATATGTTCAACCATTGGTTTGCTCAGGGATCCATCCCAGGGCAGGTGACCAAGGGAGTGATCACATTGCTGAAGAAAGGTGACGGGCATGGAGGGGAAGAGTTAGACGATTACAGGCCCATAACTCTGCTAAACACAGAGTTGAAGATTTTGGCCAAGGTCCTGTCGAATCGGCTGCAGGTTGTTATCGACGAGTTGGTTGAACCGGAACAGAACTACGCTGTGAAGGGGAGATCGATTCAGAACAACTTGCACCTGATCCGCACGATCCTAGAGGGGGGAATAGATGACGACACGGAAGCCGCGCTGATAAACTTAGATCAGTCCAAAGCTTTCGATAGGGTCGACCATCGTTTCCTGGCATCTGTCTTAGAGGCCGCCGGTTTTAAACCGGACTTTTGCAAGTGGATCTCCATAATGTATCGACAGCCCATGGCTGTCGTGCAAGTCAACGGAAAGCGCTCAAAACCCTTTGTTATCTCTCGGTCGGTTCGTCAGGGTTGTCCACTGTCGCCCCTGCTTTATGTCCTGGCTTTGGAGCCTCTTCTCCGCAAGCTGAGACATGGGGAGGCAAATTCGGCCCTGCGCGGAATGGCTCTGCCTGGTGGCTCAGCTGCCAAGGTATCCGCGTTCGCCGATGATGTCACGATCTTCGTGTCGGGCTTCAGAGACATTGAGGTCGTGTCGGAGGCACTCACACAGTACGAAAGAATCACGGGGGCCAAGATAAACCGCAACAAGTCGGTAGGACTGCGGTTGGGCGCATGGAGTGGCAACGCAAACCTCCCTGCGCCCTTCAGCTGGACAGATGGCCCGGTCCGGATCCTCGGCGTGTGGTTCGGACCGGGTCTCCAGCTTGACAAGAATTGGTTGGAGGTACGGTCAAAGGTGGAGGCTGCAGTCAATTCGTGGCTTCCTAGGAAACTTTCCTTAAAGGGTAGAGCTGAGGCGTGCGCCACTTACGTCTTTCCTCTCATCCTTTACCGACTGGCCGTACTTCACCTGCCTGCACAACACCTAAAAGCTCTTGTCGAACTCTTGTCCTCGCTCCTTTGGGACAGAGGAAGACACTGGGTGAGCAGACAGGTCTGTATTCAACGTCCGTATGAGGGAGGCTTGGGAATGCCGGACTTGAAGTGTCATCGAGATGCTGAGAGGCTGGCCTTTCTGAGCCACTATATGCAGGATGACCAACCGTGGCACCCCGTGGTTACTGCCGCCTTCCCTGACCTCGTTCTCGACCCTTCCATCGAGAGCCGTCGCAGGCCGCGGGGAGAATCTGCCTACATGAAAGAGTGCCGAGCCGCGCTAAAACGACTACCAAGGTCCAGTGACCTTGTGACTGCTACCCGTAGGGAACTCCACAGGGATCTAGTGAAGGGGGCCGCCGACCCACTATGCGCGCGTTTGGGGTGGCAGCAGAGTGAGATCCGCTCCGCGTGGAGCTGGGCGCCAGGTTCAAGTCATCTGAACAATTCGGAGTTCTCTCTGACCTGGCGATTGGCCCGAAATGCACTTCCACTCAACAACATACAATGCAGTTCCGGGTTTTTGGAGTCGCCTGATTGTCCCCGTTGTGGGACAACGGCCGTAGAAACTACAGATCATGCTTTCTTTGATTGCCGCGAACTCCGCCAGTACTGGTTGTTTGTCAGCGGAGTGATGGCTCGCATCGATCCTGAGCATCCTCGCCCAATTACTGTATCCAATGTTGTGGACAACGTGAGGCCGCCGTGGGACCGGGAAAGACAAATGGTCTACGTTACGATCCTGGCCGTGGCGAGAATGGTGATTTGGACGTCACGTTTGCAAGGTTGCCGGGGGGTGTTGTCTTTTTCTGATCAAGATCTGATCGCGTTCTTTAAACACCAACTACGGGTGAAGATCAGATGTGATAGAAGAAGGCTGCATCGCGCGGCATTTGACAGAAGATGGATACATGTGGCAAGTCTGTGTGTACGAAGAGGAGCCAAATTTGAATACGTGTTCCCCGCCTAGGTGTGGAACGCGCAGTTCTGTAAAGTAAAATTAAACAAGTAGTCTCTTAGCTAGCTGAGTGTGTGTTCCATCCCTCCCTGATTAGGAAGCCTCCAAGATCCCCATCCCCTCTTACCTGCAATTTTTGTTTTCACCCCTTCCTCTAAATTTTACCCATCTTGGAGAAAAAGAAATACAAACTAACCTCCATCCCTTACCCACAAAAATTTTCTTTTCTCCATTCACCCCCATCTAGAGGGCATCCCCACCTAGAGACTGACCCGCAGAAGCGAGGTTACTTTTACAAACCTAGTGGAACGGGCAGTCTATCAACTAGACGGGGTTGGGAGGGTCCTACTAATCACCTTTTTGTTTTTTCTTCCCCCGCCCTCAACACAAATGAATTATTGTTACCATTTTATTGTTATCTTTTTTGTTTTTACACGTCAATAAAAAATGTTTTCAACATTGGGAGTTACTAGGACGTCCCCCAATATGAAAGGGTGAATGCGGTATTATGGTGAAAGAAGATACTAGCTGGGAGAAACTTTTGACTTTGTTTAGTTCTGGAGTGACAAGGATGACCAACGACCCCCAAAATCCCCCCTTTTGAGTTGGCCATGTGCCTAAGTTTTTTGTTCAACGTTAATTTTGAATGTATTTTTTAACATGAATAAAAGATTTAATATCTCAAAGTGTAGTATCTGTTCCGGCAGATGCTGCAAGCTATGACTAGCTATGACTAGCAAAGACCAGATGTGGGGGCAACCCCACATGCCTGACCTTTAACCAGCTCCCATTTCCCATCTCTCGGGAGCTGGTCCCCTTTTCCCTTCCCCCTCCCTTCACTCCTCACATTAAAAATTTGCCTTGTGCCTAATTTGCTCGGTGGGGGAGCAAATAAATACCATCTGTTCCGGCAGATACTGCAAGCAAAGACTATATGTGGGTGAAACCCCACATATAAGTTATTGGTCAATGTAGGGGAAACCCTTCATACCAATTGTCACTATCCAGCTCCCCTACTCTCCGGGAAGTTGGTCCCCATTTCCCCTTCACTCCTCACATTAAAAATCGGCCTTGTGCCTAAATTGCTTGGTGAGGGAGCAAATAAATACCTTGTTGTTCTTGGCCTTCGGGCCAGGATCAAAGTGTAGTATCTGTTTTGCAGATGCTGCACTTAAGGTAATTTGTCCCAGTCAATGGAGGGGAAACCCTCTATACTGGGACAATTACTATTTTTGGACCCACCCAGAGTGCCCCCTTTTCCTTTTTTTTCAGGGAGCTGGTTTAACCCCACTTTAAAAATGACCTTGTGTCACATTTTGCTTTGGTAGGAAAGCAAATAAATACTAATAAATGTAAAAGAGGGTTTTTAATATGAATATCAATACACACTAAAAAAAACGAATTTATAGGAGTATATATATATATATATTCGGGGGGTTTTTATTCAAAAGTAATAGACTAATGAATTCAACGAGGTTGTTAGATAGTGCTCAATAAAAAGAGCTGATAATACTTGTTTATTGTTATATAGACATGTTTACATCCCGCTGCTACAAACAGCCATTTGTTTCATTCAATGTTTGTAGCAGCGGGATGTAAACATGTCTATATAACAATAAACAAGTATATATATATATATATATATATATATATACACTCGGGGTTTTTTATTCAAAAGTAATGGACTAATGAATTCAACGAGGTTGTTAGAAAGTACTCAATAAAAAAAGCTGATAATACTTGTTTATTGTTATATAAACATGGTCACATCCTGCTGCTACAAATAGCCACTTGTTTCAATCAAACAACAGATATCATCAGGCAGCAACTTGACTTTGAATAGTCAAGTCGCTGTCTGATGATATCTGTTGTTTGATTGAAACAAGTGGCTATTTGTAGCAGCAGGATGTGACCATGTTTATATAACAATAAACAAGTATATATATATATATATATATGCATACTAACAGGGAGACACTGTATTGTTGGGGATTGCATGCGGATCAATGAATCTTCTACATTCTCATACATCTATCTTCTGCTCATGTTACATCAGTGACCCTAACCCAATGGTGTAACTTGCCAACCTTCATCTTTATACTAGAATAAAATCTCTCCATTAGCTCGATTTTTTTTTTTTTTTTTTTTTTTTTTTTTTATGCAACAGGTTGTTTGTTTTTGATCATCTGTTGCGAATTGCTGGATTGCTAAAGTTTGTTCCACATGAATAAATACAACAGATGTTATTTTTCTAAATGAATAAATGTATTAATTATTGTTTATTTTTGTTTTTTTATGAATGTTTGGATTTTAATATATCAAGTAGTTCTGTTTTGCATTTTTTTTTTTTTTTTTTTGCTTGACAAATATTTATTATTTGTGTTCAAATGCTTCTATATTTGGGAAGAATTTATTTGATTTTCAACAAATTGTAATCTACTTCTAAACTATAAGTTGATTTCTTTCTTTTTGGTCCCCCCCCCCCCAACAACAGGAGGAGGGTGGACCTGTAAATTCACCCTTGTCTGTTCGTCCATTCGCACTTTTCTCAATAACTACACCTTGGAATTATTTTGAAATTTTGCACAAACATTTAACATGATATGAGTAAAAAAGTAACAGAACGGATTTTCCGGAAAAACTCCGGTTTCCCCCTAGTGCTGCCTTTTGGGTTAAAATAGCTAAAATTTACACTTTTTTTTTTTTTATTAAAAAAAAAATTTGATGCCTTGGATTTTTATAAAACTTTCTGAAAAGTTGTAACTAACTGATTTTTACATAATTTTGTTTGTCTGTACTTTGCGATAAATATTCGGTGTGCCCAAGGGGCTATTTTATGACTAATAAAAACACTCCATTTTTGGGACTATTTTACCATATTTGTCCAAAATTTTCTGTGTTTTGCATTGTGCTGAATTCAAATTAATATGTTACGGTCTTGGGGACTTTTAGGGCTAAATGGTGTCAGACAAATGATGAACTTAGTCATTTCTTTTTTTGTTGCATGGTGCAGAACTCAAATTTACATATGTTAAGGCCTAAAACTGCACCGTTTGTTCATTTTCACCAGGATTTGACGTCCTCTGAGTACTTTTGGGGCTAAATGGGCGAGGGGGGGGGGATTTGCTGAACTTAGTCATTTTTTTTTTTATGCCTCATTCACTGTGCACTGACGGGGGACCATGCATGCTTCACTTGTTTATTTTAAATTAATGTTTCGAATATTTATTTAAACAGCAAACTTTTCCAAACAAGATACTGGCATTGCCCAGCTGTAAGATATACTTAATTATATTTAAATTCATTCAGATTATGTGTTCATTATTATAGACAATTCTCCATCAATTATTATATTGTACCTAATATATAGTAGTGAAATTAAAACTAAAAAAGTATATCTGACTTGGGTGCCATCAGCTAGAAATGCAATCAAAACATACAATTCTCCACCGTCATTTTTTAGCCTCTGAGTCACGTCCATATGCAGACAAGATTTTAGCAAGCACGGCCAGACAGTCCAAAGAGTTATATATTCACCTGCCATCCCTTTTTTCAAAGATGGAATCGCCTGTTAAGAAAACAAAATTCAAGCAAGAGCACAATGTTCATATATATTTATATATAACTAGCGGGGGGGGGGGGGGCATGCAACCAAACAAATAAATATTTTATTGCCTTGGACCCTTTGTGTGAGTTATTGTGAATAAACAAGCAAGGACAGCCGAAGTTTAGATTAAAACTTTGGGTTTGTATTACTATACACATAGATTCGAAAAAGTTGTCAAAAAACAAATATATAACAAATAAATGTTATCAAAAGCAAGATAAGTTACTTTTCTACCTAACTAAATAATTTTTTAGTGTTTTTATTTAATGTAACGTGTTTCTTCAGCTCGAAAAACATTGTTTACTGATGTATTTGAAAAATGTAAATGGCGATCGATTCTGTGTTGAATACGTAAGTTTGGGAAAATGAGTTAAAAATGAAAACTATACAAAATACTGTTTGAAACCCACTCAATATATGTTTCTGTAACATAGGCTGATAGATATTCGGTGGGTTTTTAGCAGTATTTTGTACAGTTTTTTTTAGTTTTAACTCATTTTCCCAAACTTAGGTATTCAACACAATCCGTTGCCATTTGCATTTTTCAAATATATCAGAAAACAGTTTTTCGAGCCGAATAAATACTTAACATTAAATAAAAATACTAAAAAATTATCCAGTTAGGTAGAAAAGTAACTTATCTTGCTTTTGATAAAATTTACACATTTGTTTTTTTTTGTTTTTTTTGTTTGTTTTTTTTGTTTTTTGACAACTTTTTCGAGTGTACAGTAATACAAACCCAAAACTTATATTTCAGATGGATTAGTGATAGTATTTTTCTTGGTAAAATGCATTGTGAATTATTCTGATAACATGGACACAGAAAAAAAAAAACAGTATTTGACGCCCTCGTATGTGTAAAATATGCCCGATTGGTTTATGTCAAGAAACTTGGTTCGTTTTCAGCATCACCATTGCTATAAATATCACTGCTCCTTCTAATTCTGAATTTTGTTGGTGCTGCTATTTACGTTTTGTAAATCTGGAGAGATATGAAATATAACAAGGGCAAGGTGAGGGGTGGAGAAGGTAGTCCTTGGTAATTATGAGAATACCTTTCACCAGAGCGGAACAACATACATAATCGATATCAAATGTTCTTGTTCCAGGGAACGTGTTTATTGATATGTGATCTTTGATATTACTCATTTAAAATAGGTAATTTAATATTTACAATTGATCAAATTATTGATGCTTAATAGTTGCTTGTAGTAGATGTTATTTAATCAGATTTATCAAGGAAAGGTGTTTGTCTGTATATTCAGCTAAAAGTCAAAAACCACACAAGATACATCTGTAACAGTCAGGAATGAAATAAAGATTTCCTTGCTCTTTCAAATCAATGTCCCTGCTAAGTGATTTTGGCCTCTCACTTACCAGTCAGCTTTCAGGGCATATTTATGTCTTGGGCAACATTCACTAACCTTGCTAGTCGAAGGTCGTCGGGTGATCGACGATCATGCATGTTTGACACGTGGTTAAAAGTCCAGATTGCTGGAAGAATGATGAAATTTGTATTTTTCAAAGATGCTAGAAAAATAGACCTTGATGATAATTGAGATCATCATCGGCTGTCACTCGTGTCCGAGTAAGACTGTCCTCAGTTGTGGCTTCTGTGGGTCCTCAGGTGAGCATAGAACTCAATCCTAGACCCAATTTTTCTTGTGCAATTTGGGCAGATAAAGGTAGTGGTGGTGGGGTTGGGTGTGTCTGGTTGATAATCTGTCCTTTCTGTGCTTGCGTTTATCCTCAGCAGCTTGATTTAGGTCACTACTATAAAGCGCAGCACCTTTGTGGACAGCGCTCCTCCATGCCAACCTGCTCCCAGCCACGTCCTTCCCATGTCTCAAGGTCCATGTGAAACCGCTTTAGATTTACTTTGATGTTGTCCTTATACCTCATCTTTTGGCCACCCTGGGCACGCTTTCCCTCAACAAGCTGAGAGTAGAAAATCTGTTTTGGGAGGCGGAGATCCGGCATTCGGACAACATGACCAGTCCATCTGAGCTGGCGTTGAGCAACAGTAGCGGTGATAGTAGGAATGTCAGCCTCACTCAGGACGCTGGTGTTGGTGCGTCGGTCCTTCCAACTGATTTTGAGGATTTTTCGGAGGCATCTTTGGTGGTACGTCTCCAGGGTTTTTACGTGCCTCCTGTATGTGGCTCAGGTCTCCGATCTATAGAGAAGAGTGGGCAGCAAGACAACTTTGTATACCATGATTTTGGTCTTTTGCCAGAAGGTCACGGTTCTGACTGTGATAATTGAGATAACAGCTTCCTGAAAGAGCCTTAGAGAAATATCAATAAGTTGTCACCTAATAGATATCCATTCTATTGAAAAGGGGTTTTTAAAAAAAGTTTTGTTTTCTACAAGCAGTTCAACCCGGCTTTGCTCGGGCCCTATATACTTTTCATAACTGTCCCTACGTGTGAATACACTTTATGTAAGATTTCAAATGTTTAGACCAAAATTTTTAATTTCGTAGAGACCACAGAGGTCAAATTTTTTTTTTTTAACTTTGACCCCAATTTTGACCCCTTAACATTAATATTTTGGGCTTAAATTAAAATGTTTGACCCATATCCAAGTAGCCTACATTTAAAATTTCAAGTGTTTAGACCTAAAATTGGCAGAGGAGTTTGGTAGAGTTTTCAAAGGTCAAATCGTTGAACTTTGACCCCTTGACAGCTAAATTTCTGGCCAAAAATCGATTAAAAAGATTTTCCCAAATCTCAATACTCCTTATCTCGAGTCTCTAGACCAAAAATAGACAGTTATTTGGTAGGGAAATGTACACAGACATCCGGGGGGGAAAAAAGGGCTACTAAGGAGTCAAAATTGAAAAATTAGTATGTGGGGGTCATCGGATTTTTATTTATTCATCAACTGTTTCACGAATGCACATGTATGAATGGTTCAGATTACTTATGTAAAGCATAAGTCAGGTTGAAAACGCTTTATAAAGAGTGTGCCATGCTGACCAAATGGTAATCATACTTCTCTCACTGTCTTAAGGTTTTGGTTTCGCTCTCAGCCAGAGTATTTTTTTTTATTTATTTATTTTTTTTTTATTTTTTTACTTACAAGAAATGAACTGTCTAGAAAAAACAATCTTTACATGCACGTGTCTTAGTTTTTTCCATTTTTTTTTTTTAATTTTTTTACTTCATTTCTTTTTAAAATAAAGTTAATGTTACGTTTAATAGCTGCATTATTTCTGTTTATAATAAATAAAAATTCTGCCTTAACTAAAATATGATATTTATGTGTATTTTACGACAGGGCAACAGCAGACGGCCTGCTAGTGGCAAGCTGGCTTAATGGTTGACTCGCTATCTTTAGGTTTCGGTTTCAGCTTGAGTATTGTTTATTTTTACTTACAAGAAGTGAATTTACTTAATTTATTTATTGTGGACTATTATTCTCATCTTTATAAGTTGTTGTTTCACAACGTTTCGGCCAACTATTCTTCAGGCCTTTGTTAGGTGGTAACCGCGACGGATAGGAACTTCGAATCTCCTAACTGCATTCTCAGCAATCACTGCCATCCGTAGTTGTTGTCGTCTCACCACATTTTGGCCAAGTAAACCTCTGGCTGGCTTTGGGTAGGATTAAAACTACTATCTTCAGACAATTCTCACCTGGAACTAGAGATTCAACGTCTCTATCAACTGCGCCACGGGCCCCGAATGGCGATCAAAGTTGCATTTTTTTATCTTATAAATCCACGTTTATTTATTATCTGATCTTCCATGGTCGGGTCCGTATATATATTATTTTGATTGGAAATAATTATTGAGATGAGTATTATTTATATTTATTTATTGCGGACTATTATTTTCATCTTTATTAGTTGTTGTTTTGTGGATTTATAAAAATCCAACCTTGATCGGCCTGCAGGGCTTATGGCGTAGTTGATAGACGTTGAATCTCTATGGTTCCAGATGAGAATTGTCTGAAGATAGCGGTTTCAATTCTACCCAAAGGTGGCTAAAAGCTTACTTGGCCAAAAACGTGGTGAGACGACAACAACTACGGATGGCAGTGATTGCTGAGAATGCAGTTAGGAGATTCGAAGTTCCTATACGTCACGGTTACCACCTAACGAAGGCCAGAGGAATAGTTGGACGAAACGTTGTGAAACAACATATAAGAAAGATGAGAATAATAGTCTGCAATAAATGAATATAAATAATACTCATTTCAATAATGAATTCCAATATAATAAGTGAACTGTTTAGGAAAAATATAATGCTTGCATGCAGATGTCTCAGTTTCTGTAGGGATTAAAATATAATATTTATACATACTTTACGACCAGGCAACACCGTGCGGCCTGCTAGTATATACGTAAAGGTACATCTATGCATCTACAAAGTGGATATATTCTTATTCATCATTGCCTCACACAAACTACAAGGGCCGTTCCAAAAGTAATGCCTCCTATTTTTTATTCCACTCGAATGGATCAGATGAGATTGCACATTGCATTGTTATGATGACTGAACTTATGCATTCATGAGCTGAAATTTTCATCTCTCTGTTGCAAATATTGACGGTGTGAGACTCTAAGAAAGCAACCCCTTCCATGGACCTGCGTCAGAAGCAGAGAAGTGTCATTGAATTTCTGGCAAAAGTGCATTGAGAATGGTGGTGACTGTAGAAAAATAAATTCTGGAGACTGAAAGGTCGCTCGTTTTAATGGTACACTTTCGGTCTTCATAGCTTTTCAACTTTTTGAGTTTAAAAAAAAAATATGAGGCTTTATTTTTGGAATGACTCTCGCATAGACGCATTTTTATTTTTGTAATATTCATTCTTTTAGGGGTCAGCAGCAGTCTGATTAGTTGGGAGAGAGGTTAAAATTTAGAATGATTTTTGTCGTTATTATGTAATGGTTCGTTGACAGAGTTTTCCAGTTGCTAAAGACAGCGAGAGAGGGGTTAATTGAGAGAACGAGGAGTGGGATAAAAAAGAGTGGGAGGAGGTGAAGGATGAATAGAGAGATAGGATGCGGGGGCCAGAGTGAGAGGAAGAGATAGAGCAAAAAGAGAGAAAAATTTTAGAAAAAAGATATCACATTTTTTAACTCTTCTATTTTGTTGTCCATGCTCCTGCGCAACACTAGATGACCATTACTGTCTACGTCGCATCCTCTGAATTCATCTCAAATGCAACTGTCCAAGCATGATGCTGAATCTTCACCAGTCTAGTGGGGTGTCTTTGCTGGCTTGGCACCCAAGTCATATTTTTTTTTTTTTAACTTTTGAAATCGGTATTGTATTATATATTTGTACAATATAATCTATATATATAAAAGCGAAAATGTATGTATGTATGTATGTACGCTTTTCCTCGATATCCACAAAAGGCTTCTTTCAGAGAAGCGCTCGCTCGCTTCACAACTTCTTAAAACTTTTTATATCATCTATAAATTGTAATATCTCACACTTAACCACGGAACTCACCTGTCTATTTAATTTTATTGACTTTCAAACGTTAATTATTCGACATTTCCCCGCGCGCGTTACATTCGGTTTTCGGTATAAGCGAAACTCGACTCTAATTACTAGCCGAAAGCCAGTGGTCTCTAGAGAGCTAAGTAACGTTTGGTCAATGTCGACTTCGTCACATCAGACGGTAGCTTTCATTTCGAGACGAGACGCTCCCCCTAATAAACAGGGAGCGGGTTTTTAAAAACAAACAAACCGATTTATTGACCTCATTAAAAACTGTCCCACAGAAAATGCTAACTGCTGAATACCTATCGCCGTCACGGCAATCAAAAATGCGCACTTGTTTGTTTTTTTTCACACTTTACTATTTTCCAACTGCACGTCAGGGCTTCGTTTTTTTTTCACGGGCACCTGTTTTTTTTTCACATTTCGGGTTTTTTTCACACACACACCTACAAACACCCGGGCAACGCCGGGTACCCCTCGCTAGTCCATATATATAAAAGCGAAAATGTGTGTATGTATGTTTGTATTTTTGTATGTGTGTTTGTGTGTCCGCTAAAAACTTTCGACAGACACGACGAAAATTCACAAACTCGGTATCATATTGAAGCTCCATCCTTCGCTCGAAAAATATAGAAAAATTGGCCAAAAACGTTCATTGTTTTCACCCCAAAATCGACAATTTTCGACAGGGGGGGGTCAACAAAAACGGTCCTCTCATGACTACAACCGGTTCTACGCATGCGTCAGATGACGTCATAACCTGATTTACTTTAAATAGTTGAAAAACTGACTAAATTTCATGTACGTCGCGTTAGCTCAGTTGGTTAGCACGTTAGTTTATCTAAACGTTTTGGGTTCGAATCGTGGTGTGAGATGTCTTTTTTCTTTTTTTTTTTTCGATTTTTTAAATTTAAATATTGAACCAGAGTTATTTAAGCCATTTTTCACGTAACGTTCATTTTTTTTTTTTTTTTTTTACTTCACTTATCCACCCCCGACCACACACCCAAAAACACCCGGGTACCCACCGATTTTTTAAATTTTAATATCGAAACAGGCTTATTTAAGCCATTTTTCACGTATTCGTTTTTCTGTTTTTCGATTTTTACATTTAACATCGTTCGTTTGCCTTACATTAGTTTTTTTTGTGTTTTTTTTTTCGATATTTTGATTACCCCTCCCCCCCGCTTAAGTTTTAACGTTGTTTTCTTTTTTTACTTCGCTTATAACAAACAAACCTGGTCATTGACCTCATTTGCTGTCGTCATCGTCGTAAAGCTCGATGACTTCCGTACGCTCACCTGTCAATTTGGTTCTTATTTAAATAAATTCAAACATCTTTCAGTAACTCATTCTGGCTGGCCGATTTTATTTTCAAACTTCGCCTCAGGGCTTCGGGTTCGATCCTACACCCCACCCCCCGGTTTCTTTTTTATTTAACAGCACACACATCTCCAAACACCGGGTACCCCCCGCTAGTCTTTCTCTCTCTCTCTCTCTCTCTCTCTCTCTCTCTATATATATATATATATATATATATATATATATAAAAGCGAAAATGTGTGTGTATGTATGTTCGCTTTTTGTGTATGTCTGCAAAAGACTTTTTTCCGGCGACTTCTCGAGGCCGTCGCTCATTTTTAAAACTTTTTATATGCTGTCTAAATGATAATATCTCTGACTTAGCAACGGGGGTCGCCTGAATTTGCCCGACTTTGAAACATTAAATATTTGACATTTTGGGATCGTCGCATGTTTGCTTTCGTTTTTCGGTATAAAAAAAAACGAAACTCTATTTGAATCCTTGCCCAGGGCCAGTGGTCTCTAAAAAGCGATGTAACGTTTGGTCAATGTCGGCTTACCGTCATCATATCAGATGGTTGCTTTCATTTCAAGACGAGCCACTCCCTTAATAAACAGGGGAGCTGTTTTTCCCCAAAGTTAGGTAAAAACAAACAAACTGGGTTATTCACCTCACTAAAAACTGTCCCGCAGAAAATGTTAACTGCTGAATAGCTATTGCTTACGTCGTCATCGTCGTAACACTCGCACAAAATGTTAACTCTACGACTTCCATGCGGGCATCTGTCAATTCTCTTCTTACTTAAATAAATTCAAACATCTTTCAGTAACTCATTCTGGCTGGCCAAACGGTTAACGTGTCATGTTCTTTTTCACATTTTATTTCCCAACTTCGCCTCAGGGCTTCGAGTTTGATCCTACCAACTTACCAAAACTTTTTTTACCCCCCCCCCCCCGGTTTCTTTTAAATTTAAGAGCACACACACCTCGTAACACCTGGGCAACGCCAGGTACCCCCACTGGTCTATAATATAAATCTCACCTGTCTGTTTAAATGTATGTATGTTTGTATGTCTGCCTAAAACTTTTGATAGGGGCTACAGATTTTCATGAGATCAGTATCATTTTGAAGCTCAAGGTCTCGGACGACAAATATTGAAAAATTGGCCCAAAATATTAAAATTATTAATTCCTTCACCCTCAACTGGGCAGTTTTCTACAAGGAGGGGTCGATTTTTTGCGAGCCATTTTTGCAAGTCATCGTATCGATTGGATTGACTTTTCCTAATTTTAACATTCCAAACTTCCGGTCGCTTCATGAAATAGCAGTAAGACGTCAGGTTTTCTTTCACTTTTTTTTTTCCGCCTTTGCGTCACGAGTTCGAGCCTGCCCTGCCCATTAGCACTTTTTTTTTTGCTCAACACACACACACCTCCAAACACCCGGGCAACGCCGGGCACCTAGGTTAGTATTCAATATACAGCATAATCATGTTGACACATCGGTCCTCGTCAGATCACCGAAGTTAAGCAATGTTGAGCCTGGCTAGTACCAAATGGGTGACCATTTGGGAATTCTAGGCGCTGTATGTGCTTTCCGCTTATCTCTGCATTGTTTCTAATCGTCCTGAATCTCCACTTGCCACTGGTATTTAACAATATCGACTCAGGAGAGGTGTGGTTGGAGATTGCGCAATTCTTGCCACAAAAATTTAACGCGCAGGCATCCCATCGTCGGTATTCATAGTCTGTCAAGACTGAAGAAAGCCACCATAATAATAAAATTTGTTCTGTAATAATAAATGTGAAATCTGCATTAATTAAAAGATATTTCAGCATATTTTACGACCAGGCAAGGATGGACGCCTCCTCCAACTCGCTCTGCTAGTTAGTAATATAATTAAAGAGATTTTATTAAAAAGTAAAAGTGTTTTAAAAACATTTTTTTTTTTGTATGGAATGTTGTGCGTTATTTAACTCCTCTGCAGAAAGTTAGATGCAAGATCAAATGTGGGTTTGATGAAAGGGGAACAAACGATATTTGAAACTTGACACACCCAGATTTTCTTTCCATGTTAACTATTCAGCCATCGGGTCAAGATCACAGCGTAGTATCTGTTCTGATGCTGCGCTTCACCTCTTCTGTCCTCGGTCAGTGGAGGAGAGATCCTTCATGACTGAGACAATTTTTATTTTTGTTCCTATCCAGAGTGCTCCTTTTTGGGGAGCTGGATTTTCCTCATGTTAAAAACCAACCTTATCTCTAACTCTGCCGTTGTGCGGATCAAGTAAATAGGAACTACTTATCCATCATCATTCCCTTAGGTCAATGTTTTTTTTTTAAATATCTGTCATAAGGTTTGCACTGGAATGTGCGTATGAATTAAATGTTTTTAAATCTTATCCTTAACTAGCTCCTGGGCCTTGCTAAGCAGTGACCCTTCTACAGAATTTATTTTACAACGTCGTCTTCTACATTTGAAGATCTCCGTTTTGTTTTCCTTTTCAGAGGTGCTGCTGGAACCTATTCTTCATCGATTCCCCGGAGTAGGTGAAGCTCAAGTCAGGCAACTCCTGAATGGTCCTGAATCTTTTTCTCCCGACGGGAAGTACATTGTTGGCGAGTCTCCAGAGGTGAGTCGAAATACTTTTTAAAAATCTTGCTTCTTACGATTTGCGTTAAGGAACATTTATCACTAAATTGACATTGTGCTAATGTTTTTATGTATCAACTCTTGATTAGACAAAATCTCAAATTCACACAACCAAAAAAATGATTGTTTACTGCCGAAATCTCACACATACTATAAAAACCCAAACACAGTGGTTTCCTTCTCCATCAACATGCATGAAAACGGCCATTACAAAATAGCTTAATCATTCTGTACAGAACGAAATGAGAGATTTTTCACACTGCTAAACACAGCGCTAGCAATATATAACACCCTACTAATTGAATACATGTACTCTCTCAATAATAAAACAGGCATACTCATACACACACGGACAATCTTCATGCCTATCCCACTGACACCATGTAAATGTGTGAATATAGCTGTGTGTTCCTTCATTCACTGATATTCCCCTTCATTTGAAAAAATACTAGTTTAAGGTCAGAAACTTGCTAACAATAAGTGTTAGATGGAATATATTCTGACCCAGAAAACAGCAATTCTTCCCTCTTTGTCAGAAACATTGCTTCTGGAATGTGAGAACTAAAGGATAAAATAAGTGAAGCAAGAGTTACGTGGCTGCCAAAAATAAACCCAAGATCCACTTTCTACTCTCCTTAAATCAAGGAGGTCAAGTTAGTAAGAAACCCTTGATAGTCGAACAAGACGTCAGGTTTTCTTTCACTTTTTTTCCGCCTTCGCATCACGAGTTCGAGCCTGGCCTGCCCACGACCACTTTTTTTTTCTTTTTTTTTTTCTCAACACACACACACCTCCAAGCACCCAAGCAACGCCAGGCACCTAGGCTAGTATTTAATATACAGCATAATCATGTTGACACATCAGTCCTCATCGGATCACTGAAGTTAAGCAACGTTGAGCCTGGCTAGTATCAAATGGGTGACCATTTGGGAATTCTAGGTGCTGTATGTGCTTTCCGCTTATCTCGGCATTGTTTCTAGAATAAGTAAACCCAAGATCCACTTTCTACCCTCCTTAAATTATAACATGGGGTCAAGGTATTAAGAAACCCTTGATACTCGAACAAGAAATAAATGTCCGATTCTGGTTTCTATGATCTTATATCCTTTACATCTTCATAATTTTGCATCCTTTCCTCATTTTTTTTTTTTTTTTTTTTTTTGCAACTGAAAAAAAAACTATGCATTCATCTAATCACTCTGTTTCGAAAATATAATATTGTTGTTGTTTTCTTTTCTTTTTTTTTTGTTTTGTTTTTTTTTTAGTTGCTTGTGTTACAGCGGACCCATGTGATATGGCATTAATCCGTTCCAAGGTTTGGATTGTAAGGTGAAATCGTCTAAGCAAAATTTTATACAGTACATATTAAAAATTAGTAACAAAATAGAGTACAGTATATAATACACATGTACAGGGTGCGTCTGGTATTTGAGAACATCACTTATTTCATCTCTCTTATCTATTATTTAATCTTTTACTTTGTTTCTTTCAAAAAATTAATTATGGCAGATATTAATTTAACTCAGGAAATGAAAAGACAGGCTGCAATAGTTGCAATAATGGCAGAACACAGTGATTTGCAAATTGTACAATTTCTAAAAGTTGCCCGATCGTTTGTCTTTAAAGTTCGCAAAAAATTAGAGGACAAAAGTGGCCCAATTTCTCCTGTTGCTAAATGCAAAAAGCATCAACAACATTCTGACAGCATAAAACGCCTGAATTTGTTCAATGAGGTCAGAACATCATTGATGAGAGCCCTCAAAAGTCAATGAGGTCAATTGCAAAAGATCTTAATGTCTCAGAAGCCACAATTCGTAGGACTTGTCATGAAAATCTTCGATAAAAGTCGTATGTGATGAAGAGAGGCGAGTTTATCTCCGAGACCACCAAAGAAAATCGGTTGGTAAGATCCAAGAGGCTTTTAAGCAAACTGAAACATCCTGCTGAGCAACACATTCTTTGTTTTGTTTTTTTTGTTTGTTTTTTTTCTCAGACGAAAAGGTAAACCGAAGAACTGACAGATGGCTATGTGCTGACCCTTCTGAAGTTCCAAGAGTCATGCACATAAAATTTCCAGCAATTGCTATGGTTTTGGGGGTGGTTAGCAATGAGGGATATGTGATGCCACCACAAGGACTAAAAATCAATTCTGCTGCTTACATTGAAGTCCTGAGTACTGTTGTGAAGCCTTGGGTTGATAAAGTAAAAAATAGAAGGCCCTACATCTTTCAACAAGACTCTGCACCGGCACATAAGGCTCAGAAGACACAAGAATGGTTAGCAGAGACTTTTCACATTACCCCCAATTTGTGGCCTCCCAGCTCTCCAGACCTAAATCCGTTGGATTATTATGTGTGGGGCGTTGTTGAGAGAGATGTTAATAAACATTTTCATAACACTAAAGATTCTCTGAAAGCATCCATAGTCAGAGTAAAGCAGGATATCGATGAGGACCATCTTAAACATGCCTGCCAACGGTTTAGGTCTTGAATAGAAGCTGTAATTGATGCTGAGGGCTTTTTTCATTTTTCTTTTTTTTTTTTTTAATAAAGTTAAAAAAAATAATATTTTAGTTTATGAACACAATAAAGTGACTTTTTGTAATACCGATGTTTTTGTTTGTCTTTTTGATTATTTTTAAAAAGGAAATATGTTCTCAAACACCAGATGCATCCTGTATATAATCAAATAACATTATAAATAACACAGTAAGGTGGGGCAAATACCATAACCAGGGGCCGGAAAAACATTGTATTCCACATCGTAACCTGAAAAAACCGTATCCCAGGGTTCTACTGTATTTCGAAAAATGGAAAACTCATTTAAATAACAAAATTTTAACTTTTCAACTGAAAAACTGATGTGTTCCTCTAACAGATCCGTTTTGAAAACATTTTGTTTGAGATGCAGATTCTTTGCTGCAGCGTTGAATAGATGGACAATTTTAGTCTGAACATCACATGCTGGATAATCATGGCAGTGACTTAATTTGTCTTAAATGTTTTTATTTTGTTTTTTATTTAGGTCGACAACTATTACGTTGCAGCTGGTATGAATTCATCAGGAATTGTTGGATCTGGTGGTGTCGGTAAAGAGGTTGCTGACTGGATCGTAGATGGCACCACCAGTAAGAATCTGTGGTCTGTTGATGTAAGCCGTTTTGTTGACTTGCACAATAACAGAAGGTTCTTGCGCGATAGAGTGAAAGAGGCCGTTGGTAAGGCTGTTTTCCTTTTCTTCTCTCTAGGTTTGTGCATGGGAAAAATCAAAAACATAACGGATATAAAGATTTAAGATTAATTTGAAAGCTATATGATATCTATAAATATAAAAGCGAAAATGTATGTGTGTATGTGTGTTTGCTTTTTCTGTGTGTCTACAAAAGGCTTCTTTCAGAGAAGCGGTCGGTCGGTTCACAACTTTTTAAAACTTTTTATATCACATAGAAATCGTAATATCTCATAGTTAACAACAAAGCTCGCCTGTCTATTTAATTTGCTCGATTTCGGGAAGATAAATATTCAACATTTGTCACTCACCGCATGTGGGTTAGTCTTTTTCCTATAACATCTTGGGGGTGGGAAAAAAAAGCGTTCAGCAGTAAATGAATACTATCCTGCAGTCAAACTTGACCTCATTAACTCATTAAAACGAGCACCTGCTAAATCCAACTAATTAAATAATTAAATAAATTCAAACGTCTTTCCGTTCGCATCTCGCAGTGGGGCAATGGTTAATATCGCACGTTTTTCTTTTTTCTTTTTTCACACTTTAATTTACAACTTTGCCTCAAGGGTTCGGGTTCGGGTTCGATCCTCATACTTACTTTTTTTTTTTTAAACCAACCCCCCCGAACACCCGGGCAACGCCGGGTACCCCTCGCTAGTCTTAACAAAAAAGAAAAGAGTTATCTCTCCTGGATAGGCAGAAGGAAGACTTTTCAAGATGGCTGACACAGTATTTCGCATAATCTGTTGCTCTAACGTTTTACTATTTTTCTGTTTAAAAAAATAAATGATTTGGTGCCAAAACGATGTCTTCTTGTAATTCTCACACTTAACAACCAGTTATATTCCGTGACGACATAACAATATCCTTCATTAATCTTCTCACAGATTATTCAGAGTTGTAGCAATTAGAAAGACAAGATTTCTCCTTCTAACATTTAAAAACAGCTTTAATGATTATCTTCATTACTATGATTTGTATAGAGAAAGATTTAATAATGGAAACTGTTTATGTGTGGAGACGTAGATTAAAGATTCTGAGAGTCCATCATATATATAATATATATATATATATAATCTCGATGGGAGGGTCCATTATATATATAAATATTTATATATATATCTCGATGGGAGGGTCCATTATATATATAAATATATATATATATGATTGAACAGGACAGTTATTCTTTTTTCCAATCTTTATGGATCACTTTTCAATTTGCTGAGCGGTCTTTTAAATTTTAGTAGGCAAATTATATAGAATGGTGCCCAAAATTTTGTTCGACCATATTCTTCTCAAGCGCTTTCTATCGGTGCATCTGATTATCATTAGGAGCGATTGTTGTTCTTTTCGCTTTCTTTTTTTTTTTCTTTGAGACTTGGTGTATTTATAATTATAATAGAAAGCGCTTGAGAAGAATATGGCCGAACAACAACTTTTGGGCACCATTCTATATAACTTGCCTACTGAAATTAAAAAAAACACGGGGCAAATTGAAGAGTTATCCATAAAGATCAGAAAAAATAATGACTGTTGTGTTCAATCAGATGTTTTTGAATAATGACTTGCTGCCAAAATATGCACACACATATATATTTATATATATATATATATGATGAACTCTTCCATCAATTTTGACACATGAGGTTCCACCACAACTAAGTTACTCGGAAATCCACGCAGATTATTTGTTTATAATGGTGAAGGCTTTGTGTAGAACCAACCACACTTCTTGGTATTACTGCTAACCTTTGTTGGTGCAGATGACTGCCACAGGACAGAGTATACAGCATTTTTACATCAGTGTTTCCTTCTCATAGACGCATGTCTTAACAAAGATTGGGGTGCATCTCTCCCAGTGAATTAATGCAACCTGATAATTTCTACGACTCAGGACAGTACATACAGCGCCTAACTTTCCCAAATAGTCATCCATTTGATACTAGCCAGGCTTATATATATATATATATATATATATATATATGGTAAAACTGGTAATTAGTAAAAACCTGAAGAGAGTGCTCAATACTATTGCGGAGCAAATATGTGTTTTATTTTTTTATTACCGTTTTATCTGCTTGGTTACATATGTTTCGGATGTTGGGCCGTGTTTACGATCAAACAGCCTCGTCAGACCTTACAGAAATGGTTGGTTAGTATTAGGAAGAATTGTTTTTAGGAGGAATATGGAAAAAAAAAAAAGAGGCGGGTTTTGGGGTAGGAGATAATAGAGGGGGAAGGCGGGTAATGACAATATTTCAGTTTTGAAGTTTAAAGTATATTAGGTTGTAATGTGTGTGTGGAGGTAGCAGATTCAGGTAAGCTTGGGTGGAGATATGTGGATATATAGGGAGGGGGAGAGAGGATGGTAAAGAGCAGAGGGGGTAATGAGAGGAGGAGGGGGAGAAAGTTTCAATTTTGGGGTTTTAAAATTTTGACTACTTTTTTTTCCTGTCCGATAAGGTATATTAATTAAGTGAGAGGGAGAGAGATAGATGGGAGGAAAGGGAGGGAGATGGAGAGGGAAGGGGGGTAGTATGACTGTCATTTTTGGCAGTTACAGAGTTACGTGGTCGTTGTTCATTTCATAGTGGGTTGTTTTTAAACAGTTAAGAGTTAATACAGACATTGAGGCACGCATAAGAGCGCATAATACATATACATCCATATTACAGACCAATGTGTAGACACATAGGCACATACATATAAAAACAATGCCTATGCAGATGTACATGGGTCTACATGCAGACATATACACGCAACTCTCGTACACATATATATACTCGCATAAAATATGAGAAAGAGAGGTTGTTTGAATATGATTTAATATTTTTCTCTCTCTCTCTCTCTCCTGATTTGAATGCTTGAAGTCACTGTCCCATTACCATGGCCACTGCATGCTATTGCATAGTAAAACTATGAATTTATTAAGTTTATTATTTTCTTTCTTTCTTTCCAAGAGAAATCACTCCTGACAAAACATGAAGCCACTTACTGTATGCATGCAGCGGCCCTGCTGTTTTAACAGTGACCACGACTATCCAAATTGTAGAGCCATGGTAATCTTGGGAAGACGGTAGTTTCCCATTGCTTTTAAGTTTTGATTTGAGAGTGTACCTTCCCCTGTGAGTTAAATGCGCCCTCATGTACCAACCTGGAAATTTCTACTACTCGACACGGTACATACAGCACCTAGCCTTCTGAAATGGTCGGCCATCTGGTACTGGCCAGGGTCTTCATTGCTTAACTTGTGATCTGGTGAGAACCAGTCTGTCAATATGATTGTGCCATATATTTGATTTACTTGATGTAAAGAGTTAAAAAAAAAAAAAAAAAAAATTCTCCTTCAAGGTTAAAAACTAGCCAATGATAAATGTTATATGGATAGGTTCAGACTCAGAAAACAGCAGTTCTTCCTCTTTTGTCAGAAACATTTATTCATGGAATGTGAGGACTAAAAGATGGAATAAGGGAAGCATTGTTGCTGAAAGTAAACTTAAAATCCATTTTCTACATTTAATGTCTTTTATTTTTTTTTTTTTAATTCTCTACACAGGCCACCTCTACTCTATTGGATATTCGAGTGAGGAGTATGGATCCTCACGTAAATTACGAACATCGCCTTTACACACACGGCTTGAAGTTGCGGGAGCAATTTTTGGCGAAACAAATGCGTACGAAACAGCTCTGTGGTTTGTTCCTCATTCTGAAGGTAAGCCAATATATATTTTTTTTTCTGTTACAGGGTGACCCCCCCCCAAAAAAAAAACCCACCTCTAATTAGGCCCCGTTTCTTAATGTTTTGTCTGAATGAAATGAAACTTTGGTCATAACTAGTTTATTATATTCAAAACATCACATCAAAACACTAGGGTCTTTGGCCTTTTTTCTCCGTTGACTGTAAAATGCTCAGAAAAACAATTGAATGTCCTCTGTTTTTTGGGGGTTACCCTGTAATTCCAATAAAAATACAACCAAAATTAGAAATGCTATGTAGTTGCCGTTAGCTAAGTGCTAGATTTAAAAGTGAGTGACTGAGCTATTCTATTTGTAAGGCCTGTTAGAAATAAGGATCTAGACCAAGGGTCTTCAAAGTTTTCGAATAGGGGAAGCAATATCACTGACTGTTTAGAGTTATGCTGACAAAAAAAAAAAAAAGATGACCTGAATGTGTTTTACAGTTTCTCATTAGCTTTGCTTTTTAGTGAAACCAATTCTCCAAAACCTCATTCTTTTAATCATTTTCTGAACAAAAAAGAAAAAAAAAACACCAAACTATTTTCACACATTTCCATTTTAATAAATTTTTCCTGAATATTTTTACGTTTTCCATATGAACTCTGCAGGCAGGATTAAAGACTTTAGCAGGCCATAATTTGGAGATCCGTTGTCGAGGCTATTCCACTTGTAAAGGCCTTTAGAAGTAGGACTATTCTACTTTCTGATGCTCTTCAGAATGGGGCACTACACAATTTAACTTGGGTTATCCCTCTGAAGTGGAACCTAGGCTATTGTATTTGTGATGGAACCTGGACTCTTCCACTTTTGATACCCCTCATAATTGAGATTATGCATTCCACTTTTGAGGTTCAACCACTTGTAATGCCCCTTGATAATTAGGTCAAAGGGTATTTCACTTATGATGCCCCTTGGAAATTTGGTCCTAGGGTATTTCACTTATGATGCTCCTTGGAAATTTGGTCCTAGGGTATTTCACTTATGATGCTCCTTGGAAATTTGGTCCTAGGGTATTTCACTTATGATGCTCCTTGGAAATTTGGTCCTAGGGTATTTCACTTATGATGCCCCTTGGAAATTTGGTTCTAGGGTATTTCACTTATGATGCCCCTTGGAAATTTGGTCCTAGGCTATTTCACTTATGATGCCCCTTGGAAATTTGGTCCTAGGGTATTTCACTTATGATGCTCCTTGGAAATTTGGTTCTAGGGTATTTCACTTATGATGCTCCTTGGAAATTTGGTCCTAGGGTATTTCACTTATGATGCTCCTTGGAAATTTGGTCCTAGGGTATTTCACATGATGCCCCTTGGAAATTTGGTTCTAGGGTATTTCACTTATGATGCCCCTTGGAAATTTGGTCCTAGGGTATTTCACTTATGATGCTCCTTGGAAATTTGGTCCTAGGGTATTTCACATGATGCCCCTTGGAAATTTGGTCCTAGCGTATTTCACATGATGCCCCTTGGAAATTTGGTCCTAGGGTATTTCACTTATGATGCTCCTTGGAAATTTGGTTCTAGGGTATTTTACTTATGATGCCCCTTGGAAATTTGGTCCTAGGCTATTTCACTTATGATGCCCCTTGGAAATTTGGTTCTAGGGTATTTCACTTATTATGCTCCTTGGAAATTTGGTCCTAGGCTATTTCACTTATGATGCTCCTTGGAAATTTGGTCCTAGGGTATTTCACTTATGATGCTCCTTGGAAATTTGATCCTAGGGTATTTCACATGATGCCCCTTGGAAATTTGGTTCTAGGGTATTTCACATGATGCCCCTTGGAAATTTGGTTCTAGGGTATTTCACTTATGATGCCCCTTGGAAATTTGGTCCTAGGGTATTTCACTTATGATGCTCCTTGGAAATTTGGTCCTAGGGTATTTCACATGATGCCCCTTGGAAATTTGGTCCTAGGGTATTTCACTTATGATGCCCCTTGGAAATTTGGTTCGAGAGTATTTCAATTATGATGCTCCTTGGAAATTTGGTTCTAGGGTATTTCACTTATGATGCCCCTTGGAAATTTGGTCCTAGGGTATTTCACTTATGATGCTCCTTGGAAATTTGGTTCTAGGCTATTTCACTTATGATGCTCTTCAAACCGCAACACTGCTTAGAGTAAAGTCTCCAGACAACATTGTCCTTACATACAAACAGACATCAAATCAAGTAAATACGCTTGCATTGAATTTGATCCATAGTCATCAGATATCAATGAAGCAAGATTCCTTTAATTTCAGTTCTTTGTTAAGTCCACTTAAGCTCAAGCCTTAAATTTTAGATATTTTCTAAGTGACTGTAGTTTAATTTCATGATTTTGATTAGAATAAGGTTTCTAGGCATAAGGTATCTTCATATGTTCATTTCCATGTGACTTGCCTCTATAGATTATTTGTCAGTACACACCATATTATAGCAGTGCCAAGTGCGTTGGGCAAGTCATATATGTCATATGCCTGATTCAAGGCTCCCAAAACAGCTCCTTTAAAGTGAACTGTCGAAAGGAAAAAGACCCGCTGAAGGACAGCGGAAACAGTTCAAGAACAAGCTGAACGTCTCCCTCAAACAGTTGGGTTTATATTTTAACTCATGGGAAAAACTAACCCGAGGCAGATGTCCCTGGCATGCTGCAACTCACAAAGGGGTTACAATTGCTGAATCCGCACTCAATGAAGAATGCAAGAGAAAATGTGGCATTAGAAAAGAATTAGATACAGAATTATCCCATAGGTGTCCAACATGCGGGAAGTACTTCAGAGCTTGAACCGGTCTAACAAGCAATTATCGAACTCATAGAACAATTGTATGATCAGTCATCTTTGCAAGTGATGGAGAAACATCATCATGTTGATTTTTAACCTTTGTAAGGGGACATAAAAGTGATGCAAAACTGTTCTGTTCAGGGGATTAATTTTATTTATCCTCTATCAGGTTTTCTAGTATGTATGTGCATATATATATATATATGATGAGAAATATGGAAATAGTATTCTGACAAAATAGAGAAATAAAAAGGAACAAACCGTATTATGTGTTTGTCAATGTTTCGTCTTTATTTCGAGACTTCATCTGGATGAATGGGATTAAGAAACAAAAATATATATATATATATATATATACTAGCAAAAGTACTTATCGTTGACTGGGTTCAAAAACAGCCTAGAGAAAATGGACTCTGATTTATGAAAGTATGATAGGTTATGAAAAGGAAGGGTTGTAAAGAGATAGCTTCGAATTCAGGGGTATCAAAACCAAAGCAAAATATGATGAAAATAAAATAGATAAACCCCATAATTTATTATACCATACCTGTTCACACTGAAACACTTGTCACAATATTCTGTGGATCTATATTAAAAAACCTTGTTAAACTTTGTGACATATTTCCATTCTATGGAGGTCAGGCGCGAACGAACACCCTATAATTTTATTATACCATATTTCTTCAAACTGAGACATAATTATCAAAGTATACTTACCCAGATAGATATGAAAAGTCTTTATTAAAGTTTGTGCCTATTTTCATTTTATGGAGGCCAGGTACGAACGCAGACCCCATAATTTTATTATACCATCCCTATTTAAGTTAAAACATACTTATCAAAGTATTATTATGTACATCTATATCAAAAACACTTGTAAACGTTTTTTTTTTTTAAATTTTTAAATTTTTTATTGCTATACTTTGTGGACCAGGCGCAAACACAGACCCTACAATTTTAATGAACCACCGTTCTGCCAGATCAAACATACCCATTCCTGTGTCTCTGTACATCTTCTATCATGTGTAATCATTTTAAAATAGTCAACCATATAGGAGCCTATTCGTGACCAGACACACACACACACACAGCTTTATATTATATATATATATATATATATATATATATATATATATATATATATATTAATGTGATAGTGTGTGTTATTTTGTATGTCACGCTTACATCTTTTTTTTTCTAAGTGACTGCAGTTTAATTATGAGCATCCATTTTTTGTAATAATTAATTTTACCAAGAATTCTTCATAAGTTTTGATTTTGATGATAACTAATGCACTCAAATCATATGGATATATTTTTTATTTTTGAAATCACAACTTTATAATATATAAGAATCGATAGAAAATTGACTCAATAATAAAAAATACAAAATCTGCATAAATTAAAATATATTTGAGCGTATTTTATGACTGGGCTATGTCAGGCGTCCCTGCTAGCTTTGATAAATACTTTTTCAGTTTTATTTTAACAAAAGAGCTACAATAATATCAGAGCGTCTCCATTTACACTGAACATCCACAAAATGCCAACATCAATATATTACGTATGAAAGAGTCTGCTGTGGGATTTAGTATATACTAGACTACCTATGACCCATTGGGTCAGTATGTTATATTAGCTATGGAATTAATGTATGAGCGTGACACTTGTGATGTAAAGAAAATAGTTTTTGTGACATAACAGAAACATTTCTATGAAAGTATAATAAAATGAAAAAAAGAATATAGACAGATGTCTATGAGTCGTTCTGTTTATAATTGTTTATTTTTGAAAAAAAAAACTTGCAGCCATTGAATTATAAGTGGTTTGCCATACTTATAGGTAAATGTGCACTGAACAGATACCATAATACTTAAAGTTAAATTCAAATTTTGATATCTTTTAATCTAAATGCAAAAAAAACAATTGGGACGATGAAAACGTACACAGTAAGACAATACGTTTTATTGTCACGTTGATTATTTATTTGTAACGCAAATTAAAGAAAACATATTTTCAGGGTTATTTATTTATGTTGGGAGTGTAGATGAAAATGTATGAATGTTTTTTTAAGAAAGGTGTATTAAAAAATGGAGAATAAATTAAAAAAAAAAATGAAGGCTGTGGGTAAATCACCATTGTAAAATGCTCTTATGGTTGTCAACGGGTTAAAGATTTATTTGTAAGAAAATTGTGTTCAAATAATTTAAACGTAATCTGGAAATGAACAATGTAAAAAAAAATGCAGAAAGTATTAACAATTGTTTATTTGGATAATTTAAATGCAAAAAAAACAAAAACAATTAGAACGCTGAAAACGTACACGGTAAAACAATACGTTTTATTGTCGCGTTGATTATTTGTTTATGTATGCAGGCACAACCGGAAGTTGTTACAACACCTGTTACAAGGTCATTTGAGTTTTATAATTATGTAGATAATGATGATTGGGTGCTGCTTGAAACCTAAAACGTTTTCTTTTTTGTTTTTAATTTTTTATGATTCAGTGTTTCAAATGTCCTACATTCTTCATCAGGAATGATTAGAGGAATGGAAACAAACAAATTCTTATATGTGCAGTATCAATCTGCTAAAATTTGGATGGTCATATGTTTTTTGGAGGTGGGAGGAACTAAATTTTTTTTTTTTTAATGTGTTTAAAGGCTGTTATTTTTTATTTATTTATAAGGATTTGATTATTTTTGCATGATAGTCAGGTATCTGCAAGTCTATTAGTGACCATTTCTGTATTCCTAGTTATCTTATGTTTACCTTTTATTTTATAAATAAAAATAGTGACAATGTTATTTTGTATTTGAGATCTTGTCTTCCGTTAAGTTGGAGTAATTCTATATTTAAATTTTTTGAGAAAGAAAAAAACTTTTTTTTAGATTAGTGTTGATGATTTTATTTTGTTTGTTTTGTTTTTTGACAGATGAATTTGTCGATCAAAGTGTGTCACAAAGAACATTCGGCAAACCAGATTGGTTTAACATCGTCAAAGATGAATATTGGGCCTGTAAAGAAAGAGTGTGCATTATTGATATGTCCTCGTTCTCCAAGATCGAAGTTAAGGTTTGTACACACATTTTTTTTTTTTTACACTTCTAAATATATTGGCGAAAACCAATAGATAATGGATAAATAGATTTTTACCTATATATTATTTAATTGGAATTCATTATTGAAATGAGTATTGTTTATTAATTTATTTATTGCGGACTATTATCCTCATCTTTCTTAGTCATTGTTTCACAACGTTTTGGCCAACTATTCCTCTGGCTTCCTTGGTCGGGTCCGTACTGAATGGTATATATATTATTTTAATTGGAATTCATTATTAAGATGAGTATTATTTATTAATTTATTTATTGTGGACTATTATCCTCATCTTTCTTAGCTGTTTTTCTAATAAGTAATAAATAATACTCATCTCAATAATGAATTCCAATTAAATAGCCAACCGCATCGAATAGTATATATTACTATTTTTTTTTTTTACACTTCTAAATATTTTGTTGAAAACAAAAATTGTATCCAGTGAAGTTATACATCTTATGACTTTTGGTCGCAGTCGAATTTTTTTTACGAAATTTCTATTTCTGATTTTTTTTTCAAATGTGAATTTGATGCATTTTAATAAAAGTAACCAGCATGCAACATTTCAACTTGAGGAGATAGTTTTGGAGTTGTCATTGCATAACTTTTTTTTTACGATATGGAGAAGTTTCCATTGTATAACTTGAGAATACTTTATACTCTTATGGAAAACGCTCCAGACAAGATGTAAAATAACTTGATGTAAAGAGCTAATATCACAAAAACAAGAGATGCCTGTTGGCCTTCATTTAAAAAAAAAAAAAAAAACAAGTCTGTAGGTAAGAGGAAAATAGTCAGCAGGAAAAGTTACTAACAAAAGAGCCCACATACAATATGGATAGAGTTTTTTTGGATAAATAGATTTTTACCTATATATTATTTTAATTGGAATTTACTATTGAGATGAATATTGTTTATTAATTTATTTATTGCGGACTATTATCCTCATCTTTCTTAGTCGTTGTTTCACAACGTTTTGGCCAACTATTCCTCTGGCTTTCGTCAGGTGGTAACCGCGACGGGATAGGAACTGCAAATCTCCTAACTGCATTCTCAGCAATTACTACCTTCTATGGTTGTTGTCGTCTCACCACGTTTTTTAGCCAAGTAAGCCTCTGGCCGGCCTTGGGTAGGATTGAAACCGCTATCTTCAGACAATTCTCACCTGGAATTGTAGAGATTCAATGTCTCTATCCACTGCACTACGGGCCCCGAAAGGCAATCAAGGTTGGATTTGGGGAGGGGGGGGGGCTTATAAATCTATGTTTATTTATTATCTGAGCTTCCTTGGTCGGGTCCGTACCGAATGGTATATATATTATTTTAATTGGAATTCATTATTAAGATGAGTATTATTTATTTATTTATTGTGGACTATTATCCTCATCTTTCTTAGTTGTTTTTCTAATAAGTAATAAATAATACTCATCTCAATAATGAATTCCAATTAAATAGCCAACTGTATCGAATAGTATATATTACTATGCGATACGGTTGGTTGTTTTTGTTTTACGGCATATCAACCTTTTTCAGGTTATTTAATGCCGAATCTAGTTATTTTGAGGAACGATTTTTAATGGGGTATGTTTGTTTTTTAAGTCGGATTCTATTTAACCCATAGTTGGAACCCTAACAGGTACTACCACTCCGGGTCAGAGTGGACCTGGGAGCAATGGCAATTAAAGGGTGGCTCCACACTCCCCAAGGCCCGCAAGCTGGGGCCTCACCATCGGATACAGTTTTAGCTCATATCCAGGACCTATTCGATACGGACCCAACCAAGGAAGATTAGATAATAAATAAACGTGAAGTTATAAAACCAAAAAATTTCAACCTTGATCGCCCATCAGGGCCTGTAGCACAGTGGATAGAGATGTTGGATCTCTATGGTTCCAGGTGAAGTGAGAAGATAGCGGTTTCAATCCTACCTAAAGCTGGGCAGAGGCCTACTTGGCCAAAAACGTGGTGAGACAACAACAACTATGGAAGGCAGTAATTGCTGAGGATGCAGTTAGGAGACTAGGAGTTCCTATTCCGTCGCGGTTACCACCTGATGAAAGCCAGAAGAATAGTTGGCCGAAACGTTGTGAAAAACAGCTTTGCCCTGTCGTAAAATCCGCTTAAGTATGATATTTTAATTTGTCCAGATTTCGTATATATTCTTTTTATAGTCATGATTTCAAAAGAAAAAAAAAAAAAGATTTGGGTGCCATCAGCTAGGATCGAAACCGAAAGCAAAACTGTAGCATTCAAAGCTGATGGTGTTACCACTGTACCAGTGTGACACACTTCAAAATTAAAAATAAACTATGATGAATGTACAAAATGTATAATGATATTTTTTCTATTTTGACTCCTTTTTGACCCCTTAAAAACTATCTTAACCGGCTAAAGACTCAAAAGAACGGTCCATAAAAAAATCCAATCATTTGAGGCCTCTAGTGCCGCTCTGCGATTTTTAGTTTGGGAAGAGATAGTTTGAAAATATGGAGACAGACAGACAGACATATAGGTTTTTTATATATTAGATTTACAAAGGTCATTCCAAAAGTAAGGCCTCCTATTTTTTTTTTATTTTTTTTTTTTTTAATTAAAAAAAACTAAAACGTCTATGACCTGCAAAGACAGGAGTTATACCATTAAAACAAGCAACCTTTTGTGCTCCAGAATTTATTTTGCTATATAGACCCCATCATTCTCGGTACACTTTTTCCAGCCTCTTTTGATGCTTCAGTCATAAAAGTCCAGAGAGGGCATTTTGTCACTCACATCTGTCGCCACTCTGAAATTGATGAACCCATCTCCTGTGTTGACATCAACTGCATCATTTTCATAAACATTCAACAGGCACCAGTGAATGTTGATTTGTTCAATTTTTTGTGCATTGAAAGTATTCAATGATGCATCTCTGCTTCTGACACACATTCATGACAGGGATTGCTTTTTTAGAGTCTGACACCGTCAATATCTGCAACAGTGAGATGAAATTTTCAGGTCATAAATGCATACGTTCAGCCATCATAATAATGCAATTTGCAACCCCCTCTTATCTATTCAGGTGGAATAAAAAATAGGAACAATTACTTTTGGAAAGTCCCTCGTAGTTTATATTTAATAGAACCATACTTGATACAATATGGAGAAATAAAGCTCAGATAAAACTTTGGCCCATCCTTACGTTGTCAAGTGGAAGTATACAATTGCATGATTAACCTATGCTTTTTTCTTTTTTTCTTATTTCTTTTTTTTTGTTATTTCTTTTTTATTTCTTTTTTGTTTCTTTTTTATTTTCTTTCTTTTTTATTTTTTCTTATTTCTTTTTATTTTTACTTTTTATTTTTTTTTTCATTTCTTTTTTGTTTTTCTTTTGTTATTTCTTGTATTTCTTTCTTTTTTTTTTTGTTATTTCTTTTATTTTATTCTATTTTGTTTACATGTTTGTTTTTCAGTCCGCCAACAAAGAAGCAGCAGATTTCTTGCAGTATTTATGCTCAAATGAAGTTGATCTGGAAAACGGTGCTGTCGTCAACACAGGAATGCAGAACGAGTTTGGTGGTTATGAAAATGACTGCAGCGTCGCAAGACTCAGCGAGAATTAGTATGAATTATCACTCTTTCATGTTTTTTTTCTCCTTCCTGCTCTCATGAAATTAATGAATATCTCTTTAAGAACTTAATGCCAACTTTTCACGTTTGTCATGGTTTTCTTTATTCTTTGAGATTGTAACATTATCAAATAGCATCTCGATCCTATTGAGTTGGGTCCTTAAAAAAATATCCAGTGGTAAGGCCCCAGTTAGGAGCTGGTAAGAATGTGGACTTGCCTCTTCATTACCATTGCTTCCAGGTTCACTTTGCATATGGCTGCCATATGCGCATTCGCACTTCATTACACTAATCTCATTCTTTGGCAGGATTCAAAAAAATGTCTCAAATCTAATAGGTCTAGAACTATAGGCGAAATGTCAATCTCTGTCCCTCGTCACAATGTTGCATCCATGTGCCTTTTTTACAAGTACTACAAGTACTATCATAGAATGTTCCCTAAACTTCATAAAACTCAATCATGTTCTACAAAATTGAGATAAAAAACTAAAACAATTTTCTTGCTACAAGACAAACCAAACACCATAAGTAAACCTTTGAACATATAAAGCTCTTGAAGAATGAAAACTTTTTCCAAATTGATTGAATTCCACATTAAATAGCACAAAAAGGGTTGATGCACCATAAAACAAACCAAACAAAACACCTTGAATAAATATTTGATGATATAAAGAACTTTAAGCATAGTAATTTTTTCCGAAATTACTGGATTCAGCATTAAATGGTCCGAAAGGGCAGATATATACTGTAAAACAAAAATAATCGAAACAATTTATTGGGCTAATGTAACTTTTTTTTAGGTAATCCTTAAGGCTTCATAATTTGTGCAATCATTCTTTTTACAAACTATTACCCTCATCTTCATTGTTGCTGTTTCATCACGTTTCGACCAACTCCTCCTCTATTTATTATTTAGATAATTCAGACTACTATTCCCATCTTGAATATTATTTTCATAAGATTTCGGTCGACGTAACCTCCAACTTTCAGGTGTTTCTTGTTGAACTCTGGTATCTTTCTCTGGAATTTTCATAGACTTTTGAACAGAACTCTTTATTTAATCCATGGTAGTAGAATGTTCTCACTCCATTAACCATGACTGGGTACAAGTCTTAAGTTATTCACTATTGTAGTCCGAGTGCCACCCACACTGAGGATTGAACCTTCAACCTCCAGAAGAGTATCGTTTAGGACTTGCCTAGTACTTTATCAGTTACACCATAGGTCATTGCACAGATTTCTGAGTTCGACAGAAAGGTACCCAAGTTTGACAAGAGACACCTGAAGAAGGTTGGAAGTTACATCAGCTGAAACGTCGTGACAATAACACTCAAGATGAGAGCAATAGTCTAAATAATTCAAAATATCTATCCTCATCTCCAAAATTCAGAAAACTAAAACTAAAATTTGTTTGCTTTGATTCCAGTTATTTCTTGATTTCACCAACAACGCAGCAAACGAAAAGTATAGCGTGGATGATGAGGCATTTACCAAAAGACGGCTCCGTCCAAATTCGAGATGTCACATCAATGTATTCGGCAATTACCCTGATCGGGCCTCATGCTCAAGAACTTTTGGCTGAGGTCACAGAGGCTTCGACTACAAAGTCAGATTTCAAATTCATGACCTGTAAGGTAGGTGGAATCAATTTTGCAATAAAAAATATTCAAAGGAAACAAATCTTTGAAATTTTAATCAAAAATATTTCTCATCAAAGGAAACAAATGTCTTTGAAATTTTAATTAAAAATATTCAAAGGAAACAAATGTCTTTGAAATTTTAATTAAAAATATTCAAAGGAAACAAATGTCTTTGAAATTTTAATTAAAAATATTCAAAGGAAACAAATGTCTTTGAAATTTTAATTAAAAATATTCAAAGGAAACAAATGTCTTGGAAATTTTAATTAAAAATATTCAAAGGAAATAAATGTCTTTGAAATTTTAATTAAAAATATTCAAAGGAAATAAATGTCTTTGAAATTTTAATTAAAAATATTCAAAGGAAACAAATGTCTTTGAAATGTTAATTAAAAATATTCAAAGGAAACAAATGTCTTTGAAATTTTAATTAAAAATATTCAAAGGAAATAAATGTCTTTGAAATTTTAATTAAAAATATTCAAAGGAAACAAATGTCTTTGAAATTTTAATTAAAAATATTCAAAGGAAACAAATGTCTTTGAAATTTTAATTAAAAATATTCAAAGGAAACAAATGTCTTTGAAATTTTAATTAAAAATATTCAAAGGAAACAAATGTCTTTGAAATTTTAATTAAAAATATTCAAAGGAAACAAATGTCTTTGAAATTTTAATTAAAAATATTCAAAGGAAATAAATGTCTTTTAAATTTTAATTAAAAATATTCAAAGGAAACAAATGTCTTTTAAATTTTAATTAAAAATATTCTAAGGAAACAAATGTCTTTGAAATTTTAATTAAAAATATTCAAAGGAAACAAATGTCTTTGAAATTTTAATTAAAAATATTCAAAGGAAACAAATGTCTTTGAAATTTTAATTAAAAATATTCAAAGGAAACAAATGTCTTTGAAATTTTAATTAAAAATATTCAAAGGAAACAAATGTCTTTGAAATTTTAATTAAAAATATTCAAAGGAAACAAATGTCTTTGAAATTTTAATTAAAAATATTCAAAGGAAACAAATGTCTTTGAAATTTTAATTAAAAATATTCAAAGGAAATAAATGTCTTTGAAATTTTAATTAAAAATATTCAAAGGAAACAAATGTCTTTGAAATGTTAATTAAAAATATTCAAAGGAAACAAATGTCTTTGAAATTTTAATTAAAAATATTCAAAGGAAACAAATGTCTTTGAAATTTTAATTAAAAATATTCAAAGGAAACAAATGTCTTTGAAATTTTAATTAAAAATATTCAAAGGAAACAAATGTCTTTGAAATTTTAATTAAAAATATTCAAAGGAAATAAATGTCTTTGAAATTTTAATTAAAAATATTCAAAGGAAACAAATGTCTTTGAAATTTTAATTAAAAATATTCAAAGGAAACAAATGTCTTTGAAATTTTAATTAAAAATATTCAAAGGAAACAAATGTCTTTGAAATTTTAATTAAAAATATTCAAAGGAAACAAATGTCTTTGAAATTTTAATTAAAAATATTCAAAGGAAATAAATGTCTTTGAAATTTTATTTAGTACCGACTATATTTATTGCCTGGAATACAGTGAAGTAGTCTTAGTTTTTAATTATGTTTTAAAAGAAATACAATTGTTGCAATATTTTTTTGCATAATTTACTGGGTATGATCACAAAGATTTGGATGGTTATATTTGGCACTTCTGCATAATATAGATGGGGACAATAACTCCAATTTGTTCTTGGTCTAATACCATAGCAAATAAATAACAAACAAATATGAGTTATTATCCTTTGTTCTTTCACCGAGAAGCGCCACCTGGTGACAGTTTAGGTAAACACACACAAAAAAAAACAAAATGCTGCCGTCCGTATAATGCAGAAGTGCCTTATATTTATAGCCAGGAGTGATAAAAATAAACTATTCAGGTACCAGAATCTCTGTATAAAATATATTGAATCTCTTTGAATTTTTCAATCATAGTTTTTTGTCTTGATATGAAAAGAGAACTACTGCTGATCCTGGTTAGATTATTTCATTACTTAGAACTCATTACAAATCAAAACTTCTTTGATTGGATTGATACTGCTTATTTTTGCTTGGGGCAACTACATTTGATATCTGCAATTAGATAATTTTCTTTCTTCTATGATAGTTTTTTTTTTTTAAAACATCCCTTTTTTGATCATTTTTTAATTTTTATTACAAGAATGGCTCTGCACTATTTTTTTTTTTTTTAGTCTTTTGTATGATTTCACCAAGGATTGAACCCTAAACTCCTGACTCAATTGCAAACACTTTAATCATTATGCTAAATAGGCTGGTCCAAATTATAAGGAGGAAACATTAAAAAAAAACATGGCTTTTTTTTTTCATTATCTGAACCAAATAATAAGGAAACTTTTTATCTGAATCCAAGAAAGTAGGTTTTATTTATCTCTTTCCTCTGACAGGAAGATGTGATACAATCAGAAAAAGTGATTTAAAACTAGCACCCTAGAGGAAAGGCACTTTGACCAAATAATTTTTATTGTAAGGTAGACAGCTTGTATTAAATTGACAATAAACGTTATCTCTCTTGCTGATTATATTTTTAGGTGATGATTTAAAAATGTTTCCGTATTATCAGTCATTTTAGCCAGAGTAAATAATTTTAGAAATTTCTTGACATTAGATTTAAAGAGGACCATGTTGTAGCCTGCAGAGAAACAGTCCCATCGTAATATGTTCCACAAATGGGAAGTTCTTGGACAGAAACTGTGTATGAAAATTCTGAGGAAAAAAGATAAAGTTATTTGCAGTTGTGATATTAAGACGAGTTCTTGCTGTCAGTCCATTATAAGGAGGAACCAGAGATTGACGCTCAGTCAAGCACCTTCCATAAAAATAGTGATCGAGTAGAAAAAGACTAGCAACATTTCTTATATTCATATATATATGTGCCAACTGAAAGACAAATGTTTGAGAGATTGATTGTGTGCAGGTGTATATACATTTAAAATACGCAGTTCATAAATGGGACAAATATGTAACGAGACGGTTCTTTAAACAAAAGACAAATAATATCTTTTCTGTGGGGCATGTCAGATAAAAAGGAAACATACCTTCTTTCACTGGTTAGTTTTGACTAAAGGGTCCGTGAGATAAAACACTTTCCCTCTAAAGGAACATGTCATATGCAAAATTATATTTTCATATTTAACCTTTATTTCACTTTTAAGTGTTCCCTTGGAATAGTACGCATTTTTCTGTAGTTCTTAGATTTTCTACTAATTGACCCACCGAATGCTTCCTTAAACCTCAAAAGATTAAATCTCTTCCAAGCCAAACTCCAGTCAGTCTAGATTGACTCTGGTCTGCTCTCTGATTTACTTTCTAAATGCCTGCTCCTGACTGCCCTGTATTTCATGAATATTTCATAACTCTTTCTTTATTCGTTATATGACATCACATAACCAGGTCAGTCCGTATTGTTTTGTTAAACTATATTTTATTATTCTGAACTAAGATTCCAATCTTTCATTATAAATATCTAACTGCAAATATTTCTTGCACATTTTCTGCTATTGAAAGCATCCATTTCAATAACATTTTTCTCTATCGAATATCTCATATTAAATAACATTTGAACACGTCGCAGTGCCACCCCTTGCCTCCTTATTCTATCCTCTTTTTTCCATCAGGTCATCCGGTATTATCCGGGAAACCAATATTTAACAATGAGTAAACATTTTTACACACACACACACACATATTAGTAAACTCACGCACTCCCACACACATGTTTGTTTTGAATGTTTCTCTTATTAATTTATCTTTTTTGCTATTTAACAGGTTGTCGATGTGGGATATGCTAGCGGCATCCGGGCGATGAGGCTAACTCACGTCGGAGAAGATGGGTTCATTCTGTACATTCCTGCCGAGGTGAGATAACAACAAAAAAAAAACGCTCACTTGTTTGCACCATATTGTCTCAGTAGGTCATGCAGCAAACAAATGAAATCTGGGAGGTTCCCAGTTACTGCGTATAGTTTGCTTGGTCATCAACCCTTTTTAGGTTATTTAATGTTGAATGCAGTATTTATGCTTCCAAATCTTTATATCTTCAAATATTTATTTACTAGCTGGACGCCTGGCGTTGCCCGGTTGTACAATACGCTTAAACATGATATTTTAATTTATGCAGATTGCGTATGTATTATAATAGAATCAAACCTCTGTTGAATATTATATATTATAAGGAATAATTTGCTCGACTAATTAGCAAAAAATAAATAATAATGATAATGTAGTTCATCCAATTCCATCTGTGTTTGTTTACAATGTCATCTCAGCTGACGATAAATGCCCTGGAAACTCATTCTAATTAATGTTTAGTTCTAAAATATACAAACAAAGAAATTATTTGCAGCAATTTTAAATGGTACCTTTTTTTATCATAAATTGAATTCATTGATAAGAAAAAAATTAAAATAAAATGGTGAGGTACACTCAGGCTTGAACACGGGATCTTTCAGCCTGTAGTTGAATACTCTACCACTGAGCTATGTTTCCAGATGTCAACAAATCTGGGTGGGTTTTCTAAGAAGAAATTTGTTGAGATTTTATCATCTCCCTTGTCGTGCAACCTAAAATAATTCCCTGTAAAAATTTCATTTTTATCAAAATGAAAGAAAGAATATTTTTAGGACCAGATTTTTTCGATTTTCGATACTTATCAGAAGAATTTCTATACAAAACATATCTAAGAACACTGCCTGACATATAAATTAGCTTTGTGTGAAATTTACAAAAGATAGGCTCAGCTGTTTTGGAAGCTATAAGGAAGGAACTCGCATACAAAGTGACTTTTATATAATAGAAGCAATAGTGTTTGGTTTGGTTGTTTTGTTTTCAACTCTCTTTTTTGGTTATTCAATGCCAAATCCAGTTGCTAGATGTAGTCGACCTAACTGTAATCCAACTGCAGTATCTGGTGCTACAAAATCAGACTGTCTGAAGATATCAGCTTCTTGACTTAAATGAAATAAACATTGATATTATTTTTTTTCCTTGGCCTTTGCAAAACTCAATCATTTTCTACAAAGTCAAAAACAAAAATAATTTTCCTCTGCAAAACAACCAAACCAAACACCATGAATAAATATTTGAAGATATAAAGAACTTGAATCATAAAAACGTTTTTCCAAAATCATTGGATTTGGCATTAAATAACCCGAAAAGGGTTGATATGCCATAAAACAAAAGGACTTTACCAAACCGACTGCAGACAGCTCCCAGTCACTAAATTAATTGACTTGAACAGGTATTATTTACCTAACTGTAAGCCAGCCATAAATTTTTTTTAACATCTGACAACAAAAATGTTGATTAATTGTGAAAGGACTTGAGGAGACTTGTACAAAACCAGCCTAGCTTCCAATAACCAACTAAAAAGAAATCTGGACCATGAATCCTCATCTATGTAAAGTGATCATAGCACATTTAAAAGATTTTGATTTGTTTCCTTGCTGCATAAGCAAAGACAAAAGGTGAGAGCCTCTTTGCTGATGCAGCACCGATTTTTCTGTAAAACAAGATTAATTTAGGGTCGGGCGACTCAAGGAGGCAGCACAGATACAAAAAAAAAGAACATTACTAAGCAGACCAAGCCTAGAAATAAGTAACATTTGGGAGCCTCTAATTGTAGACAAAACAAACATTATACACCCTTAAATTTTTTAGATGAGGTCTTATTGTTTATATTACTTGTATCGATCAGATTATTGTTCTCATCTTGAGTGTTATTTGTGCAACGTTTTCGTTGGATTGTTCTTCGACCGTCCTCAGTTTGTGTTTGAAAAAGAAGAGAGAAAAGTTACTGGCTCTAGATATTTTTGTATTCTGTGAGTTAGCCTTTATTTTATGGTTATTGTTTCAAGGAGGCAGCACATATGCTAAAAAAAAAAAAGAAAAATTACTAAGCAAACCAAGCCTAGAAATAAGTAACATTTAGGAGCCTCTAATTGTAGAAAAAACAAACATTTGTACACCTTTAAAATTTTGGTGATGTAAGGGAGATAATCTGTCAATCTTTATAAGAGTTGGCTTTCCTTTGTTAACCAATTTTTCACAAATACGAAACAATAACCTTAAAATAAAGACTAACTCATAGAATATGAAAATATCTACAGAGCCAGTAACTTTTCTCTTTTCTTTTCCAAGCAACAACAACAACTAACATGTCTGAGGACGGTCAAAGGCTAATCTGACGGAAACGTTGCACATATAACACTCTGATGAAAACAATAGTCTGATCAATACAAGTAATATAAAGATTTACTTGATTTTATGGATTACTAGCCTGGGTGCCTGGTGTTGCCCGGGTGTTTGGAGGTGTGTGTGGAGCAAAAATAAAAAAAGTTGTAGTAGGCAGGTAGGTTCGAACCCATGACACCAAGGCGAAAAAGAAAGTGAAAGAAAACTTGTCGTCTTACCGCTACTCCATGACGCGAAGTGTAGTATCTGTTCTTCAGATGCGGCACTTCCATTTCTCGTTCTCTTTCAGTGGAGGAGAAATCCTTCACGACTGAGACAATTTTTATTTTTGTACCTTTTCTCCACGTTAAAAAACGACCCTGGTGTCTAACTCTGTCCCGTGGGGAGGCATTGTAAATAGGTACTCCATGACGCGACTGGAAGTTTGGAACGTTAAATTAGGCAAAGTAAATTAAAACCGATACAATGACTTGCAAAAGTGGCTTGCAAAAAATCGACCCATCCTTGTAGAAAACTGTCCAGTTGAGGGTGAAGGAATTAATGTTTTTGACCAATTTTTCCATATTTGTCATCTGAGACATCTAGCTCCAAAACAATACTGATCTCGTGAAAATCCATTGCCTCTGTCGAAAGTTTTAGGCAGACATACATACATTTAAACAGACAGGTGAGATTTATATTATAGACTAGCGAGGGGCACCCGGCGTTGCCCAGGTGTTTGGAGGTGTGTGCGGGGGTTAAAAAAAAAAAAAAAAAGTAAGTATTAGGATCGAACCCGAACCGCTGAGGCAAAGTTGTAAATTAAATTGTTAAAAAAAAAAATCGTGCGACGTTAACCATTGCCCCACCGCGAGATGCTAATGGAAACATGTTTGAATTTATTTAATTACTTGGATTTAGCAGGTGCCCGTTTTAATGAGTTAATGAGGTCAAGTTTGACTGCGGAATAGTATTCATTTACTGCTGAACGCTTTTTTCCCTCCTTTAAGATGTTATAGGAAAAAGACTAACCCACATGCGGCGAGCGACAAATATTGAATATTGGTCTTCCCGAAATCGAGCAAATTAAATAGACAGGCGAGCTTCATTGCTAACTGTGAGATATTACGATTTCTATGTGATATAAAAAGTTTTAAAAAGTTGTGAAGCGAGCGACCGCTTCTCTGAAAAAAGCCTTTTGTTGACATACAGAAAAAGCGAACACACATACATACATTTTCGCTTTTATATATATAGACTAGCCTGGGTGCCCGGGTGTTTGGAGGTGGTGTGTGTTGAGCAAAAAAAAAAAAGTGGTAGTAGGCTGGCAGGCTCGAACCCATACTGCAAAGGAGGAAAAGAACATTAAAAACAAAAACATGATGACCTAATTTCTCAATTCTCATCGTGTGCAGAAATGATTTTTCTCACAAAACAGGATGATTGTAGCTGATTTAAAAAATTTGGACCTAATTATTCGGTTTACATCATATGCCTGCTTGAGGCAGCAATTAATTTTCCAATAGTTAAAAATATACAGCACAAGATGTTGACACACTGGTTTTTGTTAGAAGCCTGAAATTAAGCAATTATGTATCAGATAAGTAACCGTTAAGCAATTATGTATCAGATGGGTAACCATTTGGGAATACCAGGTGCTGTATGTAGGAAGATTTTGACACCTCTTTGCAGGAACTGCAAAAACCTAACATCATGTCCCTTAACCGGGATATACGTGCAACTGAGGACCATTTGTGAATTCAATATTCCTATGACATTTCCTCCTCCAAAAAAATCTGGTTCAACCCACCTAGGATGAACGCTGCTGGCTTTTTTACAGTTATTTTTCTTCAATCTTGGCCTTTTGGCTAGGAACAAAGTATACACAATCCATCATTGACTTTTTGAAGACCTAACAAGAAAAAATATTAAAGTGAAACTTGGCCGGTAAGAAGAGAAATGATATATACAAATATGAGGCTTAGCTCTGATGACCACGGACAAAGTATTGAATCTGGTGTAAAGATGTGTGAAGAACAAGTGACTGATGGTTATCTATATATATAAAAGCCAAACGTCTGTGTGTATGTATGTTTGTTTGTAACGCTAAAACTTTTGAAAGACGAAACCAAACTTGACAAATTTGGTATCATATCGAAGCCCCATCACCCGGATGACAAATATCGAAATTTCACGTCAAATGGACCACTAGAAGTTGGTCAACTGATCAGTTATCTTCGAGGGGGGGCCCCAAAAAGCCTGTCATTATCTATATATATAAAAGACAAATGTTTGTTTGTAACGCTAAAACTTGAGATGAAAGATTCCTCTCCCCTAAGAATAAAACATATGTTCAATATCTGCTTTTGTTTTTTCATTGTTTATATGGTCCCGAGCAACGCCGGGTAGCCCTGCTAGTCTATTATATAAATCGCACCTGTCTGTTTAAATGTATGTATGTATGCCTAAAACTTTAGACAGAGGCGACGGATTTTCACGAGATTGGTATCGTTTTGAAGCACAACCCTTCGGACAACAAATATCAAAAAATTTGCTAAAAACCTTCACCTTCAACTAGGCGCTTTTCTACAGGGAGGAGTTGCTTTTTTCGCTGATATTTTTGAAAGTCACCTCTTCTTTTCAATTGATTAGCCTTAATTTAAACATTCGTCACTTCCGGTTTGGCGATGGGCGCAACAGCAAAGATGTCACTTCTTTTTTTTTTTTTTTTTTTTTTTTTTTCACGTTCTTTTCCTCCTTCTCGAGCCTACTACCACTTATTTTTTTTTTCTAAACACACACCTCCAAACACCCGGGCAATGCCAGGCACCCAGGCTAGCGTTGAAAGAATGGGAGTTCTTGGTTTAGTAGATTTAAACAGTTGAGGTAGTATCACATGGAAAACATGTAGAAAAGTGATATGGGTGGACGAAAGAAAGATAAAGATCTCGTCAGTTAGTTTGGAAGTCAATTTTTAAAAGCTGTCCAATGCATGCCAGTATGTAAGATGGACATTAAATTGAATATGATTATGATGATAATGATTGTAAGTTCAAGTTGTCGTTACCTCTTCTTCAAAACCTGCCTTTTATCTAACACAGGGTTTCTCAACCAGGGTTCTGCAGAACTCTGAGGTTCATTCAGAGCTTGCCAAGGGTTCCTTTAAGAAATGCTGATAAATAGATGGCTTGTCACATTGAAGAAACAACTGTCACCTTAGGCCAATATATTTTTGTTCATATTATTTTGATTGCTATTGCCTTTTAAATAAATTATTTTAGTTATTTTTCAAGTGTAAATAAACTGAAAAAAAGGAGTGTTTAAACTAGATTTAAAATATGTTGATTTTTTTTTTTTTTTTTTTTTTTCAAAATTGTCAAATTTCAGGAGGAGGATTTTTTTTTACCTAAAATCAAGATACCTAAAACTATATCCGATGGTGAGGCCCCACCTTGCGGGCCTTAGGGAGTGTGAAGCCACCCTTTAATTGCCATTGCTCCCAGGTCCACTCTGACCGAGAGTGGTAGTACCTGTTAGGGTCCCAACTATGGGTTAAATAGAATCTGATTTAAAAAAACAAATATACTCCATTAAAAATCGTTCCTCAAAATAACTAGATTTGGCATTAAATAACCTGAAAAAGGTTGATATGCCGTAAAACAACCAACCAACCCTCCTTCCTCTCTCTCCCCCATGTCACCCTCCATCCTCTCTCTACCCCCATGTCACCCTCCATCCTCTCTCTACCCCCATGTCACCCTCCGTCCTCTCTCTCCCCCCATGTCACCATCCGTCCTCTCTCTCCCCCATGTCACCATCCGTCCTCTCTCTCCCCCATGTCACCATCCGTCCTCTCTCTCCCCCATGTCACCATCCGTCCTCTCTCTCCCCCATGTCACCCTCCGTCCTCTCTCTCTACCCCCGTGTCTCCCTCCGTCCTCTCTCTCTACCCCCGTGTCTCCCTCCGTCCTCTCTCTCCCCCCATGTCACCCTCCGTCCTCTCTCTCTCCCCCCATGTCACCCTCCGTCCTCTCTCTCTCCCCCCATGTCACCCTCCGTCCTCTCTCTCTCCCCCCATGTCACCCTCCGTCCTCTCTCTCTCCCCCCATGTCACCCTCCGTCCTCTCTCTCTCCCCCCATGTCACCCTCCGTCCTCTCTCTCTCCCCCCATGTCACCCTCCGTCCTCTCTCTCTCCCCCCATGTCACCCTCCGTCCTCTCTCTCTCCCCCCATGTCACCCTCCGTCCTCTCTCTCTCCCCCCCCTGTGTCACCCTCCGTCCTCTCTCTCTCCCCCCCCTGTGTCACCCTCCGTCCTCTCTCTCTCCCCCCCCTGTGTCACCCTCCGTCCTCTCTCTCTCCCCCCCCTGTGTCACCCTCCGTCCTCTCTCTCTCCCCCCCCTGTGTCACCCTCCGTCCTTTCTCTCCCCCCCGTGTCTCCCTTTGCCCCCCTCTGTCTCCCTCCGCATCCCCATACCCCTATATCTCCCTACATGCTCTCTCCCCACCCTCCATATCTTTCTGTGCTCCCCCATCACTCTCTATCCTCTCCCCGCCATATCTCTCTCCCCCATATCTCTCTCCATCCTCTTCCTTTCTCCCTCTGTCCTCTTCCCTTCTATCTCCTCCATTCTCTTCCATCCTTCTCTTACCATCTTACTCTTCTACCCTCTTCTCTCTACTCTCTAAGTTGCTCTTATCATATAGGTTCTTTTCCCCTCTCTTCATCTTTTCCAGTATGCCCTCCACGTTTATGACACACTGATGCGTGCTGGCAGCGATTACGGCATCCGAAATGTTGGCTTTAACTGCATGAAGGAATTGCGAGTTGAGAAGTTCTTTGCCAGTTGGGGCGTCGATTTGACTACCATCACAACACCATTCGAATGTGGACGCGAATTCCGTGTCAAGTTCAGTGTAAGTGTCTCACTTTTTTCGTCTCTCTTTCTCTCTGGTTTGCAAAGTACAAATTTTTTTAGAAAAATTGCAAATATTGCTTTTAATAATAAAATAGCGACATGTCTAGTTTCATTACATTTAAACTTCCGCAGGTTTGTACATAGGGGAGAAAGAAACCAAGAGGGAATTCCAAAGTCCGGCAGTCTGAGAGAAGAAACCATTAAAGTAGAAAGTTTTGCTATTTGGGTTTGAATTGTAAAATCTGACACGATAACTTTGTCTTATTTGGATTGTTCCCATTACCGTTTTCGAGTAGTATTCTCATGTTTGGGTCAATGCAGCATCCAACCTACTTATCGTTTCAAACTCTGGAATTTTTCTGTCAAATGCATGAGTCTGCATGGAATTTTGAACCAAACCCTTTATTCAATTCACAGGGGTAGCACACTGTTGTTCCGTCAACAATGACTGCATGGAAGTTTTAAGTAATTTCCTGTTGTATGGATAAAGTACTTTATAAAATAGTAAGTTACACTCTTCTAGAGGTTGAAGGTTCAATTGTCAGTCCAGGCAATATTCAAACTACAATTGTGAATTACTTAGAACTTCTATCCAATTATGGCTGATGGAACAAGAACATGCTATTCCCATTAAATAAATTAAAGATTAAATAAAGGGTTCCATTTGAAATTTCATACAGATTCCCAAGTTCAACTAAAAGATTCCTGGAGTTCGAAAAGATATGCCTAAAGGTTCTAACGGTTACATTGACTGTAATGTTGTGAAAATAATACTCGAGATATGAATGATCGTTCAAAGAATACAAATTATCAATCCTCATCTAAAAAATTCAGAAAGCTGATGAGGTAGACTCTGCATACACTTCAATAAATGTTTTGTTTTATTTATTTTTTCAGAAAGGTGATTTTATTGGTAAAGAAGCTTTATTACAACAACGAGAAGAAGGTGTGAAGCAAAAACTAGTCCACTTCATCCTCGAAGATCACAATGTTGACACCGATCTGTGGCCATGGGGTGGGGAACCTATCTACCGAAATGGTGAATATGTCGGGGAGACAACATCTAGTGGCTATGGCTATACCCTTGAACAAATGCTTTGCCTTGGATTCGTCTCCAAATTTGAAAATGGCTCTCCAGTTGTGATGAAGAACCTGAATGAATTCATTTTGGATAAGAACGCTAAATATGAGATTGATATAGCCGGGCGAAAGTTTTCAGCGAAGGCCGGAATTTACACCCCAAAGAGCGCTCTTGCCATATCTGAACCTTCCTTCATTCCTGTCCCCCATCGTGCTCGGACATTGTGAGCCAGAAGCTTTTCTGGCAGTATTTGTTTATGATATTCTTTTCTTGATCGTTACTTTTACGGTTTTATGATATTTGGACATTTTTCTTTTCTTTTTTTTTTTTTTTAAGTTGCAACCAATTTTGTGACTTTCCCAACGACCCGTTTTTATGCCCACTAAACTTTGAAAGGAGGAGGAGGAGGTTCTGACAAGCTTTTCTCAGTTCAATATGATATTCAAACATTTCAGATTTATTTTTTTTATTATTTGATCAGTCGAATTCCTTTATTCCACTCAACCAAATTTGTGATAAAGATAATCGAAACCATAATTTGCTAAAATTTAGCATGGATTTATTAAAAAAAAATGTCTTTTGATTCAAAAGGAATTTTGTAACTTCAAAGAGTATCCTGAAAAAAAAAAATTTGATAATGATTTATAAAAGAGTGCTGTAGTTTGCTTGAAGCATTGTGTGGATTGTGTAAGACGTTAACACTTGAAAGCAAAAGTAATGTGGTTTTCTTTTTGCAACATTGTTTGATGGAAACACATGTAAAATGACAATATTAATAGAAAATAAATAGTAATGACACAATGCCATCTATATATATAAAAGCGAAAATGTGTGTTAGTGTGTGCGGTTTTTGTGTATGTCCGGCAAAGGCTTTTGAAGGCGGGGGGGGGGGGGGGGGATCAGGGCGGTTACTGTTTCTTAGAACTTTATATATACTCCCTAGATTATAATATCTATGATTTACGAAATGAGGTTGTGTCTATCTTTTATTTGAGCAACTTTTACACGCTATTTTCGTGGTATTTTCTGCTCTCCGCATGTTTGGCTTTTCCGTATAAAAAAGTGAAACTGAGTCCAAAGCAAATGCATCTGGCATTCATTCCAGGGATGTCCAGAAAGCAATCAGCTTTGATCAGTGTGGGCAAAACCCGTCATATCAGACAATTGCTATTCATTTGGACACTCCCCTTTTTATGGGGAGCTGGTTTTCCCTAAACATCTTGGGGAAACAAACAAATACGCAGAAACTGGCTTGCAGCCAAAGTTAAGTGTGGTGTGATGTTTAACCTCATTAAATTTACGCACCTGTGTGAACTCATGCACTTAACTTTTTAATTGTTTAATTTCAACCGTTCTCACTTCTCTGCCATCTTAGCGTTGGTAACGTGTCACGTTTCCTTTTTCGACTTCGCCTCAAGGCTTAGGGTTCGAGTCTACCTGCCTACCAAAACTTTTTTTTCCTACACACACACACACACACACACACACACCCCGAAAAACACCCGAGCAACACTGGACACCCATGCTAGTCTTATATATATATATATATATATATATATATAAAGGCAAAAGTGTTGCGCGTGTTTTTGTATGTCCAGTAAGGCGTTTTTTGCGAGGTTTCGGGGGGTAGGGGGATACTATGTTTTAGAACTTTTTATATACTCCCTAAATTGTAATATCTACAATTTGCGAACGGAGATCATCTATATCTTTTATTTGAGCGACTTTTACAAAATTCACGCTATTTCGTTCTGTCGCATGTTTGTTCGGCTTTTTCGTATAAAAGTGAAACTAATCGAAAGCAAAGCCATCAGCAGTCTGTCCATGCTGGGACTTCTTGAAAGCAGTTAGCTTTGATCAATCTGGGGAAAACCCTTCATATCGGACAATTGCTATTCATTTCAGAGTTCCCCCTTTTTCAGGGGAGCTTAGTTTCCCCAACATCATGAGGAAACAAATAAATGAAACGGCGGAAAGCTTAATTGGCCCTCAGCCAACGTTCATTTCTGCATTCACTTAGCAAGTCAACTTTTTGATTGACCTTGTTAAATTTGAACGCTTTTCACTTCCTATGGCTTCATAGTGTAGCTGTAAGATGTCACATTTTCTTTCAATTTCTTTTCCGCCTTCGGGTTTGTTACGGGTTCGAGCCTCCCTCCCTACTAACACTTTATTTTTTTTTCTTTTACACCTCCAAACACCCGGGCAACGCCGGGTACCCCCACTAGTCTTTGATAAATCGATGATGAGATTCTTTTCAAAATGGTACGCGATACAATCTCTCCTCTCTCATTCATAAAATTTGATTTTCTTATTTAAAAATAAAACTACTTTATCCATTTACCTGATATTTGGAATATGATATTTTTATTCTGCCACAGATTTTTCTTTATTTTTGTTTTTTAATATAGGAGAGAGCCTGAACAAGATCCAATTTTTTTTTTTTTTTATATACATAAGGTGTAAAAAAAATTTTTTAATTAAATAATAAACATAAATCTTTTACAAAATTGCTCCAAACATAATTTACATCCCTTCTTTTACCAGCGTATAGGCAAAAAATATATATGGCATAATCACTTTGACACACCAGTCTCTGCTGGATCACCAAAGTTAAGCAACAGTGAACCTGTTCAGTACTAAATGGGTGACCATTTGGGAATTCCAGGTGCTGTATGTGCTCTCTGCTTATCTCGGCATTGTTTCCAGTCGTCCTGGACTTCTCCTTGCCACGGGACTCAAACAGTGCCAATTCAGGAGAATTGTGGTTGGGGATTGCGCAACCCTTGCCTCATAATTACCTGCACAGCTTCCCCTACAAGGTATATCCTTTGTCTTTCGAGACTGACAGGAGGCATTGAGGCAAAAAACACTTTGATTGAATGGAGATTCCCTTTTTTTTTCTTTTTTTTTTTTCAAATTAAATAATGAATATATTAATTTTTTGCAAAACTGCTCCAAACATTATCCACATCACTTCTTTTACAAGCTTATAGGCGAAAAAACACTCAGATTGAATGAAAATTTCTTTTTTGAAAAGGAGGTGATACCTCAGAATATTGAAATAGAAATAAAATGACACTCTACCATCTTTGATTAATTGATAATTGAATTCTTCAATATTGTTTGCTGCATAGGAGTTTCTGTCAACCAGTATCTTCAACCGATAATTGCATTGTCATTGCTTTCAAATATTAACTTCATAAAGATTTATATTTATCAAATTGATTTTTGTTGTCATAGATTAAATCCTCTTATCCATGGCCAACTTCAGTATTATTATATTATTATTATATATTATTATATTATTATTATTATATTATTGTATTATTATTATTATTATTATTATTATTATATTATTATTATATTATTATTATTATATTATATATTATTATATTATTATTATTATATTATTGTATTATTATTATTATTATATTATTATTATATTATTATTATATATTATTATATTATTATTATATTATTGTATTATTATTATTATTATATTATTATTATTATTATATATTATTATATCATTATTATTATATTATTGTATTATTATTATTATTATTATATTATTATTATATTATTATTATTATTATTATATATTATTATATTATTATTATTATATTATTGTATTATTATTATTATTATATTGTATTATTATATTATTATTATTATTATAATTATATATTATTATTATTATTATAATTATATATTATTATTATATTATATTCACTTTTCGTCTTCTTTCAATCTAAGACGTTTCGCTTATTTACATTTGATTATGCATACTCACACATTATACATATTAGAATCACACATTTATATTCATTTTTTTCCTCTGCTTAAACTTATCATCTTGATCAAATTTATATTAAATGCTGGCGTTGTTTTCTGGCACTAAGCTAAAAACCATCATACTTCTGTATTGTATCTAAGAAAATTAGAGACTGTCACAGATGTAACCTTACTTCTTTTTCAGATGTGCCATATCGATCTTGAGAATCTGTAAGAATTTTTTGGCAGTAAACTTAACAGTACTTGTACAGTTTAATCAAGACATTAAAGAATGAAAATATCGAAAAAAGGTTATATTGTATGTATCCGTTATGGAATGAAGTTCTCAAAAAAAATGTTCACTTAATTTCATCAAGTACTTTTTTTTTTTTCACAGTGAAAAAACAATGTTATGATAGCGAGCAAAAGGTTCGATTTTTAGGAAAAGAAGCTAGTAATAAAGATGGGGAGGGAGTGTAGGCGCTTTATATGGAGTTATCTCCCTGTGGCATGTTAAAAAATTTCATAATGGCTGACTTCAACGCGCTCTCATAAAAACGTGTTTTTCTGCTGTAAAAAAAACCCACTTGATCAAATTAAATGAATTTTTTTTTTTCAGAGAACTTCAGTCCAAAACGGATACATACAATATAACTTTTCTTCGATATTTTCGTTTTTTAATGTCTTGATTAAACTGTACAAGTACTGTTAAGTTTACTGTCAAAGAATTCTTACAGATTCTCAAGATCGATATGGCACATCTGAAAAAGAACTTTATATATGGAGAGAAATTCTCTTTCCTACTGTCACCCTTTACTTGCAACGAGTCGAATGTATTTTGTAACACATCACAAAACTGTGGTCGACTTTTCAACACCAAGAATAATGTTACAGTTATTATTATAATATTTACTTTTCATCTTATTTCAATCTTAGACGTTTCGTGAATAATTTCAAACTTATCCAGTCTGTTGCCATTTCACGTGTACTGTCTATCAAGTCGTCACAAACTTATCCCTGTCATATCTTAAGCAACCTACCGTGTTTCTTTGACATCAATGTGGGACATACTTTGGAATGTTTTAGATGCCTGACAGTAAGTGACGCAACAGTACCAGTTGAGATGTCATCATGTGCTTCAATTTCTGACAGAAGAAATTATCTCCAGATAATTTATGCAAACTGATTCGAATGTTTACAATGCTGATTCTAGTGTCAAAAGTAGTTACTAGATTTTGATTTTGATTTCCATGCAAGATTTAGTGATGTTAATGATAAGTTGTGTTATTTCTCTACAATAAAACTATGGCCAGCCATGGATTTGAAAAATAATACCCATGCGATATCTACGAAATTACCAATAACTTTTAAAAATGGTTAATTAAAAGTGTAAAATAATATCCAATTTTATGTACATTTTATCATTTTAGTACCAGCAATATACGATTAAGTTTAACAAAAAAAAAAAAAGAATCGTTTTTGGCATCGGAAATAGGCACAATTTTTCCTATACTCCAAAAGTTTTGATTTTTCAAATCCATAATTCTGATTAATCATCACAACACTACAAAAAGCACAACAACAAAAAAAAAAATCTAAAAATCAAACAAAATCAATTGCACACTCCAAAAAACACTTTCACAAAAAAAAAAACGTTGTAAAAACTGTCTGATAAAAAAACAAAAAATTGTCTGACCTTGGATGACCTTATAATTGTTGAAAAGTTGTTAAACAAACAAATATTCAATCTCTATAATTTACTGCTATTAATAATATGAATAAGAAGTTGCTTGTGTTATTTATCTGTCAAACAACGATTCCGGATTCAGCCATGGATAATGGTCTATATAATTACCCTGGTAAAAACATCCTCAACCAATTAATTGTACTTATTTTTTCTGTCTGAAGATAAAGTTTACCTTATAAATTCAAAAAACATAACACCACCAATACCATCCTGGTATAACGTTGGTAAATAAATAATTAATAATTGAAAAACATTGAAATCTTTCAATATTTTTACCTATTCTGTTAACTTGTCTCGTATCCAATGGTGTCATTCTACCAAACTGTATTGCCATAGTCATCAGACACAATTTCTTATACAATTACTAATATCTTTTTAAAAGTGGTTAACAGCAAATGATTTCACTTTTTAGATTATTTAACCATATTAGTTCCCAACTTTTCATTAATTTATTATAGAAATCTATTCTAAATACAATATTATATTTGAGTAAAATTATTTTTAAAGATTTTCTTGACTTTATAGGATAAAACACAATAATCTCTCTCTCTCTCTCTGGCTATATATATGTGTGTGTGTTTATGGGGGGAAAATATGCTTATTCAATTATAGTTCACCGTTTATTTATACCAATGTTTTTATTTATGAGTCCTGGATATGACCTTAAACTATATATGATGGTGAGGTCCCAGTTGCCATTGCTCCCAAGTCCACTCTGACCCGGAGTGGTAGTACCTGTTAGGGTCCCAACTATTGGTTAAATAGAAACCGACTTGAAAAAAAAAAAAAAATATTCTATTAAAAAATTTTCCTTCAAAATCACTGGATTCAGCATTAAATAACCTGAAAAGGGTTGATATGCCGTAAAACAAAAACAACCAAACAACCAACCTTTTATTTATGAGGCTTAATGTATCTTAAATATAACTACAGAGCATATACAAATGACTAACAAAAAGTCTCTATTCAAAGTTTCAAGATGTTCATCTTACCGTTTATTCTTTTTAGCACTTGGCAGCATCGTTTCGTAGTGTATAAATAGTGCAAATGGATTCTTATTTTTCTGATGAATCAAGGCGGAAAATATTAAATTGATATAATTATTATATCATTGTTTCTGCGCTGTGAAACAGGTGCTGTCAAAAATTGAACATTTTAACGTGTTGCAAGAAATAAACAGTAAGATGAACATCATCTTGGAATTTGGAATATAGACTTTTTGCCATTTTATATATATATATATATATATATATATATATATATATATATATATTTATAAAAGTAACCTTATCTGTCTGCCTGTTTGCAGATGGTTTCTACCAAATTAGTCTATCAATTTTTGGTCTATAGACTTGAAACTTGATATATAGGAGATCAAGACCGGTGAAAAAATTTGGATTTGGTTTTTAGCCAAATAGCTGCTAAAAGATCAAAATTTTTAAAAAATTGGAACTTGACAGGCATAAATCAACTAAACGTGTTACTTCTACACATGCGAAAATATACATTTATATCTTTAACAACGTTATTTAAGTTTTTATATGCATGTTGACTTAGCTCAGATGGTAACAAATAATGCTGGAGAGCTATATGTTTTGGTTTCGATTCTAGCTGATGGCATCCAAGGCATATTTTTTTTTTAAACTTTTGAATCTATTATATATATTATTTAATAGAGAATTGGCTCTATAATAATAAATATGCAATCTGCATAAATTAAAATATCATTGAGCATATTTTATGATTGGGCAATTCAGCCTGCTAGCACTATATAAAATGTGGATTAGTTATGGACTATTAATCAAAAAACTTTTGACTGAATAATTATAAGTGATTGTATCTTCCCTCTGTAGATTTTTACAGTATATTGTGCCAATATACATTAAACAGTAGTATATTTGGAAGATACTCCAGTCTTTATGATTGACTATAGGTATCTCTAACAACTATAGATGTTGTTAAAAGATGCTTAATTAGCATTCTGGTTCCAAAAAAACTTTTAAAAAAAAAAATGAAAAAAAGAAAAGGATCATGGTTCTGATGGGTTAAATTAATAGAAGAAAAAGTAATTTTCTTTTTCAATAAATAACTAAAAAGTAATTAAAAATAATAATTTTAATAAGATAAAAGCGAGAAAAAGAAAATAAGTGAAAAAGACAGAAAAGAGAGAAAAAGCAGCAAGTATATATATAAAAGAGAGAGAGAGAGAGGAAATGTGGAGAGAGGCAAGTAAATCAAGACAGGCTGACTGCAAGGGTAGGAAAAGAGCGTTTCCTTTTAAAAAAATTTTCCCTATATATATATATATCACTCTTCATACCTCTTTAGTCATAAGCTTTCAAGTCAAACAATAACATTTTCTCATTTTTTCTCTTTATCTAATTATTTACTCACGATACACATTTCAAATCTTTTCTTTTATGTTTCCTCATTTTTCCTCTTAAGAAAATTATCAGGATCTGTGGGTGCTAATGGAATGAATTAATAGAAGAAAAAGTAAATTTTCAGTGAATAATTAAAATTATCTAAAAATAATCTTTAAAAATATTTGAATAAAAGCAAGAAAGAGAAACAAAAGAAAACTGAGTGAAAAACAAAAAAACATAAGAGAGCAACAACAGAATAAAGCAAGAAATGTATGAGAGAGAGAGAGGGGAATCTGAATAATAATAAAAATAAATTTTTTTTTTCATTTGTTTTTTAATTTTTTGTTTTTTGTTTTTATGGCATATTAACCCTTTTGTGGAGGTTATTTAATTTCCAAATGCAAATATTGTAAACAATTCATCATTTGGTGTTTTTCATGTTTTACGACATATCAACCATTATAGGGCTTTTTAATACAAACAAAAAAAAAAACAATACTTATTGTAAATTCTTTGTCTTTCTTCTTTGTCAAATCTTTCTTGGAGTTCATATTTTAGATCCATTGTTCTGTTTTCTGTTTGAAATTCCATGCAGATTCCTGAGTTCGACAAGATATATTTGAAGAAGGTCGGAAGTTACAATAACTAAATCGTTGTGAAAATAACACTCAAGGTTGGAATAGTAGTTTGAATAATTAAAATAATAAAGAAAAGTCAACCATCTATTTTCCTCCCTGAGCTCTGTCAAAAGTCAACCATATATTTCCGTCTCTGAACTCTGTCAAAAGTTGACAAAAGATTTAAAAATGAGAAAACATGTAAGAAAAGGGGAGGGGAATTGCGTCTTATTAATTTACCTATGATGCCAATGTTATTTATGTAGACTATAAATCATGAGAACATTATTGTTTAAGTAAGTTAGATAACAACTGATGGGAAAATGGCTTATAAAAAAACAGAAGAAAAAAAGGAGAGTATTGTGAAATTCAGAAAATTAATGCCAATTATTTCTTCCGGATTTCACAGTGTCATGGGAAGGTGTTGAACTGTGAGAGAGTTAGCTCCACTCATATTCTCTAAAAACATTAGTAATCAAAATAAAAACACTTGATTGGATTAAATATAAACTCAATTGAAAATGTTTTGTTTTAAAGAACAGAGATCAACGTTTTCTAAAACTAACTGACAAAGCATGTTTTTTATGTACTTATTCTTAAGTAAACTATACAAGTCAAAGAAATAGGGGAAATCGTCTATACTTTATATATGTTTGGTGAAAGAATAACATAAGCGCCACTTGATATTTTTCACAAAATAGGTTAAATGTTTGAAACAATGATACTTTTTTGAGCCTTTAAATGGGGTTTAATAATCGTGTAATGGAAGAAATTTATTAATTATTTAAATACAAAGAAAATCTTACAATATCATTTGAACATAAAGTACAGATTTAACCAGATATAGTTAGAAACCAGTCGGTGCAGTGAATAATATAGAACAGAAAAAAAACCTTGATTCCAGTAAAGCAACCGGCCCTGACGGTATTCCAATTATAGTACTCAAAAAGAGTTCAACCAGAACTAGCACCCATACTTACAAAACTGTTTAAACGTTGTCATAAGGAGAATTGCTTCCCATCACCCTGGAAAATCTCATCAGTTTACCCTGTATTTCAGGTGATCAATAATCCTCCCCCCCCCACTCTTTATCTGTGCCTAAACCTAAATGTAGATTCCATGAACAAAGCTTCTTTCCTAGAACTGCTCGCCTGTGGAACTGTCTTCCGTTTTCCTGCTTTCCAGCTGACTACAATATGGTTCTCTTCAAGTCCAATGAAAACAAGTTCTTGATGAGCCGTTCCACTTGTTAACAAATTTACAGAATTTCCATTACTGACAATTACTATATTGTCCAATTGACTACTGTACACGCTTTAACCCTTATCCTCGAGTGGCCCCTGGGCCTTGATAAGTGGTGATGCCTATGTAAAAAAAAAAAAAAATTTTTTATTGAAGATATTGATATATCTATGCTAAATTAAATGACATAAATATACAAAATTAAATTTTTTAAATGTCCAACTTTAATGACCAACAATTCTGTTAGTGTTTGTTGATTTGCAAGCCAGGAAAAATCCAAACAAATATAAATGTCATTATCATCCTGAGTCCCCGTTATATGTTGCCACAATATTTACCCCGCTACACGGTCCTGGATATGACCTTAAACTATATCCGATGGTGAGGCCCCAGCTTGCGGGCTTTGGAGAGTGTGGAGCCACCCTTTAATTGCCATTACTCCCAGGTCCACTCTGACCCGGAGTGGTAGTACCTGTTAGGGTCCCAACAATGGGTTAAATAGAAACTGACTTGCAAAAAACAAATATATTCTATTAAAAAAATTTTCTTCAAAATCACCGGATTCAGCATTAAATAACCTGAAAAGGGTTGATATGCCGTAAAACAAAAACAACCAACCAATCCTGCTCTGTCTCAAGATGGCCACTCATATGTGATATTTGTTGCTAACTTTAGACCATTGCTTTTGTTTTGAGAGTTATTTTCACAACATTTGGATCAATTCTAACCTTCGACGTTCATGATCAAGGAATATTTATATCAAACTTGGTAATCTGCACCGAAGTTCGAACATAGCACATTATTTAATCCAAGAATAGCATGCTCTCATTCAGTCAGCCGTGACTAGGTAAAAGTTCTAAATAATTTGCAATTATATTCATGAGTATTGCCCACACTGAAGATTGAACCTTCAACCTCCAGAAGAATATAAATTACAATTGAATTTTACCAAGTCCTTTATCCACTACATATCACTGATCCTTAAATAAAGGGTTCCGTTCGAAATTCTATGCAGATTCCAGAGCTTGAAAAGATACACTTCAAGAAATTTAGCGATTAAATCAATGGAAACGTAAAAATAAAACACAAGATGAGAACAGTAGTCTGAAAGAATCCAAATAATCAATTGTCATCACTAAAATTTACAAATACCATTTGTTATTGTTATACCATGTTATTAGAAATTTAATAAGGAATTTTACTACAATTTAATTTGACAAATCAAATACCATTTGTTATTGTTATACCATGTTATTAGAAATTTAATAAGGAATTTTACTACAATTTAATTTGACAAATCAAATACCATTTGTTATTGTTATACCATGTTATTAGAAATTTAATAAGGAATTTTACTACAATTTAATTTGACAAATCAAATACCATTTGTTATTGTTATACCATGTTATTAGAAATTTAATAAGGAATTTTACTACAATTTAATTTGACAAATCAAATACCATTTGTTATTGTTATACCATGTTATTAGAAATTTAATAAGGAATTTTACTACAATTTAATTTGACAAATCAAATACCATTTGTTATTGTTATACCATGTTATTAGAAAGTTAATAAGGAATTTTACTACAATTTAATTTGACAAATCAAATACCATTTGTTATTTTTATACCATGTTATTAGAAATTTAATAAGGAATTTTACTACAATTTAATTTGCAAATTATTTCATCCAACCTAGACAGCTGCTAATATGAAACATAAACATCCCAAACACTCGATTGAAATAAAATAAAACTAAATACAATCTGCAATAAACGCAAACAGATAAATAAATGCTAATAAAATCATTCACCTTTGGATAGCAGCAACAGAGAATCATACACGATTACACTTTAACATCTTACACTTCAAGAAAAATAATTTTACTAAACTTTTATATATAAGAAGCACCGGCAGATTCCTTAGACACAGCGCTCTTAATGTTATTGTCTGATGGGCCCTAGGCACTGCTGGCTTCTTAGTTTGCCTTAACAAAGGAGATGGCAAATGGCCCATGGGTTGCGACATGTGTCAACACTTTCACATCTTTGTCAATAATGGAATCTGCAACAAACACCTTTTAATATGCATTGTATAAAATTTTGCTTAGGTGCCACCATACGATGATTTCACCAACCCCGGAATGGATTAATGCTGTATCCTGGGGTTCTACTGTGTATTTATATATATATGTGTATGTGTGTGTGTGTATATATATATATATATATATATATATATATATATAGTAAGTTATAAACTGTATATGGCGATTAAGCTACACTGAATATTCCGCGTTTCATCCACTCTAGGACTCAGGCTAGAGTGGATGAAACGCGGAATATTCAGTGTAGCTTAATCGCCATATACATTTTAAAATTTACTAACTAGCTTTACCTATGTATTGAGCACTTTTGAAGTAAATACTTAAAGTTTACGCATAAATCTATACTTTTATATATTAATTTTATGTGAGTAAATTAAGTAGTTATATATATATGATTGCTACTTGAGAGAAGCTTGCCATCCCTTCAGGTTGCGGATGAGCATCCACGTGCACATAGATGGCTCTTCAGCTCAATTTCACTCTTGCATAATCGTGCACAGATGTAGCAGAGGAAGTTGCCATTATTTAGTGGTGCTTGTATAAATACTTTATCAGGCATCTTTGGAGTGCTTTGTCAAACATCTTGCAGATTTACAGAACAGTCCACAGATATTGCAACAATACTTGGGTGATCTGGGTAGCAGCACATCCGCATTGTTGGTCTTGTCTCAGTATTTGAAGCAGTGAAGGATTTTTTTCTTTTCCGCAATCGACCAATTCACTGTTTTATAATTGTGTTTTCTTGTGATCTTTGCTTGGTCTTGTCAAAGTGCAGGACCAGAATTTGTCTGGTCTGGTTGATTCTCCAGCGTAGTGTTGCTACCTGTAGTAGTATCACTGTGAAAAGTTGCACTGTTATTTTCCACGTATGGCCTAGTACATAACCATGATGAGGGGACCTTTTTATCCTGGGTGTCATCCTGCCAGTGCTTACTTTTTATAAGTTTCTTGTTCATGTAGGTTTTTTGGGGGGTACATTTGGTTGGGGTTTACTTCCTGAGAGAAGCATGTGGGATGCCAAACCAGCTTTAGACAGAAGAAATCTGCCACAGATTGCACATTTCATTTCTTGTTGAAAGTCGGCAGGAATTGCAGATTACAGTATAATATGTATAAGTTTTAAATAAAATAGGCGGAAGTTTCTCTAGAGCTCTTTCAGCTATCATCTCCTCAGGAGGAAATCGATAGCATAAAAAATATTATGTTGAAAGTTAAAGAGTTCTGATGGGGAACTATTGAATGTGCCAAAAGTATGGGGACAACTAAAATTGAGTTTATTAACGTTTAAAAATGATTAAAATATTGGCACAACGAGGGGAGAAAAAAAAAGCGAGAGAAAAGATTCAAAGTTCCCCAAAGAGAAACAATGCATTTTCTGTTTCCTTTTGCTGGCACAAAGAATGTTGACGCACCGCAATAGAGAAAGACTCCAAAATCTTTAAATGGTTTCTGGAGTCTGCTCTATGTAGCACCTCGAACCATTCTATTTTATATCTATCGGCACAGCACGGGTTGTCAACCAAATGCTGGCCAATGGCAGAGTCCAAGGCTGCAGAAGGAGGGAGGCTACCAGACCCCATCCTCCCTTGTCTAATCTTCAATGGAACATGCTGGTTTATATTAGTCAAAAGATGCAAGCATGTTCGCCCAACATAACCAGCATCGCACTGGCATTTGAATTGATACACAATATTGCTATTTTGGATGTAAGGCAAACTATCCTTGCGAAAAGAAGGAAAGGCAAGGACACAGAATAAAAGCAGTCATAAATACTTCTGCAAATCTGTTTGGAAAGTCTGTTACTCTTTTCCCACATCCACGGTAATTTTAAATAAACCGGGCATTTCAAAGGTCCAAACTTTTTAGGGGATTTAAAATCTGCAACCTTTTTGAAAATACAGTCATCAATAAGGTCAACAGGATAACCATTATTGATAAATATTTCCCTGATCTTATCGAGTTCGACGTCTAATATTGACGCTTCACCTTGCGATGGAACAATAGAAAATGTGTCGTCAACATATCTGAAATATGTAGTGGGTTTTGTTAAGGAGTTGAACAGAACGGATTCATAGTATCCGACAAAAATATCCGCTGAAGTTCACTATGGGCTCTAAAGTTCACTATGAAAAGTGAGAAGGACAATTCGCTTCCCTTCTTGGATATTCTTGTTGAACGTTCAGGGGGGGGGGCTTTCTCACTACATTTGAAATGCCTGGTTTATTTAAAATTACCGTGGATTGAAGAAAAGAGTAACAGACTTTCCAAATAGATCCGCAGAAGTATTTACGACTGCTTTTATTCTGTGTCCTTGCATTTGGTATATACTACGAAACCTGCTTTTCCTTCTTTTCGCAAGGATAGTTTACCTTACATCCAAAATAGCAATATTGTGTATCAATTCAAATGTCAGTGCGATGCTGGTTATGCTAGGCGAACATCCTTGCATCTTTTGACTAATATAAACCAGCATGTTCCATTGAAGATCAGACAAGGGAGGATGGGGTCTGGTAGTCTCTCTCCTTCTGCAGCCTTGGACTCTGCTATTGGCCAGCATTTGGTTGACAACCCGTGCTGTGCCGATAGATATAAAATAGAATGGTTCAAGGTGCTACATAGAGCGGACTCTAGAAACCATTTAAAGATTTTGGAGTCTTTCTCTATTGCGGTGAGTAAACCTTCTTTGTGCTGGCAAAAAGAAACAGAAAACGCATTGTTTCTCTTTAGGGAACTTTGAATCTTTTCTCTCGCTTTTTTTTTCTCCCCTCGTTGTGCCAATATTTTAATCATTTTTAAATCTTAATAAACTTAATTTTAGTTGTCCCCGTACTTTTGGCACATTCAATAGTTCCCCATTAGAACTCTTTAAACTTTCGACATAATATTATTTTTTATGCTATCGATTTCCTCCTGATGAGATGATAGCCGAAAGAGCTCTAGTGAAACTTCCGCCTATTTTATTTAAAACTTTATATAAATTCTGTACCTCCAAACATTTATATATATATATATAGTCATTCACATACAGTGCTGTTTCACAGCTCATAAGTGCAGCTAGACAAGCAACTACCTCAAGCCAGGAACGAAACCCGATCGCCCAAACGACAGTCAGAGCTTCTAACCATTGCACTATATGGCTGCTGCTATGCAGGCAGTGAATTAACAATGTTTTGACATTGTCCAAATACCTAAGCTCAATTTGTTTACACAAAGAGCATCGCTTCATACGCTAATGGTAATTTGTATATCACTTTCCAAATGCTCAACCTAAGATAGGGAGCATTATATATATATATAGTGAATAAATGAAGAAAAAAAAACTATATTCTAAAGTTACTGATGTTGACCATTCCTTTAATTTAGTTAGTTGATTTAAATTACAATTCTTGACAGTATCTGTTTCGTAGCACAAAATCAATCACTTAATTATATCAATCAGTGAATCTATTTTGCCCTTAACTCATCAGAAGAAATAGCAACAATCAATCCATCAAAAGGAAATAAAGTGTGATTTGACATGATTAAAATCCGATTGATAAAATAATTAAGTGATTGATTTTGCACTACAAAACAGATACTGTCAAGAATTGTAAATGTCAACTGAATTAAAGGAATAAATTATAAGATGGTCAACATCATGAATTTTGGAATATAGTTTTTGTCATTTATTAACTATATTGCTCTGTAATTACATTGAGTTTCTTAAATAAGGATTGGTATATATTATAAGAAAATATATTTCTACAGATATATATATATACACACACACACACACTGTAAAATTACAATTATGTTACCATAAAAAAAGCAGTTCACAATCATGGTTTTTATTTTAATATTTTTTAGATGTAAGCAAATTTTTGTATTTACTTTTTCCATAAGCCTAAGTTTTCCTTGTGCATATAGCCGATGCTGGCATCACACAAATCATCAGCGAGAGATAACTATTAGAAACAATCACACATAAATGGTTGGAATACAAAAAATAAAAGTTGCTTCAAAGAACAAAAACAAAAATCCCATAAAAATGATATTTGCTAAGAAATGATTTCAAAGGAACGATACACCCCACCTCAACCCCAGCACAAAACAAATACAAAAATACGTTTTTTTTTTGTTTTTTTTTTTCTGATCTGGATGGAAATAATCCTGTATCTGCTTTGATATATTTTTTTTCTTTCATACAGCATTTAATTCAACTGAGTATAATTTTGGCTGCTAAAAATACATTGCGTATTATTATTATTTCTTATATTTTTCCCTTTTGTAATGTTATAGTAGGTGTTCCCATTTTGTCCTTCCTCCCGTCTGTCGACCCCATCGAAATGCCAAACAAATAAAAGAAATACTTTGAACTTACTTTTTTTTTTTTTTTTAAAACCCTTTTATTTCCTGTCTGTGCTTTCCATTTTACCTAAAAATTTTTGACAGAACTGTCACCGGTCAGTGTGAATTTATTATTGTCTGCTCTCTTTCTGCCTGCTGTTCATGCTGTTACATCTCTCCCACTCCACTCCCTCTGTCTTACTGCTCCTGCTGCTATCTCTGCATGACGTCACTCTTATAACTGCTCCTCTCTCTATTTCACTGTGGCGACTGCTGTCTACGCAACATCGTAGTACATTATGGTACACTTTATCAAGATTTTTATAGTTGTTTAATAATTCTTGGGGAAAAACGGTTTGTGTGTGTGTGTATGTATATATATATATATATATATATATTAGATTCTTGTGTGAAAATACACAACCTTCCTGAGATGATACTCAATTTGATCCTTTATTTTTAATGAATTGACTAAATAATTTAAATCAAATCCGACAAAATTTTTAGAAAATAAACGGAAAAAAAGGAAGCGCTGTATAAATCAAATTAAATTCCTTCACAGAAGTTGATATTTTATCTTTATTTGTGATTTAGTCTTTCCTTACACACACACATACACATATCTATATCACCCCAATATAAAACAGACCAAAAGAAGAGGAAGTAAGTCAGTGGAACCTTTGTTTGACAGAAGCCCTGCCATTGGCTAATCGAAACATTAACACATGAGCAGGAATAACAATAAATCTCATTAGCTAGCTAAATCAGAACTCCACGCACACACACACCACACACACACACACACACATATATATATATAACACCTGTTAACATGATTTTCATGCATTTTAGCATGATGAGTCCCTACGGGGAATGCAATGCAAACAATTACGTGTAGCTTAATTACCATGTATGTTTTCATAACTTACTACATGGTTTCTCTCTTTTGTTTTCATTTTACTTCAAAGTTTTCAGAAATCAAGAGGGCCCTCTTCAGAGGCCTAGCACTTGATCTCTATATGAGAAACATAGATATTCGAATATTCCATTAAAGTTCCTCTCTGCCTATGACACTGAGTTAGTAAAGAAGTTCAGAATATAATTTTTATTTTCTGCCTCGATTGACCATTTAAATATGTTATATCTTTCTTGTGGTTTCTTGGTCTTACTGGATTGCAAAACAAGAATTCATCTTGTCTGGTGGAGTGCCCAGCTTTGTGCGGTTACTTGAGGCAATATCCCTTGAAGAAGGTGCACTATTCCTCATAAAAGCTAGTGTTGTTAGCCATACTGAGGAGATCTTATTTGGGCCGTGAATACCATGTTATCTTGAATATTTAGTCAGGGTTTACTTGTAGGGAAAAGTTCCTTATGTCAGATCATCTTAACAAACCCCTGTACAGAGAGACCTTAGACTCGAGGATATTGTCTAGTAGACATTTAAGTTCTCGTGCTACTTTTTTTTAAAACCAGTTCTTGATGAGCCGTTCCACTTCAGTTAACAAATTTACCGAATTTCCATTACTAACGATTACTATATTGTCTAATTGACTACTGTACACTCTTTAACCCTTATCCTCGAGTAGCCTCTTGGCCTTGATAGGTGGTGATGCCTATGTAAAAAAAAAAAAAGTTTTATATCTTTTTTTTTATTAAATTGTTAGGTGAAAGTACAGAATAATTATAAAACACCCTACTTCCTCCCCATGCTAAGAATGGCTTTTGCTGATAGACACTTAAAAAAAAAGTTTCTTTGACACAGCACGGACACGGTAAGAAACAGAAGGGAACATTTAATTTAATGATATGAAGCAGGAAGAAAATTTGTGAATTAAAATAAGCATTGAAAAGCAAAGATTTGCGAATTGAACTGTTGTACATAAGGTAGTCAAAACATGGTTTAATTCATTTAATCACTGAATACGTGTTTTAAAAAATCACTGAATACGTCTGAGAGTTTAAAAAAACAAAGCCGATAGCCATTAGTCGCATGCTCTCATGTAATGAATGAATGCGTGAATGATGTAGGATTGACATGAAATTCTTAAAGATAAACTAAAATGACCGAAAAATTGGCTGAAATGACTTAAATAAATAAAAAGTAAATGACTTAGAATGACTTTAATGAATTTAAGAATGACTTGAATGCTTAAAAAATAACTGGAATCTTTCAAAAACAACTTGAATGATCCGGAGAATGACTTGAATGGTTTTGAGACTGACTGGTTGTAATGTGGGTGATCATTTTACATTAAATTAATACAGAAAAGAGAAAAGCTTAAAAAGCTAAGAACAGCATCTATTAACAACAGACCTTTGATCTTAACCAAAAAGGCCAAGCACAAAAGTGTTACAGACAGACTGACTAACGGACCGACGGAGTGACTTATAGAGTCGCTTGCACGTGACTAAAAAAACACAAAAACAAAAAAAATATTTTGGATTGCTCTCTGACGGTTAGCAACGTTAAACATATTTTTTTTAATAAAATAAATATGTATTGAAGCCAAAACAACGCATTATTACAAAATAAACAGATATTAATTTTGTTTGAAATTTATATTGAAATTTATAAAAATATTTCGAAGATACACTTCATCATCAGTATGTCTTTCTTTCTTTTTTTTTTGCCATGTTATTGTTGGAGCATAGAATCAGTAGAAGTCCATTTGTTGTTTCTACGGTAGTCTTCTCAAATGTCGGAACGGTGCGTTGGTCACGCAGAATTCATGTTAGGTTTTGTATTCCTTGATAGAAGCGCTGGTTGAGTTTGAATAAAATAAATACGTATTAGATACTTTTGAAGCCAAAACAACGCATCATTACAAAATAAACAGATATTTATTTTGTTTGAAATTTATATTGAAATTTATAAATATATTTCAAAGATAGACTTTTTTTTATTTTTTTTTAACTTTATTTCAGGCATTTGGTTTTTATTGTTTTCTTTTTAATTTTCATAAGTGACCAAACCTGCTAAACATGACAAGCAACATGAATTAATACTCCCCTCCTCCTCATTTATGAAAATTGCACTTTGTGATAAGTTTGTTCACCCCCCCCTTCACCCACACCCACACAAACGCGCGCGGTTGAGATTGATACATATTTTCTGATGATGTCTCTGGGGGAATTGCAATTTCCCTTTTTGCTGATAGACACTTAAAAAAAGGTTCTTTGATACATCATGGACTCGGTAAGAAACAAAAGGGAAAGTTTAATTTAATGATATGAAGCAGGAAGAGAACACGGTGCTTCTATCTTATAATAATGAAAAAATATTGAATTTCAAGTAAAGCAAATGGTGCCTATGTAATTGTCATGTCGCAAATAGTAATATGTCCAAAAATCACGGAAAACAATAAAGGAGATAAATAATTAATCGTAAAAAAAAAAACCCCAGTTCTGATAAGGGTAAAAATAGTTCGATATGGTTATGTAGGGTAATCAGGTCTGATTAGCTCCCTTTTTCAACCACAAACAAATAAACAATTAAAAAAAAAAATCAAATATGCGAAATAAACTTCGTTTATTTACACAAAATAACAAGTAGAAACGAAATCATTTTTAGTGTCCAAAAATAGTGTCTTGGCTGTCATTTTTTTTTTTTTTTATCAATGTAAAAGTTATTTGTAATATGTTCGTTGGATACCCCCCCCCCAAAAAAAAAAGAGAATGCTAATTGCTTTTTCAGTGAGAAACATTTTTTTTTTTTTTTTTTGTATGTATGTAATGAGAAAAGAAGTAAAAAATGTTTCTGTGCGTGACTGAATGTCTGCATTATTCTCTCTGTGCGTGCGTGTATACATGTGTAATGGACCAGAGTATAAATATACCCTAACTCACTACAAGAAAATAATGAAACGAATGGAATTGAAGGAAACAAAAACTCAATTGATGGATAAGATAAACGTCGTTTATTTACTGTTGAAAGAATGAATGTTTTAGTCATGACATGTGTTCATGTCCGTGCGGGTGTAACCATCGTTTGTAGAGGACTGGTATTGTAGAAGGAAAAAGGAAATGTGCTTTCATCTCACGTTCGGGTCACTATCGTTTGTTCGCGCGTGGGAAAAGAAGTGAGTGATGTAGTGGAAAATGGGAACGATAGTCCAGCGTGTAGATAAAGAAGAGGATAGAGGTTAAGCTGTACGCCATGTTAGCAGTCAGCTACGCGAAGGTGTTCTCAGGGACCAGTAGTAGATAGAGAGAGAAAGAGTGTGAATGTGTACATACGGTCTGTTAGCTCGTGCCCCATACATAGTAGCAAGTGGTGTGAGGTACGAGCGGTCGGTCCGTAGACCGACCAGCTCGAAAGCTGGGCCTAAAAGAAGGAGCCGCTTATTGCTCCTTCTTTTATACTCGTTTCCAGAGTGTCTTTTGCACATGCGTGGATTTCCTTTGAAAGCGGAAGTGACGTCGTCCATGTGTGCGTTCGTGTGTGAGTACATGTGTGTACATTAGCGTGTGTGTATATACACGTGAATGTGAGTGTATGTACGCGAACGTGAATATATGTACGTGTGTGGACGTGGGCGCGTACTCTTGTGTCTGCGTATGTATATGACAAGTAATATAGCTTGAAATGTGAATGCGTGTCTTTGTGTGAGACTTGAAAAGGCTCGCGCACATGTGAATAGGTGTCTTTCGTCATGCTGGTGAAAGGAAGTAATAATGAAAACGTTGACAAGAGAATGAGAAAAGTTTGCTTATCGTTTGTATATATATTTTTTGAGAGGCTCCTACGCAAGCTGGGAAAAAGGTTTGAAAATGGAGTCTTTCTTTGTGCGTTGATTGGTTTACAAGTGCACATCTGTGTCATGTGATATGCTTTCAGCTACGCCTGCCTAACAAAACATGTTTTAAGTTTTCTTCCCCGCAGAATTTGCGTGGGTATATTTTGTAAAATCTTTGCGCCTCTGAAATTCATTAATTTCTTTTTTGCACGCATAATTGGATTTTTATTTATTTATTTTTTAAAAACAAGAAATGGATGTATTTTTTAAGTGTGTTTAACCACACAGTTACATGGTGGGTCCGACATATTGGATCACGTGACTTAAGCAAAAGGTGAAGTAACTCAGTTGAAAGCAGACAGAATTTATTCAGAAAACAAAATGAACATAACATATACACATAATTTGTGAAGTTTTTAAAAAATAACCTTTTTTAATTATTTAAATTAAAAAAAAAATTGTTTTATAAAAAAATAACTGATTGAATTTGTGAGAAATTGAAAACTTAATTACCTCCCCTGTTAACTTTTCAATTCAACTCGGTAGATTTTGAAACCAGATCACTAGATTTTACGAATGTCTTTTTTCATGAATAATTATTTTTCTACCTTATCGTTTTTCATAATTTTATGATATGTTATTATTTGCGGTATGGCAATTACGTGGGTACCATTTGCTTTACTTGAAATTCAATCTTTTTTTTTTTTCGTTATTATAATATAGAAGCACTGAAAACATTGATTTTCAACTGCGTTTGCGGCATATCAAAGAACTCGACAAAAAAATAACCCGTAAAAAAACAATGTAATTTTGGTAATCTCCAAAAATACCGTTAGTACTTATAACATGGCCGCCAGAAGAGTCAACAAAAAACTGCGAATAAAATATATAAAACTCGTAATTTCTGTTTTTAAAGTGGGTTGTCAATTTTCTTTATGAAATATACTTCCAAAATAAACTATTACAGTCGTTTAAAACATAATAGAAGTATTATTTTTTATTTTTTTTAAAACAATGTTTACAAAATGTCTACGCACGTTCGTAGACATTTTGTAAACATTGTTTTTAAAAAAATAAAAAATAATACTTCTATTATGTTTTAAACGACTGTAATAGTTTATTTTGGAAGTATATTTCATAAAGAAAATTGACAACCCACTTTAAAAACAGAAATTACGAGTTTTATATATTTTATTCGCAGTTTTTTGTTGACTCTTCTGGCGGCCATGTTGTAAGCCCTAACGGTATTTTTTGGAGATTACCGTAATTTTTTTTTTTTTTTGGCATTCATGTATTTCAAGTTTAGAAGACAGTTTTTTTGTTTTCATTTTCAAAAAATTCCAATGGGAGACAATTGAAAGAGTTAAAGTTTTATGTAACTTTTTTTTAGTAAAAGCAAAACAATATTAATAATAACACAAAATGAAACATTATCTGAACATTTATTGAATTAAAATAAATTTATTTAGCTTTCATAAAATAATTAGAATTTCGAGATAAATTACAAGAAGATTTTTTGAAAACGAACAACTTTTAAAAAATACACTTTTTGAAATGTATGACTGTTTTTAAAAACAACCTTTTTTAATGAACAATCTCTCTAATAAACGAAAATTATGAAAATGTGTGAATAAAAAAAAAATACAAAATTAAACTTTCATAATCAATCAAAATAATCATTAAAAGTTATAAATTCTAAGAACTTTTTGAATTGTCTCCCCCTTGGAATTCTTCAAAACTGAAAACAAAGTAATTCTCTTCCAAATTTTTTGAATTGAAATAAATGAAACTTTTCTTTTACTATCTGAAATTTGCATAAATACGCAGTTGAACCATAATACTAGACTTTTGCTTTTTAAACTTCAATTCGAGACATTATTTTCTAATAGCTAGATTAAAGGCTTAAAAGTCACTTTTGAACTTTAAATGGTTTATGATAATACATACACGACATTATCAATGGCTGACATCTGTTTGCATTTAAATAGCTGACATGTTTACATTGTCATTGCTGACATCTGTTTAATATTTAAATGGCTGAAATAACTCGGACATTTGTTTGCATTAGATAGGCTGACATCTGTTCAACATTGAAATGGCTGACATTTAAATGGTTGACAACATGTTTACATTGTTATTGCTGACATCTGTTTAATATGTAAATGGCCGGGCTCCAACAAATCTTTGCATTGGAATGGCTTGCGTCTGTTAAACATGAAAATGGCTGACATTTGTTTGCATTGCAGACCTTTGAAAAAATTAGGAATTCTACCTCAAACCTTTCATTTTTTTTTTTTTTTTTTTGATATTAAAAAAAAATAGTTTGCTTCAGTTAAAGTGCAAGATCAAAAGTCTATTATTATGGTTAAGTGCGTTGTGCTCCTAAACCTAAATATATATATATATATATATATATATATATATATATATTCCACCAAGCGGACCAACCACTTGGGGCCATTTAGATATTAAACAGATGTCATATGAAAGAACTCAACAACAAAAATTGGTTTGGACTGTTTGCTACTTTTCCCCTCTTTTTTTACTTAAAAGAAATAAATCTTTTTTTACAATCTGAAATTTGTAGACATGTAGTTTACTTTAGTGCTTGTGCATTTATGTTACCGTGCTATTTTTAAAAAAATAGTATTTTCAAGTATTACAATATTTTTTTTTTTGAAATTGTTAGGTGAAAGTACAGAATAATTATAAACCCCCCTCCCCATGCTAAGAATGGCCTTAACATTATTCTTTCAGCATAGTAACATAAGTGCATAAGTACCTTTTTATACTTTTTATTCATAAAGAAAGAAAAAAATCATTAAAAAATTGTTTGATAATTTTAGTTTTTTGAAATGGATAAAAATCTCGAATTCTATTTAAAATCTTTGATATTTAATTTTTTTTCTTTTCTCGTTGGGTAATCAAAACATTTTCTGGCGATTGTGCAGAATAGTTAACAAGAAAAAAGTTGAAAAACAAAACAAATAGATAACAAATAACTGTTACCAAACGCAAGAAAATTCACTTTGCTATTTACCATCATAATTTTCACTTGTGTTTGCTGATTGCAAGTTATTATGCATGTGTTATTGTAGATTTAAATTAAGTCAATTTAATTGTCTCCACCCTTCCTTTTTCTCTGCAACCTCTCTCTCACTGACGTGATGTTGATAGTCTCAGTCTTTTCTATAAATACTATTATGACATATTGTTGTGTAGTGGGGTGAGTGTACACAAACAGTGTCTATTTTCTGATTCTCTTTAACATTGTGCTATATACAATGTGTTGTCTAGTGGTTAAAATGCTCTTCTATTGTTGTAGATATATAAAATGTTTATTGTGTGTGCGGCCACTTCTTCACAAATACATGTAGTTTACAAACATCACACAGAGTTTTACAGACAGCTTTTCTTACAATCAACAAATAACAGTATGTGTGCTTGTCTCAGACCAAAAGAACCACATACCTTCTTATTGGTCCAGATCCCAAAAGAACGACATAACTAGTTATATTTTACATGGGTTTTATTTGTCTCATGGATTCCCTTGTCAGAGTTTGGCACACTGAGTCTCTTTCTACATTTTCACTGGTTTTTCTCCCTTCTGCTTCCAAGGGGTGAACACGTCTGCTCACTAATGCGTTTCTCGCCAACTCATTAAATTGATCTCTATAAATTATCCTACATATAGATCTAAAATTCATTATGTCCTCACTACATGTAGCCTAAAGATCCTTGCTGGGCTTTTGTCATGTGTCTTTGTTTATATCATCATTCCATAATTACTCTGAAATTTCCATCATCGACTTTGTTTTATTTCTGAGTTAAATTCTTGACAAAACATTCCAAGCTGTAAATCCACATTTTCCCAAATCTAATTGTTTTGTTTTTCTAATAATAATAATCAACAAGGTCACTCGGCGTTGCCCTGGCATGCTAATATAATACCATAATATGTTCTATTCCCTCCTTCTTTTGTTCCAACTCGGTTTCTGGTTCTACCAGATCAGGCTGTCTGAAGATATTTGCTTCCTGAGACGAAATGCACCTAACATTGATGCTTTTTGTTTTTCTATTTCTTTTTGCAAAACTTAATTATGTTCTGCAAAAACAAAAACAAAAACCCACCTTCTCCCCCCTTTTCCTTCTTCTCATTTCTCATTTCCCTTTCTATCTCCCCCACCTCCTGACTGGTTTCCTAACATAAAATATACCAAACATTAATACTGTAACCCTTTTCCCTCTTCCATTGCAAAACTCATTCATGTTCTAAGGCAGGAAACAAAAAAACCCGATAAAATCCATTATAAAATCCAACCAAACCAAACACTACAAACTAGTGATTGAAGATACAAAAAGCTTGAACAATAAAAACTTTCTACAAAAATAAGTGGATGCAATATGAACACTATTTCCAAAATAACTGTTCAAAATAAATACTGTTGATTTTATATGTTGGACCTTTCGGCTTGTGTGGTAAGTAAACTTCTAAAATGCACTTCTGATGTTAGGCCTTGTAAGGTTTTAACTTTGGTCAAGATCGCTTATTCCTTCTTTTATCGGATTATTTCTATTATCATTTATCGATACTTATCGAAGACATTCCGACACAAAACCTATTTAAAAACACTGCCAGGCATGTAAAGTGTACATTTGTGCGAAATGTCATAAAAATCGACCCAGCCGTTTTGGAGTCCATAGTAAACTCACCGACACACAAAATTCCTGTTTCTTCTTGCTATTTCCCCCATTCTCTTTCTATCTCCCCCACTTCTTGATTGGTTTTCTAACTTAAAATGTATCAAACACTAATATTGTAACGCTTTTCCCTCTCCCATTGCAAAACTCATTCATGTTCTGCAGGGCAGGGAACAAGAACGATAAAATCCACTACAAAACAACCAAACAACAGCTCGGTTGACTCATTGGTCTGAGTTATTGATCTCTATTAATTCGCTGTTTTAATATCTCATTGTAATATACCTTCCTATTCCAATAGCTTCTTTCCTATAGAGCTTTATTCCTGATAACTGTTTTTCTTTTACCTATAACTTTGGTTCAAAACTAGAGTCAATAGGAGTCTCAGCATTTCTACACTATTAGACTGAAATTTCGGAAATCGTAATACTGAAAACAATGGTATCTACGTTTTCCTCATATTTTTAAGATGATTGTATCCAAAAAGTTACGAAAATCGATAAGGCAGAAAATTATTTATTAAAGAAAATAGAAAATAGAATTTGATGAAAACGATCATATTAGCTTATGTAAGACACAGGAGAGTTAAAAAAGGGAGGTAATTTTACCGTTTCGATTTAAACAAATTGGCCGCAATTTTTCACTTGCAATCAAAGTTTTGTTGTTTTTTTTAATAATTCAGTAATATTCAGGTAATTTCGACTGCATAATTTGGAAGCTAACATTGTAATTTATTAGAATTGGCAAAAAAAATATCAGTAGAAACCATTGTTTTTTTTATCGGAAAACTCCATTTATCAACTACAAAATTTCGTTCTGATAGTGCAGAAGCGTCAGAATCTCTTGTCTTTACGATAATCATCTTTCATTCTTGGATGCTTACATGGATTGGTGATCTTAGAAACTAATGCATTTCAGGTGAAAACATTATTATATACTTATTGTGCCATGTCGAAATAAGAATAAATTCCAAAATCACGTAAAAGGATCCAGTAGAAAAATAATTTGAAAAAAGAAAAAAATTTATCGAATTAATTCATATGTTTTAAGGTGGAAGAGTTGTGTGACCAATTCAGTATGACAAACTGACTTATCTCCCTCGACTTAAATTAAGGATTTAGCAGTTTTAAACACAATCTCAGAATGTAATTGTGGGTGAGTTTTTATTTAAAAATACACCTAGCACATCTTCTACTGGATCATTTTTATATTAATACGATAGCATGTGTGTTACTTTCTGTGTCACGTTTACATCCAGGTCGTTTAATTATGTACTTCTATTTCTTGGCATAAATAATTTTATCAAGAATTCTTCATAAGTTTTGGTTTCGGTTTTGATTATAACTGATGGCACTCCAGTAATCTATTTTTCTTTTTTATAAATAATTTTATCAAGAATTCCTCATAGGTCTTGGTTTCAGTTTCGATTATGGAACTGAAGTTATATATATATATGTATATATATACATATTTTTTTTCTCATAAGGTTTTATTTAGGTTTGAAAAATATTGCTCTGATAACGCGTCTCGTGTTACTGCATTTCGTATTGCAACATGTCGATTCAACGAGATCGTTCAGAGTTGCTTGGGAACATGGCATATCAATTCAACGATATTGTTCGGTGGCGTGTTGATTCGGTGATATTGTTCGATGGCGTGGCGTGTCGGTTCGGTGGTATTGTTCGGATTGCGTGGACGAATTTGTTCAGGACTGTGCTGTCACTTGTGATATAAATATATTTGGGGGGGGGCGCTCTCTCTTCCTTCATGAGTGACACATATAGGAAAAAATATTTTTCAAAGGACGTTAATGGAATGCTAGCCTAAGTTCAAGAGTGGTTGCAAATTATCTTTTTAAGCCTGAAATTATCAAGTCTCCACAAAATTGATGGTTATGTTGGAAACCACACTTGCTTGGCTAAGTAAAAGTGACGGGTGCTTATTCAGATTGGCACTTATGGCGATAAACAAAAATGAAGAAAAAATGAAAAAAATCGCGTATCTACTTATCTCTGAATGAAGATAGTATATTAAAAAAAATCACAAATTGATCAAGTATATTTTTTTTTTTCGAAATAAAAATTTGCCGTTTTTTGCCGATAAGTGAAGGTCAAAGTCATTTTAATATTCTTCAAATTTAGTTTTTAACTTATATAAAATGACTCTTCTAAAATAATGTTTTCATAATTTGAAAATTTTATTTTCTGAAAAATAAAAATTAAAATAAAAAATACACATTATGTTAAGAATTATACCAAGCAATAATTTATGTTTCAGTTGTCTTTCTGACATTATCCTCACTCTCTCCCCAGAAATTGAAATGAAAGTCGGTTGTCTGCCCTTGATTCTTTAATGGCCGCTGCTTCCTTCTCCCCAGATCAACACAGACTGAAATGTGATTTTCTTGAATATTAAAAAAACATAAAAATACTGGATCAAATTACATAATTTTTGGAGTATTTCATCTTCGTTCCATGACTGGTACGTACATCATACAAACTTTCCTGTATTTTTATTTTTTAATTGCTGCCATAAATAAATGCCAATTTGAATAAGAAGTCAGTGACGATAACAAATTCATATTTTACAATCAGTAAAACATACATAAAGGTTGTAAAGGCAAGTAGAAAAGTGAATTTTCCGGCGTTTGGTAACAGTTATTTGTTGTTGACTCATTTTTTGTTCTTGTTAACTATACAACACAATCACTCTTTTCATTTATTTTTTTGACAATTTTCTGGGTTTTTTTGTTTGCTTTTATTATTATTGTTATTATTTATTTGGAATGTTGACAAATTATATTTATTTTTTTACTTTCTTTTAAAAATATGTGGAGGAATAAAAACAAAAAGCAAATCTCCCTTATATGCAGACGTTTTTAAAATATTCATTTTATTAAATTCAAAAATATTTTCTCTATTACTTACTCCTTTATTTTTTTTATGAAAAAACAAGTTTTTCTTTTTAAAAATTAAAAAAAACAAAAAAACTCTATTCAGTATCTTATTGCCCCTTTCCTAAAAACAGTATTATAAATAACGGCTATTCCAACCTATGCTATAACCCCTTTCATAAAAAATAATGGTTTTTCTTCATTATTGTATCGAAATCAAGACAGCTGAAACAATAAGTTTTCATTAAAAAAAAAAAAAAAAAAAGAAAAGCTTAGTATTTTTGTAAATTTCAACAAGAATTAATGTTATTTACCTAATTGTTATGTCACAATTAATTAAATATTTCTGGAATATTGCATAAAACACATATTTCCATGATGCAACGAAAAAATATTTCGCCATGTTTGTTTTGTCATGTGGGAAATAACTCATAGTTTGAATTGGCTTATGTTTTTGAGTTTTAAAAAATGAATTACCTCCCTTGCTAATATGTGCACTCTTCCTTTATGTAAGCTAATAAATTTTTCAAAAACTATTTTCTTTAATTTTCTACCTTATCGTTTTTTGTAATTTTTGAATATTTTCATTGCAGCGACATGACAATTCAGTAGATACCAATTGTTTGTTTCACTTGAAATTCAATATTTCAGTTTTAGACTTTCGTTGCATTAACGAAGAAGAACCTAAATATTATATATAATGTATGTTCTATTCCATTCTGGTTCACCTTTCCTGAAAAAAAATTTAGAAAATAGTTGTTCGAAGCATCCTGATTCTCCTTATCTTACAAATAAACTATAAATAACTACTGTTCCAACACATTCTGTTAACCCTTTCCTAAGAAATATTATAAAAAAACGGCTTTTCAATTCTATCCCGTGTCACATCCAATATAACATCACAATATAAGTAGATCTTCCATTCTATACGGTTTTCCCTATACAATAAAATATTATAAATAACTGCAGCCTAACCTACCTTGTTACCTCATTACCAACAATTATTATAAATAACGGCAGCCTAACCTATCCTGTTACCGCATTCCTAAAAATTATTATGAACAATGGTAGTTACAACTCTAACAATGTATATAAAAAAGGCTGTTCCATACTATTCTTTTTTTTTTTTAAATTATAAATAATGGCCATTCAATTTTTCGCCTTTCTATAAAAGATACTATAAATAATAACTTTTGTTACCCAATCTGTTATCCCTTTGCTAAAAAAAAAAATTAATAACGCCCATCTTTTCTCTCTTTCTTGTTGATGCCTTTTTCTTGAAAAAAAAAAATATCTAGCAAATGATACCTGTTCCATTCATCTTGTTGTCCTTTCCTGAAAACAAAAATCAAAAAAAAGAAAACGCTCAAAATGAACTGTCTTTGAGCCTGCACTTCATCTCTGGCAGCTTAATTCAACCAATTGTTTTTGGAATTTATTTTCTTTCTTGAAAAATAAAAGCTTGTAATCTGCATGATTTCTTTGTTTAATTCTTGCAATGGCGACTGAGCACAGCATATATATATATATATATATCAATAAAAGTGAACGTGTCTGTGTACATTTCTCTACGCAATAACTCTGTCAATTTTTAGTTTACAGACTGGAAATTTGATATACAGGGTACTGAGATTTGGGAAAATCTTTGTGATTGGCTTTTGGCCAGAAATTTGGCTGTTAAGGGGTCAAAGTTCAACGATTTTACCTTTGAGAACTCTACCAAACTCCTCCAACAATTTTGGGTCTAAACACTTGAAATTTTAGATATAGGTTCCTTGGACATAGATCTAACTTAATAACTCGATTTGAGCCCAAAACAATAAATTTTAAGAGGTCATAATAGGGGTCAAAGTTAAAAAAATTGACCGTTTTTTTTGTTTTTTTTTGCTCAGCATACACCTCCAAATACCCGGGCACCCATGTTAGTATATACACACACACACCCTAGCAGGGAACCCTGACGTTGCCCAGGAATGAATGAGGACCAACGAATGTTTAACCCTCTCATTGTCATAAAAATCAGTAAAATAGCCTATTTTTCAATCCTCCCCGCATTTACTTACTCCACAATACATTGTAGTCTACATTGCACTATATTGTGCACTATAGTGTTGATTTTATAAAATTATTTTTATGTAATGGCTTGACTTAAAGTTTAAAATGCAAAAGTAAAGTACCATGGCTCAATTGTGCTCTAAACAGAAACATTCATTTAAAAAAAAAAAAAAAAAAAAAAAAAAAAAAAAGCCTACTATTGATTTTATAGGCCGGGCCTTTCTGCTTGTGCAGCAATAAAACTTCTCAAATGCACTTGTGATGTTAGGGTGTATAAAGGCGTTAACTTGAATAAAAATCGCCTGTTCTTCCTTTTATCGGATTTTTTTGATTATTGATACTTATTGAAGACATTTCAATACAAAACCTAAGAACACTGCTAGGCACATAAAGTACATTTGTGTGAAATTTAAAAAAGAAAAAAAAAAATCGGCCCAGCCGTTTAGGAGTCCATAGGGAATGAACTCATAAAGTTCCTTTTACATAATAATAGAGATATATACACACATATTCGTTTATGTGCAAACTGTTAACTTTTTAATCATCAGTTAAATATCTAGTATCAGGTTGACTAAGTTGTTGCGGCTTTTAACTTATAAATTCAGATGAACATATCTCGGCTCAAACAAACATTTATTGCTTGAAATAAACAGCATCAGAATAATACAAAACAAGTGTATTTATGCCAATAATGTAAAAATCTTGCATTCTGGTGGCAATGAAGTCGCTGAAGACGTTTTTGATATTGCGCGAGCCTTTCCTAGTCTCACCAAAAACACGTTCACATTTCAAGCTATATTACTTGTCACATACATACGCTCCCACGTCCACACACGTACATATATTCACGTTCGCGTACATACACTCACATTCACGTGTATATACACACACGCTAACGTACACACATGTACTCACACACGCGCACACGTACGCACACAGATGGACGACGTCACTTCCCCTTTCAAAGGAAATCCACACAGGCGCAAAAGACACACCGGAAACACCTATAAAAGGAAGAGACAAGCTGTTTCTAACCCTTTTCGGCCCAGCTTTCGAGCTGGTCGGTCTACGGACCGACCGCGTACCTCACACCACTTGCAACTATGTGGGGCAAAAAGCTAACAGACCGTACGTACACATTCTCACTCTTTCTCTCTCTATCTACTACTGGTCCCTGAGAACACCTTCGCATAGCTGACTGCTAACTGACGTCAACCCTCTATCCTTTTCTTTGTCTACACGATGGACTACCATTTCTCGTTCTATTACATTACTCACTTCTCTTCCCATGCGCGAACAAACGATAGTGACCCGAACGTGAGATGAACACACATTTCCTTTTCTTTCTACAACACCAGTCCCGTAACGAACGATGGTTACACCCACGCGGACATGAACACATGTTATATCTAAAACATTCATTCTTTCAACAGTAAATAAACGACACATTTATCTTATCCATCAATTGAGTCTTTGTTTCCTTCAATTCCATTCGTTTCATTATTGTCTTGTAGCGAGTTAGGGTATTATTATACCCTGGTCCGCAACAATATCGTTTAGGTCTATCACACAGAAAGTCGTCGAGATGTTTGAAAAAGTGGTAGTTGGTAGATGAGAGGTATGGAGAGTATGGCGGATGAGGCAGAGTTTTGTAGCCCAATTTGTTCAAATTGTTGGTTTAGCAACATGTGGTCGGGCATTATCATGGAGGAGAATTGGCCCTTTTCTGTTGACTAATGCTGGGTGCTGTTGTCGAAGTTTCTGATGCATTTCATCATTTGTTGACAGTACATTTCTGCTGTAATGGTTTCGCCTGCATTCAAAGAAGTGCAATGGATGAGACCAGCCACAGATCACCAAACAGGTGAGGCTCGCCGGTTATTGTGATGAAAAGTGAGTTCTTTACAAGTCACAACCCTCTCGAGAATCGGATCGTTCTTGTTGCGTAAAAGAAGGGAAGACAACACTTCATAACAGCGTTTCTTTTGGTTGTCGTTCAATTTATCTTTAGTTGACCTTTGACAACTAAATATTTTCATTTACTAGCCAAAACCACATGATTTTTAGAATATGACATCTTCGTTCGTAACGCGTATATACAGCAAAGATTTTTCTGTGTTTTTTTTTAATAAGCATAATTCTAAATATACACCGAATTTTATGCTGATGTTTGAAGCTATAAACATTCGAATTTCTTCAGATGTTTTTTAAACAGCCTTTGTTAAAAAAAAACCTTTTATTGCTTAAATAATTTGACTTTGCTCGTTTTATTAAAAGAAAAAGTTGAAAAAACATTTTCACTTAGTAGTGAGCTTTACAAGAGTGTCGGTGAAAGAAATACAATCGGCAAAAGATAAGCATTGCATTATTTCTAGTCGCCACTTTGAAAAATCACTCACAAATGCGACTGTTTCGCTCGCAATGTAGAGCCCTGTTTATCAACTTTTTTGTCTTTCCAATCTTTCTCAAGTGATTGAAAATCATTGTATACGTTACATCTAATCCTTAAACAGTTGTGCATTGATTGGCTTCGACTAAGGCTCTTAACTGATCGTTATCAACATCCGATGGCCAACCACTAAGCCAATCATCTTCAAGATTCGTCGCCGCCACTAAATTTCTTAAACCACCAATGTGCTGTGAATTCAACAGTGGTTCCTGGGCCAAATACTTTGCTGCTATCATGAGCTGTTTCAGCAATTTTTTGGCCTAGCTTGAATTGAAATAAAAAAATTATGCGAATTTGCTTTTTTTCCCCTTTTGTCTTCGACGTTCTGAAAAGACATAATTGTTTTAAAACGATTGTAATTTAAACGATTCGATAGAGTGAAAAACGCTTTTTTAAATAATATATAAAGTAAAGGTATTATAACGAAAACTTATTTGAAAATACATCATTTGAAATCAAAATTCTCAACCTAATATTTGTTTTTTACAACAACCTCAAAGATCAGAGAGTCATAGCCGTCAATGCCTGATAGTTCAGGCATTAATAACTATGACTCCATCTATCCCTTTCTCTCGAGGCATTTGTGGCAGGATACCACTGTTCCTTGAAGAGGAACCTTCTCTGGTTTCCTTCCATCATGTTCTGCTTCTAGCTAGATGTGACCACATACAACCCAGTTGGCTATCAAAGTCGTCACTGCACCAGGTTTTGGTCTTCCTATTGGTTTTTTCAATGGCCTTGGGGGTCCTTTTTATCTCTTTAGATATCCACCTGTTGTGTGTAGATCTTGAAATGTGTCCTGCCCATCTATGTTCAGTTGTTTGTATGGTAGCGATGATGTTGTTGACTTCAGTTTGCTGTCTGATCCAGGTGTTTCTTTTTCTTTCATGTGAGTCACTCTTAGCTTTTCTATTGTTGCATTATTGAGTGCTTATCTTTCATACCAATGTCATAACAAGCATGATGTATTCTATTGAGCACTTTCTGCTTAATGTTCATAATGGACATTAGTATAGCGAGAAGTAATGCCGATATCATGCCTGAAGTGGAATGGTGAATTATTCTTGGATGGACTGTCTCTATCTTTGTAAAAGGAAATCATCTATATACTAGTGGGACCTGTGGAAATTCCACAGTGTCATCTTTCATATGTAATATATTACTGCTGGGCATTCTGTCGACGTTCAGTGTGAATGGAGACCTTGCAATATTATTGTACCTATTTACAATGCCTCCCCACGGGACAGAGTTAGACACCAGGGTCATTTTTTAACGTGGAGAAAAGGTACAAAAATAAAAATTGTCTCAGTCGTGAAGTATTTCTCCTCCACTGAAAGAGAACGAGAAATGGAAATGCCGCATCTGAAGAACAAATACTACAGTTTTGTGGCCCCTTTGTTAAAACTGTAAAAGTATTTATCCAAGTAATCTTGTTAATGTAGAGTCAGAATATATCTGGTTATTACGGTTTATCTCCAATATTCTTATAATAGGTGTCTGTGACATATTTCCATTGTATGAATATCCAGCGCGAATGGAAACTCCATGATATCATTATACCATCTTTAGACAGAACAGATACTACCCTTGGATCCTAGCCAAGAAGGTATATTTTAGTTTCATGCATGCCCTAAAAGCAACATCATTTATTTTTATTTAATTTTTCTTTTTTACATTGCGTCTTTGGTGATCGGCAGATTCTATTTAGGATGATAGGCGATAACATACTACGAACATAAAATGCTTATATACTAATTTAATGTTCATAGTAAAATAGGATCTCCCAATCTAATAATTTAGAATCTGGAAACCGTGACACGCTTATGTACATTAAATGTACTATGGTATTAAGCTATAGATACTTAAACAGAAAGATGAAAAGAGAATTAAAGAAAGATAGCCCTATATAGCGAACTTGCTACTGGACGCTGTGACAGAGAGGCCCCGAAGAAATGATATAAAGATTCTCTGAAGAAATCCCTACTGGGCTAAAAGAATTCTCACACTTGCCAATATCATATATATTAAGCTACCGTTTGCACATGTATGGAATATTGTTGCCACATCTGGGCTGGTGCACCTACCACCAGTCTCTTCCTCTTGGACAGAATACAACAAAAAAAAAAAGTAATCTAACAAGCTCCAGTTTCTGTCACATTTTAAGGGACAGTGAAAACAACAGTCAAACGAGAAACAATTGTATGCATCTTAAAGTAGAAATAATTAACGAGTTTGAATTCTGATCTGATATTATGGGGACGTTTGAGTGAAAAAGAAAAAAAAATTATGTTCAGAGTTTTTAAAAAATAAGTTTATGTGGCAGCCATTTTTACTACCACACAATTTGCATTATGAGGTGAAGCTAAATTTTGGCTTTGTATTATACAGTGGAACTGAATTTGGGATCAACCCTCATCTCTGCTTTATGGGCTGTATTATATAGTGGAATCGCATTTGGCTCAACCCCCACCTCTGTTTTATGAGCTGAAACTGAATTTGGGCTTAACCCCACATCTATATTATGAGGAGAAGCTGAATTTAGGCTCACAACCACCTCTGTATTATATGGTGGAACTGAATTTGGGCTCACCTTCCCTATCTCTGTATTATAAGTTGAAGGTGAATTTAGGCTCAACCCCCACATCTATATTATGAGGAGAAGCTGAATTTGGGCTCACCGTCACTTCTGTATTATACGGTGAAATTGAATTTGGGCTTAACCCCTACCTCTGCTTTACAAGGTGAAATTGAATTTGCCCCCCCCCCACACACACACACATCTGTATTATGAAGAGAAGCTGAATTTTAGCTCAGCTGCCACTTCTGTTTTATCAGGTGAAACTGAATTTAAGGTTTGATATGATGGCATGACTCCCTAGAATTGCTAATTCTGGCAAAGAATGCATCCAGAAAAAAAAATCAGTGAAGTGTAGAAATCAGTTTTGTTATATTGCATTCTTGATAGGAATTTAGTTAATTATTCTCGTTTTTGGACAAAAGCACAGAACAGTTAAAAGGCCACCACCCCCATGTTAAGAATGCCTTTCTAAATAGTTATCTTATTAAGAAAGGCATTCTTAACATGTAGAGGAGGACCTTTGTTAAAAAAACTGTGCAAAAAAAGAAACTATTTGAATAAATTTGTATGAAAAATAAAACCTCAAAATTTCCAACGAAAGAAATCATTTTTCAGTTTCTTACGCAGATTTGATGTAGATTTTCGCACTTCCCTTTTTCAGCTGAACACATTCTTAGCCAAAAGTGGCAATTCTTGGGCATTATTCCATTATGCCAAATTTTTTCACTCAAACTTGGAACAACTGTCAACACACATCCCCGTTTACATGCCTGCCCCATGACGGCAAAGTTAGACACAAGATCAGTTTTAATTGAGGGAAAGTCCAGTTCCCTCAAAAATGGGATGTTTCTTATCCAGAATTCAACTTAATTAAAAATAAACAAAAATAGAAAAAAATCTTTATGATATACATACCTGTCATGGAATAAAGATGTCATATTACAAAAAAAAAAAATCACAGAAATTGATCAAGTAGTTTTTGTTTCTTTATGAATAGAAAAGCATTTCTTACGATTTTTAGTGATTTTAATAGTAAATTGTAGCCATTATAAGGCTGATTTTGATGATGGCAGTTTGATTTGTCTTCATCTTATTTATTAAACATGGCGGATCAAAACTTCTTGCTTCATCATAAAATTTGATTTTATTAGTTAAAAAAAAACTACTTGATCAATTTACATAACTTTTGGAATATGACATTTACATTCTGTAACATAACATTACATAATAACGATTTTTCTTTATTTTTTTAATTTTTTTTTTATTAAGTTGAATTCTGGACTTGCAGCAAAGAGGCACACTGGATTAAGACAAGAAAAGTAGCTCTGTGTAGAAGGACTTTTTTTTTTTTTTTTTTACCTAATCTGAGTTTAAATTACTTAAATTATTTTCATCTGTTGTTGCTGTTTGGATTTTTTGGATTCCCGCTCTTATCTTGAGTGTTATTCGTACAATGTTTTGGTCGATGTAACCTCAGATTCTTCAGGTGTAGCTTGTCAAACTCAGGTATATTCTGTTGAACTCGGAAATCTGCACAGTATTTCAAACTATTTATTTAATCCACGAGGATAGCATGCTACACTCTTCCAAAGATTGATGGTTTAATCTTCAGTGTAGGCGATAATAAAATACAACTGAATTACTTAGGACTTCATCATGGGTACCATGGGGTTCATGCTACCCCCATGGATTAGATAAAGGGTTCCGTCCGAAATTCCATACAGATTCCAAAGTTTGACAGATAGATTCCAGAGTTCGACAAGATACACCTAAGGAAGGTCGGAGGTCAACGTAAACGTTGTGTAACACTCAAGATGAAAATAGTAATCCAAATGACACAGATTATAAATCCTCATCTCAAAAATTCAGAAACACGATAAACATAACTCTTTATACGAGGGTTGTTCCAAAAGTAAGGCGTCCGATTTTTTAATTCAAAAACTAAAACGCTGAAGAGCTACAAAAAAAAAAAAAACGGAAGTAGTACCATCAAAACAAGCGATCTTTTGTGCTCCAGAATTTATTTTTTCTACATAGCCACCACCATTCTCAGTCCACTTTTGCCTCTTTTGATACTTTGGTTGTAAAAGTTTGGAACGCACTTTGTCACTCACATCTCTGTCGCCACTCTGAAATCAATGAACCCATCTCCTAACTGTGCTGACATCAACTGCATCAGCTTCATAAATATTCAACAGGCGCCGGTGAATGTTGATCAGTTCAATTTTTTATGCATGGGGGATTTCAATGAAACACCTCTGCTTCTGAGACACGCCCATGATAGGGGTTGTTTTCCTAGAGTCTCACACCATCAGTATCTACAACAGATAGATGAAACTTCCAAGTCATGAATGTATAAGTTCAGTCATCATAACAGTAAATTTGCAATCGTCTCTGATTCATTTGAATGGAATAAAAAAGTAGGAGGCTTTACTTTTGGAATATTCTGTTTAAAAAAATTCAATTGGACAAAAGATATATTTGCTTAAAAGATTTTATGCTATTTTGATTGGTTATGAATCACAGTTATAAAAAATATCCAGAAAATTGGATCAGTTGATTTCTTCTTTCTTTATCTCCCCCCCTCCCCGGCCTACCATCGCGTATTTACAAATGGAATGTCACATAGGAATTTATACCCAAGAAAATTTCAGCTGTTTTTACAGTGACTTTGGTTTTGTTATTTTACTTTTCTCCATCGTCTCCAGTTTTGTTAAACCTCCTCACATTTCTGAACCTGAAAAATAAAATCCAGAACATTCAAAGAAAGAAAGAATGAATTAATTTCTTTTTTTAAAGAAAGCAACAATTATTAATTTTTATAAATGGTACAATTTGTCTGTTACCAAATTGAATCATCTACAGAGTGGAATAATAAAATTGTCACTCTAGAAAAGATGACATGATTCCAATTCTGTTTTCTTTTTTTGTTCGAGACCATCTACTAGTTGGCCAGTTTGCATACAAATCCCAAGAGTCATAGGAGCCTTCTATCATGTCTGGAGATGTCACAATATTCAACAAGCGAGCGCGATGCTGTACAACTCATGCTCTCTACCAATTCAAATTATGACAACAGGACCATTGCCAGCACCCTCAAAATGCAAATCCGGACAGTTCAACATTTGAAGGGGTGTCACAATTATGATCTTTCGTGTGGTTTCAAGTGAGGGCCATGTCATGCCCTCAAGTTGGCTTGAAAGTCAACACCAAAGTGTACCTGGATGTGCTGAAGAGGGTAGTGATCCCTTAGTGCAATCAGGTGGTTGCTGGCAAACCCTGAGTGTGGCAGCAGGACTCAGCGCCAGTCCACTAGTCCAAAGAGACCCAGGCTTAGCTTCAGAATAATGCTACGATATGTACCCAACTCTCACTGCCTATCTCCCTCTTCCCCCAACCTGAACCCATAGATTACTTCATTTGTTCATACAGTACGAACATCACCAACATAACCTCCCATAACACTAAAGCCAGCCTGACCGCTGCCATCGACTGAGTATTCGCCAAGCTCCCGCTGGTGTTAGTGAAAAAGGCATGCTCTCAGTTCCGGACCTGTATCGAGGTGATGATTGAGGCTGAAGACGGCTACATTGGATAGATGCCAGCTCTATTACATAATCAAGTTACCTGAATTGAGTTTTCAATAAAAGTTTTAAAATAAAGCTGCAGTGTTGTTTTGTTTAGGGCAACAATTTTATCGTTCTATCCTGTACAAAAAAAAAAAACAGATTTTTGTTTCTTTTTCTAAAGAAAACAACAAGTACCAATTTTACAAATTGTTGTGGTGGCCACCTTACAATCCCCAACCACACCTATTCTGAATCGGCACTGTTTGAGTCCATTGGCAAAGAGAATCCAGGACAACTGGAAACAATGCTGAGATAAGCGAAGGTCACCTACAGCACCTGGAAGTTCCAAATGGTCACCCATTTAGTACTGACCAGGTTCAACGTTGCTTAACTTTGTTGATCCAGTGGGAACTGATGTGACAATGTGATTATGCTGTACATGAGAGACTTACTTAAAAAAATTACGAGAGACTGCACTTTAAAAAAAAAAAATTACGTTAGACTTTAAAAAAATATTACGAGAGACAGATTTTAAAAAATATTACAAGAGACTTACTTTGAAAAAAATCTGCAAGACTTACGAAAAAAATTTGTAAAAGACTTGCCAATGTATATGAGAGTGACTTACAAAAGATTTACATACTTACAAATATGTACAAAAGACTTATATACTTACAAATATATACGAGAAACTTTATTAAAAGTACAGAAGGGAAACTTGCTAAAACATGTATACATAAATTTTGCTAAGAATATATCAGGAAACTTAATTAAAAGTACATATTGGGAAACTTTGTTTAAAATATATACAAGAAACATACTAAAAACATATGAGAAAAGTAATTAAAAATATTTACGAAAAACTTACTATTATAATGATTGTTTGCTTTGATATTAATTTTTTGATTATTCGTATTATTTGGATTTATCGGACTACTGTTCTCATCTTGAGTGTTATTTTCACAAAGTTTCGGTCGATGTCACTTCCAACCTACTTCAGGTGTATCTTGTCGAACTTGGGAATTTGGATGAAATTTTGAGCGAAACGTCCAAGGATGGAATACTGTTGCCACATATGGGCAGGAGCTGCTAGAAAAGACTTGTCCTGCCTTGATAGGGTTCAAAATTCGTGTTCAAGACTTCGTGGTCTGGTGGGAGATGTCTTGTCCTGCCTTGATAGGGTTCAAGTTCGTGTTCAAGACTTCGTGGCCTGGTGGGAGATGTCCTTTTCTCTTCGCTGCAACCTCTATCTCACAGAAGAGATGTTGCGAGTTTGTCTCTGCTTTATCGTTATTTTCATGGAAAGTGTTCGACTGAGCTTCAATCTATGGTCCCCCCTCGCCAAACTTTCACAAGAAATACTAGACTAGCTGAAAACATTATCAATAATTTTCCCCACTCTTTATCTGTGCCTAAACCTAAACAGATTCCATGATCAAAGCTTCTTTCTTAGAACTGCACGCCTGTGGAATTATCTTCCGTTTTCCTGCTTTCCGGCTGTCTATAATATGGTTGTCTTCAAGTCTAACGTGAACAAGTTTCTGATGAGCCGTTCCACTTAAGTTAACAAATTTACCGAACTTCCATTACTATTGATTACTATATTGTCCTTTTGACTACTCTTCACTCTTTAACCCTTATCCTTGAGTGGCCGATCGGCCTTGATAAGTGGTGTCGCCTATGTAAAAAAAAAAACAAAAAAACCCCTCTTTTTTTCACTTAACAGGGGTAACGTGCTCTTGTTCCGTCAGCAATGACTGGATAGAGGTCCTAAGTAATTCACAATTGTACTTTTTGGTCGCCCACACTGAGGATTGAACCTTCAACCTTCAAGAGAATATCACTTTTTACAATTAATTTTTCCAAGTACTCTAATCACTGCGCCACGGGTCTTTGTAGACAAGATACACCTGAAGAAGCTCGGATGTTACATTGGCTGAAACGTTGTGAAAATCACACTCAAGATGAGAACAGTAGTTTGATGAATCCAAATAATACGAATAACCAATCCTCATCTCAGAAATTCAGAAATGTTTTGACTGTTTTAAAAATATACAAATGATTTACTCAAAAATATCCAAGAGTAAATAAAAATATATATATGACAGAGTTACTTACAAATATAAGTAAGGTACCTTACTCAAAAATATGAGAAACCTACTTTAAAAAAAATACAAGAAATTTACTTAAAAAACATCTGAAAGAAATGTTAAAAGCCAGAAAGATTTGTACCGTTTGTGTTGTTAGCGTTGTTGGTTCCTTGATTTCGTCTGTTGTTGGTACTACTGAATCGTTTCCTCCCGTATCAGAAATGTCACAGACACTCGTACTCTGTGTAAGTACTAGTGTTTGTGTTAAAGGATTATGGCTGCTGGGACTGGCGGTTGTCGTACTAGGGCTACTAGTAATGTTGGTAGCGGTTGTACCTCCAGAAGGCGGTGTATTTTTGGAGCCCTCCCCTAATGTTGACCGTTTTTTGTGCTGCCAACGGATGTGACGAATTTTCTGAGATAATGTCTTTGAAAAATGAGACTGAAAAATAAAAGCAAGAGAAAAAAAAAATCAGCAAACATTGATTTAATTGATTTACAAGTTCGTGAATGGGCAGAGAATGTATGTTTCTGTTAGAATGATAGAAGGGGAGCTAACTCCTTTTCTGTTTCAGACGGAGTTACCTCTTCCCTTTTACCTCTTTCGTGGAGGCGCGAGAGCGGGTTGAGACAGACACTGGCGAGCACCATTAAAAAGGATGACTGAATTCAATGAAGATGGAGAGATATTACTTCTGTCTTTAATAGTTGAAATTGAAGTGATATCGGACTAAGACTGATATAATTTGTACCATTCTATGTGATGCGTCTTTGTAAATAAAATGTTTATGTCAAGGCAGCTGTGAGTATCCCCATTTCTTCCAATCTTTTCTGTCATTCATGTGCTACACACACATATTCGTTCTTGGGTAAAATCTTCAACAAAGCATTAATATTATTCAATTAATTCGAATTTTCATGGCAAGTGCTCATCTGAGCTTCCATCTATGAGCCCCCCCCTCGCCAAACTTTCACGAAAAACACTTGTCTGGCCAAAACCACTACCAATAATTTCCCACACTCCTTATCTGTGCCTAAACCTAAACATAGATTCCATGAACAAACCTTCTTTCTTAGAACTGTACACTTGTGGAACTCTCTTCCGATTGCCTGCTTTCCAGCTGACTACAATATGGTTGTCTTCAAGTCCAACGTAAACAAGTTCTTGATGAACTGTCCTCCTAAGTAACCCAATTTACAAAATTCCCCCTACATATGTTTACTATGCTATAATCGCATCGACTAATGTATACCCATCAACCCTTATCCTCGAGTGGCCTCTGGGCCTTGATAAGTGGTGATTCCTGTGTGAAAAAAAAAAAAAAAAAAAAAGGATGAGTAATTTTTTATTATTTATTTATTTGCGGACACTTATCCTCATCTTTTAGTTGTTTCACGACATTCCGCCCAACTATTCCTCTGGCCTTCATCAGGTGGTTAACCACGACAGGATGGGAACACCGAATCCTCTAACTGCATCCTCAGCATTTACTGCCTTCCATAGTTGTTTCTGTGTCACCACGTTTTGGCCAACTAAGTCTCTGGGCGGCTTTGGGTAGGATTGAAACCGCTATCTGAAGATTGCCGTTTCAATTCTATCTTACTTGTCAAGTCAACTGTGAGTAATCCTCATTTCTTCCACTATTTTCTATCATTCATGAGCTACACACAGACAAACACCTGTTTGTCCGTGGGCATTATTTTTTGCAAAGCATTAATAGTTATGATAGGCCAACACCCCATTTATAAGAGCATCATAAAATAGTTTAAAGTACAAAAAAAGGGATATTTTCAAAGTGAACAGAGTCCAAGCCATTTATGAAATGACGTTTTTCCTGTTAACTGTGGTATGTTGCTATTCCTCTGCAGTTGTAGGAGGTCCACTCTCCAAGGCTTTGCCTTCTCTCTTTGAGAAAAAGTTAGTTTATTGCTAATCGCCTGAGGTGTCCCTACAGAAGAATGACAACTTGGCTGCCCAGGCATTTTTTCAGCTCAGAGTGCTCCTCATTGGGGGCGCTGACTCTTCAATTCCACTTTTCAATCCTTAAGTCACATCTCTCCACCATGGGGGAGAGATAAATTTTTTTTAGTCTGAAAAGGAGAAAATATTGTGAAATTTCTTTCAATTTCCGCTTACGATATAGTGTTTATTTTTGGTATTTTTTTTTATTAAAATTCAGATATAAACAAAATTTAACTATTTCTCTTTTAAATGTACAATTCTTTAAGATCAAACTGTCTGAAGATATTGGCTTCCTGACTTAAATGCACAAAACATTGATGCTATCACTTTTGTTTCCTTTCCTTTTCAAAACTTAATCATGTTTGCAAAGCCAAAAACAATAAATATTTGAAAATATAAAGAACTTCAAGCACAAAATCTTTTGCCAAATTTTTTAACAAAAACGGTTGATGTGTCGTAAAACAAAACAACCAAACCAAACACCTTGAATAAATATTTGAAATGTAAAACTTTTTCCCAAAATTACTGGATTCAGCATTAAATAACCTGTAAAGGGGTTGATATGCCATAAAAAACAATCAAACAAAACAATTTTTCTCTTGTGTCATTAATAACTTTTTGTTCCGGGCTACTTCGAGCTAGATTACTATTTTTTAGTAACATACAATTTTTATTTTTCATGTGAAAAAAAATAAAAGACGTCTGCTTTTCAAATTTGATGTGTACGATATTTTGTGTTTTTATGCATAGAAAAGAATAGGGACCATTTATCGATATCGTTGGCTTAATATACGTTATAAGTTATGTTTCATACAAAAAAAAATATTCAAGGAAAAAATTTTAATGAATGAAATGCAAAAGAAATTTTTGCTACATTTCAAATTGGGTTACCATCTAATTTTACGTGCTGAGTTTGTTTTGTTGATTTACTCTTAAAAGATTTTGCAGACCACTAAATGTATCATTTCAAATTTGGTGCACCACTAAATGTATCATTTCAAATTTGGTGAACCACTAAATGTATCATTTCAAGTTTGGTGCACCACTAAATGTATCATTTCAAATTTGGTGCACCACTAAATGTATCATTTCAAATTTGGTGAACCACTAAATGTATCATTTCAAGTTTGGTGCACCACTAAATGTATCATTTCAAATTTGGTGAACCACTAAATGTATCATTTCAAATTTGGTGAACCACTAAATGTATCATTTCAAATTTGGTGCACCACTAAATGTATCATTTCAAATTTGGTGCACCACTAAATGTATCATTTCAAATTTGGTGCACCAGTAAATGTATCATTTCAAATTTAGTGGACCAGTAAATGTATCATTTCAAATTTGGTGCACCACTAAATGTATCATTTCAAATTTGGTGCACCACTAAATGTATCATTTCAAATTTGGTGCACCACTAAATGTATCATTTCAAATTTGGTGCACCACTAAATGTATCATTTCAAATTTGGTGCACCACTAAATGTATCATTTCAAATTTGGTGCACCACTAAATGTATCATTTCAAATTTGGTGCACCACTAAATGTATCATTTCAAATTTGGTGCACCACTAAATGTATCATTTCAAATTTGGTGCACCACTAAATGTATAATTTCAAATTTGGTTAACACCTAAATGCATCATTTCAAATTTGGTGAACCACTAAATGTATCATTTCAAATTTGGTGAACCACTAAATGTATCATTTCAAATTTGGTGAACCACTAAATGTATCATTTCAAATTTGGTGCACCACTAAATGTATCATTTCAAATTTGGTGCACCACTAAATGTATCATTTCAAATTTGGTGAACCACTAAATGTATCATTTCAAGTTTGGTGCACCACTAAATGTATCATTTCAAATTTGGTGCACCACTAAATGTATCATTTCAAATTTGGTGAACCACTAAATGTATCATTTCAAGTTTGGTGCACCACTAAATGTATCATTTCAAATTTGGTGAACCACTAAATGTATCATTTCAAATTTGGTGAACCACTAAATGTATCATTTCAAATTTGGTGCACCACTAAATGTATCATTTCAAATTTGGTGCACCACTAAATGTATCATTTCAAATTTGGTGCACCAGTAAATGTATCATTTCAAATTTAGTGGACCAGTAAATGTATCATTTCAAATTTGGTGCACCACTAAATGTATCATTTCAAATTTGGTGCACCACTAAATGTATCATTTCAAATTTGGTGCACCACTAAATGTATCATTTCAAATTTGGTGCACCACTAAATGTATCATTTCAAATTTGGTGCACCACTAAATGTATCATTTCAAATTTGGTGCACCACTAAATGTATCATTTCAAATTTGGTGCACCACTAAATGTATCATTTCAAATTTGGTGCACCACTAAATGTATCATTTCAAATTTGGTGCACCACTAAATGTATAATTTCAAATTTGGTTAACACCTAAATGCATCATTTCAAATTTGGTGAACCACTAAATGTATCATTTCAAATTTGGTGAACCACTAAATGTATCATTTCAAATTTGGTGAACCACTAAATGTATCATTTCAAATTTGGTGCACCACTAAATGTATCATTTCAAATTTGGTGCACCACTAAATGTATCATTTCAAATTTGGTGAACCACTAAATGTATCATTTCAAATTTGGTGCACCACTAAATGTATCATTTCAAATTTGGTGCACCACTAAATGTATCATTTCAAATTTGGTGCACCACTAAATGTATCATTTCAAATTTGGTGCACCACTAAATGTATAATTTCAAATTTGGTTAACCACTAAATGCATCATTTCAAATTTGGTGAACCACTAAATGTATCATTTCAAATTTGGTGAACCACTAAATGTATAATTTCAAATTTGGTTAACACCTAAATGCATCATTTCAAATTTGGTGAACCACTAAATGTATCATTTCAAATTTGGTGAACCACTAAATGTATCATTTCAAATTTGGTGCACCACTAAATGTATCATTTCAAATTTGGTGCACCACTAAATGTATCATTTCAAATTTGGTGAACCACTAAATGTATCATTTCAAATTTGGTGCACCACTAAATGTATCATTTCAAATTTGGTGCACCACTAAATGTATCATTTCAAATTTGGTGCACCACTAAATGTATCATTTCAAATTTGGTGCACCACTAAATGTATAATTTCAAATTTGGTTAACCACTAAATGCATCATTTCAAATTTGGTGAACCACTAAATGTATCATTTCAAATTTGGTGAACCACTAAATGTATCATTTCAAATTTGGTGAACCACTAAATGTATAATTTCAAATTTGGTGAACCAGTAAATGCATAATTTCAAATTTGACGGACCAGTAAATGTATAATTTCAAATTTGACAGACCAGTAAATGTATAATTTCAAATTTGACGGACCAGTAAATGTATAGTTTCAAATTTGGTGAACCACTAAATGTATAATTTCAAATTTGGTTAACCACTAAATGTATCATTTCAAATTTGGTGGACCACTAAATGTATAATTTCAAATTTGGTAGACCACTAAATGTATAATTTCAAATTTGGTTAACCACTTAATGTATAATTTCAAATTTGGTAGACCACTAAATGTATAATTTCAAATTTGGTGGACCAGTAAATGTATAGTTTCAAATTTGGTGGACCAGTAAATATATAATTTAAAATTTGGGGGACCACTAAATGTATAATTTCAAATTTGGTGGACCAGTAAGTGTATAATTTCAAATTTGACGGACCAGTAAATGTATAATTTCAAATTTGACAGACCAGTAAATGTATAATTTCAAATTTGACGGACCAGTAAATGTATAGTTTCAAATTTGGTGAACCACTAAATGTATAATTTCAAATTTGGTTAACCACTAAATGTATCATTTCAAATTTGGTGGACCACTAAATGTATAATTTCAAATTTGGTAGACCACTAAATGTATAATTTCAAATTTGGTTAACCACTTAATGTATAATTTCAAATTTGGTAGACCACTAAATGTATAATTTCAAATTTGGTGGACCAGTAAATGTATAGTTTCAAATTTGGTGGACCAGTAAATATATAATTTAAAATTTGGGGGACCACTAAATGTATAATTTCAAATTTGGTGGACCAGTAAGTGTATAATTTCAAATTTGACGGACCAGTAAATGTATAGTTTCAAATTTGGTGGACTAGTAAATATATAATTTAAAATTTGGGGAACCAGTAAATGTATAATTTATAAATTTGATGGACTAGTAAACGTATGATTTCAAATTTGATGGACCAGTAAATGTATAGTTTCAAATTTGATGGACCAGTAAATGTATAGTTTCAAATTTGACGGACCAGTAAATGTATAGCTTCAAATTTGATGGACTAGTAAATGTATAGCTTCAAATTTGATGGACTAGTAAATGTATAATTTCAAATTTGATGGACCAGTAAATGTATAGCTTCAAATTTGATGGACCAGTAAATGTATAATTTCAAATTTGATGGACCAGTAAATGTATAGTTTCAAATTTGATGGACTAGTAAATGTATAGCTTCAAATTTGATGGACCAGTAAATGTATAATTTCAAATTTGATGGACCAGTAAATGTATAATTTCAAATTTGATGGACCAGTAAATGTATAATTTCAAATTTGATGGACCAGTAAATGTATAGTTTCAAATTTGATGGACTAGTAAATGTATAGCTTCAAATTTGATGGACCAGTAAATGTATAATTTCAAATTTGATGGACTAGTAAATGTATAGCTTCAAATTTGATGGACCAGTAAATGTATAATTTCAAATTTGATGGACTAGTAAATGTATAATTTCAAATTTGATGGACCAGTAAATGTATAATTTCAAATTTGATGGACCAGTAAATGTATAGCTTCAAATTTGATGGACCAGTAAATGTATAATTTCAAATTTGATGGACCAGTAAATGTATAGTTTCAAATTTGATGGACCAGTAAATGTATAGTTTCAAATTTGATGGACCAGTAAATGTATAGTTTCAAATTTGATGGACTAGTAAATGTATAGCTTCAAATTTGATGGACCAGTAAATGTATAGCTTCAAATTTGATGGACCAGTAAATGTATAATTTCAAATTTGATGGACCAGTAAATGTATAATTTCAAATTTGATGGACCAGTAAATGTATAATTTCAAATTTGATGGACTAGTAAATGTATAGCTTCAAATTTGATGGACCAGTAAATGTATAATTTCAAATTTGATGGACTAGTAAATGTATAGCTTCAAATTTGATGGACCAGTAAATGTATAATTTCAAATTTGATGGACTAGTAAATGTATAATTTCAAATTTGATGGACCAGTAAATGTATAATTTCAAATTTGATGGACCAGTAAATGTATAGCTTCAAATTTGATGGACCAGTAAATGTATAATTTCAAATTTGATGGACCAGTAAATGTATAGTTTCAAATTTGATGGACCAGTAAATGTATAGTTTCAAATTTGATGGACCAGTAAATGTATAGTTTCAAATTTGATGGACTAGTAAATGTATAGCTTCAAATTTGATGGACCAGTAAATGTATAATTTCAAATTTGATGGACCAGTAAATGTATAGCTTCAAATTTGATGGACCAGTAAATGTATAATTTCAAATTTGATGGACCAGTAAATGTATAATTTCAAATTTGATGGACCAGTAAATGTATAATTTCAAATTTGATGGACCAGTAAATGTATAGTTTCAAATTTGATGGACTAGTAAATGTATAGCTTCAAATTTGATGGACCAGTAAATGTATAATTTCAAATTTGATGGACTAGTAAATGTATAGCTTCAAATTTGATGGACCAGTAAATGTATAATTTCAAATTTGATGGACTAGTAAATGTATAGCTTCAAATTTGATGGACCAGTAAATGTATAATTTCAAATTTGATGGACTAGTAAATGTATAGCTTCAAATTTGATGGACCAGTAAATGTATAATTTCAAATTTGATGGACCAGTAAATGTATAGCTTCAAATTTGATGGACCGGTAAATGTATAGTTTCAAATTTGATGGACTAGTAAATGTATAGCTTCAAATTTGATGGACCAGTAAATGTATAATTTCAAATTTGATGGACCAGTAAATGTATAGTTTCAAATTTGATGGACCAGTAAATGTATAGTTTCAAATTTGATGGACCAGTAAATGTATAATTTCAAATTTGATGGACCAGTAAATGTATAGTTTACCAATTTGATGGACTAGTAAATGTATAATTTCAAATTTGATGGACCAGTAAATGTATAGTTTCAAATTTGATGGACCAGTAAATGTATAGCTTCAAATTTGATGGACCAGTAAATGTATAGTTTCAAATTTGATGGACCAGTAAATGTATAGTTTCAAATTTGATGGACCAGTAAATGTATAATTTCAAATTTGATGGACCAGTAAATGTATAGTTTCACATTTGATGGACCAGTAAATGTATAGCTTCAAATTTGATGGACCAGTAAATGTATAGCTTCAAATTTGATGGACCAGTAAATGTATAATTTCAAATTTGATGGACCAGTAAATGTATACTTTCAAATTTGATGGACTAGTAAATGTATAGCTTCAAATTTGATGGACCAGTAAATGTATAATTTCAAATTTGATGGACCAGTAAATGTATAATTTCAAATTTGATGGACCAGTAAATGTATAATTTCAAATTTGATGGACCAGTAAATGTATAATTTCAAATTTGATGGACCAGTAAATGTATAGTTTCAAATTTGATGGACTAGTAAATGTATAATTTCAAATTTGATGGACCAGTAAATGTATAATTTCAAATTTGACGGACCAGTAAATGTATAGTTTCAAATTTAGTGGACTAGTAAATGTATAATTTCAAATTTGGCGGACCACTAAATGTATAATTTCAAATTTGGTGGACCATTAAATGTATAATTTCAAATTACAATTAAATGTATAATTTCAAATTACAATTAAATGTATAATTTTAAAATTTAAATGTCCCTATTTACTTGGTTTAATTTAACATGACCAGTTTTTAATCTGGAGAAAATCCAGCTCCCAAAATGAGACAGTCTGGATGGGGACAAAATCTGTTTGCAGAAAAGCAAAAGAAAAATATATTTCATTAAAAAAAAAAAAAAAAAAAAAAAAAAAACCCCAAGAAGATCAAAAAAGTATCATCAGCTTACCCATGGTTGAGGACCTTCTAGTCCAATACTTGGATATCTTTGATATAATGCATGACAGAACTCCCGATAGTCGTGTTTCTCACGAATATCTTTTTGAGCAAGGATGTGGTATGCACATTGTTCTACGAGTTTCGACCATACAAACTGTGCTTTTCCGTTTTCCAACATGTTTTGTAAGTAACCATTAAATGAGGGTAAGGAAATCCTCGGTTTCATCCGGTGATTCATGTATCGTCGTTTCGAGTTGGACTGAGGTAAATTTGATGGCTAAAAAAAAAAAAAGGGAACAAAGAATATTATTTTCAACATTGTCACCATGGACATGCGCAATATTGCATGTTTATGGTGATATGCATATATTACAAACGGCAGGCCTGCAATGTGGAAACATTTAGCTAAGAGAAGAGGCTAGCCCAAAAAATTGTCTAACAGACACTTTGATTGGCCCGTTTTATGTTTAAACTAGCAGGCCACCTGGTGTTGCCTGGTCATAAGATAAGTAGCTTAAATATGATATTTTTTATTCATCAAGATTATGTATTTATTATTATAGAGACAATTCTCTACTGATTATTATATTGAACCTAATAGATAGTAGTGAGATCAAAAACTCTCTCTTTCTCTCTCTCTCTCTCTATATATATATATATGGGTGTGTGTGTGTGTGTGTGTGTATATATATATATATATATATACATACACACATACACATAAGATGCCTTCAATAAGTTTCTAGATTTTTCATATGGGCAGTTTTATTGATAGTACACACATGAAACTCTAGCCCCCTTCGAAGTAGTCTCCTTCGGCTGCAATGCATGTCTATCGTTCCAACAACTTCTGGAAGGCTCCATAAAAGTCCTCTTGTGTGAGCACATTAATGACCCTCGTCACAGCATCTTTCATCTCCTCAATTGTCTCATAATGACAACCTCTTGAGTTTAGGCAATAACCAAAAGTTACAGGGATCAATGTCTGGACTATAAGGAGGGTGAAGATCTGAATTGATCAGCTCAACCATTTCCCTACTGTTATGACAATCTCTTTCTTTCTGATCTTCTGAGCACCCTTGGGACAAACTTTGCACAAATCTTCCACATTTTCAGTTCCTTACGAATAATTGTGTGTACAGTTCCCACACTGACATCAAACTTTTCACTTATTGTCTCTATAGACACACGACGATCCTTATCCACGAAATTCTTGGTTTGGCCAATTAACTTTGGTGTTCTGACTTCCTTACTCTTCTCATCATCCCTCACAGACACTCTTCTTTCCTTGAATCTCTTATGCCATTTAAAAACTGATGCTCGATTCATGCAAGATGGTCCAAAAGCAGTCTGAAGCATTCCACACATTTCTGTGGCATTTTTTCCAAGTTTAAAACAGAATTTTATTGCATATCGTTTTCTAAAGTGTCTTCACATCCAGATTGCATTTTTGAAATTCATTGGCTGTAACAATCAGGCTTTAGTAGGGTGTATTCCAATTTCTGCTGTAGCTGTTCATTTGAATGTGAAATCATAAAAATTAGTCATCTCATAAGATGTATACCAATAATATATTGAATTGAATTTTCAAGAGTCTACAACAATTTTAAATGCCTGTACAAAAAAAAGTCTGGAAACTTATTGATTGTACCTAGTATATATATATAATAAGGTCTACTCTCTATTGCATATTGAGCTTTTTTAATTCGGTTGCGATTAAATTTTCTATATATAAATACTGCTATTTATATTAGTTTAAGTTTACCATTGCGTATATTAGGTAAACACTACATCCCTTTGTTTTCATTAATATATATATATACAACTTGGGTGCTATCAGCTAGAATCGAAACCAAAACATACAACTCTCTACCCTCATTCCTTAGCCCCCCCCCCCGAGTTATGCCTATACAGATATACATATAAATTCACCTGTAATCTCTTTTTTAAAAAATGGAATCGCCCAATCAGCAAAGCCAAGATTCAAGCAAGCAAACACAGAAGGACAGTCCACAGAGTTTTGTAATTATATAGATTTCATATGTCCAAATATTTATCCATGGGTTTGCTTGGCTGTTTCATGGCATATGCCCTAAACTTTTTTCAGGTTATTTAATGCTGAATCTGGTAATTTTGGAAAAAGTTTTTAATTCATGGTGTTTGGTTTGTTTGTTTTTTTGTAGAGAAAAATTGTGTTTTTGCAGAACATGATTGAGTTTTGCAAAGAGAAAGTAAAAAAACAATGTTTGGTGCATTTAATGCCAAGAAGCGCATATCTTCAGACAACCTGATTTGATCAGACGAGTGTGAAACGCTTGTTTTCAGAAATCCCTAGTCGTTTAGAGATATAGTAGATATGTAAACATGCGCAATGCTGCATGTTTAGGGGTGTTGCATATGCCACAAACGACAAACCTGCAAGAGGAAAATATTTAGAGAACATGAGAGACTATCTAAAAATTGGTTGGTCTCTTGAAAAAAGTTAAGTTGTGTAAGCTTTACTCTTGAGATAGCCCCACAAGAAAAAAAAATTACAGATAAAGCTGCCAACTTGGGGAAGGGGCCAGGTAACGTTACCGAATCCTGAGATCAAACGATTACCGAACAATTCTCGTAGTGCCTTTAATGATTGCCACTGTGTGATGTTGCTTCATCCTGTTGTAACTAGTGATCCATGGTTTCTAAAATGGCGAAATTTCTACTTGCTCAATGTCACTATCACAGTACTGCCACTTGCTCATGTCTTACATATATTACGAACAGCAAACCTGCAAGAGGAAAATATTTAGAGAAGATAAGAGACTATCTAAAAATTGGTTGGTCTCTTGAAAAAACAATGGCTGAGTGATGTGGACCCAGGTTGGAACCATGATAAGACAACTTGGAACATGATAGAAGTTTAAAGATATATTGAAAAATGAACAAGATACAGAGAAAAGTGGTGATGTAAGCTAGGCTAGCTTGTCAGCCAGATATCGGTAGAATACCATATCCACGAGAGTACTTGGCTTTCAATTAATATAAGATTTGCAAGAGTCCATTAATGAGTAGGTAATGATTCCATAACAACAAGATTCACCTGAAGAAGGTCGGAGGTTACATCGACTGAAACGTTGTGAAAAATTTTTTTTGGGGGGGGGGGCAGGTAACGTTACTGAATCTTGAGATCAAACGATTACCGAATAATTCTCGTAGTGCCTTTAATGATTGCCACTGTGTGATGTTGCTTCATCCTGTTGTAACCAGTGATCCATGGTTTCTAAAATGGCGAAATTTCTACTTGCTCAAGTACTATCGCAGTACTGCCACTTTCTCATGTCTGGCAATATGTACTTAAACAATGGCGGTATGCTAGTGTATGTATAAAACTTATAGTTTCTATGAATAGATTAGCAGGGAGATCCAACGTTGTCCAGGATTTAATGATGATCAACTAATGTTTCACACTCCCATATTTTTATTGTCATCAAAATCAGTGAAATTGCCCATGTTTCAAACAAATTGATTGATTACCTGCTCTAGACCCATCACGGTGCACCGGGAGGAAGCATCATATGCCTCTTGCAGTGATTTAGTCCACAGTACATTGTAGTCTACATTGCACTGTAGAGAATTTACTGCTGATTTCATAAAATTATTTTTATATATAATGGCCTGAATTAAAGTTTTAAATGTAAAGGTCAAGTATCATGCTTTAATTGTGCTCTAAGCAGAAATATTTATTTTGAATGCGCCTCTGTCATATCAAAGAACTTACTGTGCTAGTAAAAAGAAAAGCTGAATAGCGTTTGAAAAAAAAAAAAAAAGGAAACGTAATACAAAAGAAAAAGAAATAAAAATCTGATTTACCTCCCTTGTTGAATCTTCAGATGACCAAACATGATCGTTCAGGCCGTCTTGATTGTTTTCGCATTCAAAATCTGAATCTATTCAAGAAAGAAATAATGACATCAAGTTTGAAAAAAATATAAACACAAAAGTTATGCAGCAATACATTTTCGAAGCTATTCAATCATTAAAAAATTATCCTATCTAACGTGTAAGTAGCAAAGCACTGACACTGCCACAATTAGAAGGGTTTGAATTCCGCCTTTCTCTACCTGGTTAGAAAACAGACAGTTGAAAACCTGGTGATAATCAAAGATGACTTAGCAGCACTATAAGGCTCACAAGTACAAGGTGAAGCAATAAAATTGTTGCTTTAGAAAAGCCGACATGATTCCATTTCCGTTTGATGAAAACTGGTTTTCTTTTTTATTGCAGAGCATCTACTAGTTGGCCAGTTGTGTACAAATCCCAAGAGCGGTAGGAGCCTTTTATCATGTCTGAAAGTGAAACAATGTTCAACAAGCGAGATTGGAGATGCACTGTTGTACAACAAGTTATGACAACAGGACCATTGCCAGCATCCTCAAAATGCATCACTGGATTGCCACAAATAACAGGGATGTGCCCAGGGTGATGAAAACAAAGTTTCCGGCCACGGTTATGGTCTTTGGTGTGGTTTTAAGTAAGGGCCACATCATATCACCTCACATCTTCAAAGTCGGCTTGAAAGTCAACACCAAAGTGTACCTAGATGTGCTGAAGAGTGTGCTCTAAAAGTCCCGGAGGGATGCAAACCAGAATTTTGCCAGGGTCATCCATACTGAATTTATATTAAGAACAATGGCCGCCATATTTTGGCCAAGTTTCAGAAAAATCTAATGGATGTATTAAACGCAATGGGGCAAAAATTGTCATCCATTTTTAACTATATTTTACTAAAGATTCAGCCGCTAGTTGTGATATATAAGGAACCTTTCGGATTAAAATGGCTAAAATTGACACTTTTGTGCTTATCAAAAAAATTGATGCCTTGAATTTTTATAAAACTTTCTGAAAAGTTGTAACTGATTTCTATATAATTTTGTTTGCGTATACTTCGCAATAACTCTTGGACTCTTTTAGGGCTAAAAACACTATTTTTGGGACTATTTTACCATATTTGTCCAAAATTTTCTGTATATTTCTATTTAGCAGTTTTGCATGGTGCTGAACTCAAATTTAAACATGTTATGACTTTTGGGACTAAATGGGGGGGGGGTAAATGATGGACATAGTGATTTCTTTTTTTGCATGGTGCAGAACTCAAATTTACATATGTTAGGGCCTAAAACTGCACCGTTTGTTCATTTTCACCAAGATTTGACGTCCTCTGACGTTGATATGGCTTCCCTATAAATTTTATTTTAAACAAGCAAGGTATGTTTTTTTATTTAATTCATAATTAATTGACAAATAACCTACACTTTATCCACTATGCCACGGATCCTTGTGAACAAGATACACCTGTGAAAATGACATTCAAGATGAGAAGAGTAATATGGAGATTTCAAATAATATGCATAATTAATCCTCATCTAAAAAATTCAAAAACATTTGTTTCTCTGCAAATTTACTTGCCAAAGATTAAAAACAAACTAACCTGAATCATTAATTTGAAAACAATCCTCTGTATTCAATAACTGATTGCAGCTGTTAGAGTTCTCAATGTTCAAAGCAAAACTTTTGTCCTCATCATCGTGGTTGCCGTCTTCAAGTTTTATCTTTGGAATGGGTCCGTTCATTATTTCAAGATTGTTAGGATTGTTGTTAAGTTTGTTGTCAACAATACCATTCTTTATATCCTGCAACAACTGTTTGTCTTTGATATTGAGAGCGGTGGAGGAATTCCAATTTTTCTGTACATAATCGTTATCGCATTCCACGTCCATCAGCAGTTCCATTTCCGGTTCAATCTGGACCAAACTAAGTTCATTCTCTGAATTAGGGTCGATGTCAATGTGCTGGATTGAAGATTGGTTTTGATATAGTTGTTCCCCTGCAGAATGACCTCCAGAGATCATGGCCGGTTGTTGCGAAGATGGACAATGTTGAGAAAAACTGACTGAACTATTTCTGCGTGAACTTCCAACATGGATAGTATTGTCATCGCTAACTAATTGTGAATGATTGGAATTCAAAGTACGTGGATGTGTCGGTGCCATTCTTAAACTGTTTGCATGCTGACCATTATGACCACCATACTGAGTGGCCGGAGAACTTGCAGCATTTTTTGACATGCTGTAACCACCAAGAGAAGGATTTATGGTTGCTATTGATTTCTCGTTTTCATCAGGTTGAGAATTCCTTGCATATAAAACTTGTATATTGCGTGAATTCGAAGGCATCGATTGAGGCAGGTCAACATCAATCACTTGTGTGTTTGTACCTCGGAGGTGTGTGGTTGGGTTTTGAGCAGGTGCAGTGGGTGGAGGTGGCGGGCTATCAGCATCGATGTTAATTATGGATGTTTGTTTGCCGATGTTCCGTGAAGTTGCTGGTCTCGCAGGAGCCGTGGGGGCATTTGTGAAAGGTCCGTTATTTGAGGGCGGCTTTTTTGGTTCCATCATGAAGAACTGATCTAGTTCACTTTCATAATCTGAAAACATTTAAAAATATTGAATTATACTTAAAAGTAAAAACGTTTCAAAGCAAATTATGAAGAATCGCATTCAACCAAACAAAAAACAAAAAATATGGATAAAATTTCCAACACAAAATTATATTAGCTATATTTTAAATCTAAAAATATTTGGAATATTGAATAACACAGAAGAAATGGTTCTTCTATGTTATTGTACTGAAATTTGAACAATTAAATATTGAATTTCAAGTGAAACTAATGGTTTTTATTGAATTGTTATGTCACAGTAATGAACATATCCAAAAATTATGAAAAACGATTAGGTAGAAAATTAATTATTAATGAAAACAGTTTTCAAAGACAATTAGGAAAAATTAAGTTTTGCAAAATTGGTCAAAGATTTATAGTTTTCAGAAAATATTTACCTCCCTTTTGTTATAATTAGAACTCTCCTGTTTTTTTTTTGTTTTTTTTGCAAAACTCAATTTTCACTAATTGCCTTCAAAAACAATTTTCGTTATTGATTGGTAAATATGAAGAATCTTTCCATCCTCGACCCCAACCCCCACTGCCTTCCACCAAATGTAAACAGAATTTTTGTGAAATATTAAACGGTTCTTCTGCTCGATTAATGTCAGCGTGCTACTCATGTTAAAAGGGTAATTAAACTGCAGATGCGCATGTTAAAATCTATACACACCCCTCCAAAAAAAGAAAGAAAAACATAAACTGGCAGCCTCCCCCCTCCCCAATAAAAAAGGTGGTCATAAAGTCGGTGCACTTTTTCATATCTTGGAAACTACTTGTTCCCTGGAATTTTAAACGTTAGTGGTAATTTTAAAGGATTTTTCGAGAGTGGAAAGAAAGTCCACTGCAAGGTGTCCATAAAACGGGTACTCATTCTACATTAAATTATTATAAAAAAATGATCCCCCACTTTTTTTAAACAAACATTTCTTCGTAACTTGGAAACTACTTATTTGACGTAATTTTAAACATTATTTTCTGTTTTCAGCGTTCTCGAAAACCTATACACGTGGTAATTTTAAAGGGTTTTTCAAAGGTGAAAAGATTCTTTTTTACCTCACTGTTTTTCTTTATTTTTGGATATGCTCATCACTGCGACATGAGAATTCAGTCGATACCATTGGTTTCACTTGAAATTCAACATTTCAATTTCCGAAATTTGTTACAATAAAAAAGAACTAATTTATTTACCTCGTCTGTTTAATTGTTGGCCACTGTCTGTTAGGTACGGGCAATAATGACAGAAAAAAAATAAGGGGACATAGTTTTCAAAGCCATTTTATCATAATTTTTTTGTAAGTTTCTGAATACTTTTTGATTGTATTTGAAAGATTAAAGCCTAAAGTTAATTTCCAAAATGAAAAACAAATATTTGTACTCGTGGAAAAAAAAAAGTTAAAATTAAAAATGTTTTCATGGCGGCATTCGGAAGCTGACAAATTCAGCTAAATTTTTAAGTTAAATAAATTCATTGTAAAAATCCTTTGAAAGATAAGTATAAGTTTTCTGGGTCTATTTCAAAGATAATTAGTAAAGTCCTAAGATATTTTTTTTTTTTTTTTACATAGGCGTCACCACTTATCAAGGCCGATCGGCCACTCACGGATAAGGGTTAAAGAGTGTAGAGTAGTCAAAAGGACAATATAGTAATCAATAGTAATGGAAGTTCTGTAAATTTGTTAACTTAAATGGAACGGCTCATCAGAAACTTGTTCACGTTGAACTTGAAGACAACCATATTATAGACGGCTGGAAAGCAGGAAAACGGAAGACAATTCCACAGGCGTGCAGTTCTAAGAAAGAAGCTTTGATCATGGAATCTATGTTTAGGTTTAGGCACAGATAAAGAGTGGGGAAAATTATTGATAATGTTTTCAGCTTGTCTAGTGTTTCTTGTGAAAGTTTGGCGAGGGGGGACCATAGATTGAAGCTCAGTTGGACACTTTCCATGAAAATAACGATAAAGCAGAGACAAACTCGCAACATCTCTTCTGTGAGACAGAAGTTGCAGCGAAGAGAAAAGGACATCTCCCACGAAGTCTATTTTGAACTCTATCAAGATATTGAATTAAATAAAAGTAACACCTTGTTTGTACAAAAAATAGCTTAATTAGCCTCCAAAAGTGAGAGATTCTAGCTTCACACTAACCAAAATAAAATAATTTGTCTAAATGTAGATTCTACGGAAGCCCAAAAAGTCAAAAAGCTGTCTGAAAATGACGTCAGGTAGTTGGAAGGAAGTAGGGGGTACTGGCTTTGTTTTTCCTCAGCAATGCATCCGTACATTCCTATCATGAACGCTTTAATTATTAGAAAGATTTTTACTATTTTTAATTTAATTATTTTTCTGTGTTCTTGCTTTTAAATTTAAAAAACAAAAAATTAATTTTCAAGATTATATAAAAATTATGTTATGCCAAAAGTTTCACATTCATTCAAGCAAGGAAAATATTATAATCTTACATAAAAATTACCCAAAACATGCAATCTAAAAAAAAAGTACAAACATTCTTTGCAATTATATTTTTTTAGTGTGAAAATATTAAATAAACAATGCTTAATTCAATGACTAGCCTGGGTACTTGGCATTACCTGGGTGTGTGGAGGTGTGTGTAAGGATGTTGGTTGAGCAAAATGAAAATGCACAAAAAAAAAAATTAGGAGTAGTAGGCAAGTTCGAACTCGTAATGCGCAGGAGGAAAAAGTGGAAAAAAGCAAATGGTCTTACCGATGTGCCAACCATGATTGTGACGTCACGGGTGGTCGAAATAACGTCTTTTATGTGACGTCGATAACACAAGGTTTGAATGACTTGCAAAAATGTTGACAAAAAAGTGACTCTTCCTTGTAAAAGAATGGCTTAGTTGACGGTGAAAGAATTAATGTTTTGGGCCAATTTTTTAATATTTGTTGTCTGAAACACCGAGCTTTAAACGATACCAATTTTGTCATGGTCCGACGAATCTGTCAAAAGTTTTTGGCAGACATACAAACACACACACATTTTGTCTTTTATATAATAGATTAGCGGGGGTGCCCGACGTTGCCAGGGTGTTTGTCAGTATGTATGTGTGTGTGTGTGTGTAGGAAAAAAAAAGTTTTGGTAGGCAGGTAGGCTCGAACCTGAAGCCTTGAGACGAAGGCGGAAAAGAAAGTGATAACTTGATAACTTACCGCGGCACTAAGAGGGCAGAGGAAGTGAGAATTGTTGAAATTAAACAGTTAAAAAAGTTAAGTGAACAAGTTCACACAGGTGCGTAAATTTAATGAGGTCAAACATCACGCCATAGTTTTGGTCGGGAAGAGGGATTGAAACCAAAAGCCTTGACGCGGAGATGGAAACAAAAGCCAACTACTTAACCATCACGAGTGAGAGTAATTGATTAGCTGTTAAGTTAAGGCTTATAAAGCTAGTAAAAGAGGTTTGATTGACAGGAAGACGCTAAATGACGTCATCGCGGGATCGTTATTTTTAGTTTTCACTTTCCCCCAGATGATGGTGGGAAGGGGGGAAAGCAGCGCGAAAGCCAAGAACACAATGTTTTAATTTAATTTCACTGTATTTATACTAAAATGCAGGACAAACCAGGGGACAGAGCGAAATAGCGCGAATCTCATAAAAGTCAACGTAAATAAATCTAGAGACGACCCGCGTTCCCAAACCCTAGATATTATGATATAGAGAGTATATAAACAGTTGTAAACGATAGTAACCCCCTCCCCCCCGGGAGCGTGTGTGAAAGAAGCCTTTGCGAGACATATACGAAATGGTCACACACATTTTGCCTTTTATATATATAGATTAGCGGGTGCCTGGCGTTGCTCAGATGTTTAGGTGGTGTAGTAAGGAACCCCGGGGGAGAGTGTAAAAAAAAGTGGTGGTAGATGGGGGGGGGGTCAAAACAACAGTAGGCAAAGGTGTTTAAAGAAAAAAAAAAAAAGTTGAAATAGGCAGGCAGACAGGCAGGCTCAAACTCATAATGCGAAGTAGAAAAAAGGTTAAAAAAAAACAAAAAAACATGACGTCTTAACCGATGTCTCCATCACCCGACCGGAACATTTACTTTTTAATTATCACTGCTCAGAATACTTGGAATTTGTTTTGATTTTCTTTTTTGAAACTGTGTTTTTCTTTTTCATGAATTTTATGTTTCTATCTAAAGAAATGAAAATATATCTGGGTACTCATGCAGAGAGTGATCCGCGCTGAAATAATAAGGTTATTATTTAAAAAGCCATTCTTAACATGGGGAGGGGAGGGTGTTTTGTACCTATTCTGTACTTTAACCTTACAATTGAATAAAAAAACATATCATAAAACTTTAATTAAACGTGGAAATACGATTTAAAAAATAGCGCGGATGAATACAGAGTTATCTCTCTGTTGATATATGCTAATTTCTTTCGGTGATTATTAAAACTGGAACTTATGGCGGCAATTAAAAGTAAAGAAAAAGAGAAAAGTCTATATAATGTACTAGTCACGAATGAAGATGAACTAGTAGTTTTTATTCAAGGAAATTAAATTTTACGCCATGTCTCTGAGGAGGAAAAAAATAACAGCAATCATAGAATCATGGGCAGACAACCAACATTCATTTAAATTTTTATTTTATTTTTATTTTTTTTTGATAATGATGGAAATACAACGGAGATGTAAGATTTAAAACCAAGCAATAATTTATTAACATAACATGTATTTTTAAAAAAAATTTTTCAGAAAATAAAATTTTCAAATTATGAAAACATTATTTTAGAAGGTTCATTTTATAATAAATTAAAAACAAAATTTGAAGATTAAAATGGCTTCGGCCTTCACTTATATGTAAAAAAAAACAGAAAATTTGTTTTTCGAAAAAAAAAAAATTACTTGATAAATTTTTGCATTCTGGGACAAGTAGATACACAATAAAAGTTTTTCTTCATATTTGGTCTTGCCATGAGTGCCAATCTGAATAAGCACCGATTATTATACTGTACCCAATAAATAGTAATGATTTCAAAAAGTACCTTTCTTTCCCTCCATTTAATACCTTCTGTGCAGGTCAGTGCCTGCTTGTTTTCATCTGCTTATTCTGCATACTTGGTCTCATGTTAGTTTACGAGATCTTATGCTTATTTAAAGATAGCGAAACAACATTTTATCTTGATTGGCGTCCGATCTTTCTGATGTACCGTTTTTCTTATATCAAATAAAACCTTTCGTAGCTAACAAAAGGGACCGTTTTGTTACAATTTATTACATTCCCTTAAAAATAAAAAAGAAAAAAAAAGAAAGGAAATGAGGCTATATGAAAATAAATTTTACCAGAGAAATTATTTTGTCTATTCAGAAAGAAAAAAAGCAGAAGATGGACTTATTTAGAACTAGTGGGGGTGCCCGGCGTTGCCCGAGTGTTTGTCAGTGTAAAAGAAGAAAAAAAGTTTTGGTAGGGAGGTAGGCTCGAACCCAAAGCCTTGAGGCGAACAGCCTGATAACTTACCACGACGCTACGAGGGGAGAGAAGTGATAATGGTTGAAATTAAACGTTTAAAAAAGCAGGTGGTTAAAAGAACATCAGCATGTGCTTTTCTAGATCAAACATCACGCCATAGAGAAATGAAATCACAGCGCAAATTTTGTAACATAAAAATCGCTGAAATAAAAGATAGACGCGACCTCGTTTCATAAATCGGAGATATTATAATCTAGACAGTATATAAAAAGTTGTAAGAATTAGTGCCCCCCTCCCTCGAGCCCCCCCCTCCAAAAGCCTTTGACAGACATACAAAAAATGCGTGCACACACACACACACACACACACACACATTTTCGCTTTTATATTATAGATTCAAGTTATTTTCAAAACAAATTACAGAAAAATCTTTAAAAAAATAAAAAGAACAATGTCATGTTCCAAAATTTACGTATATTGATTTAGTAGTATTTTTTTTTTAACTAAGAAAATCAACTTTTATAAGGAAGCAAGATACTATGTTTTGATCCGCTATGTTTAATAAATAAGGGGAAGATAATTTATTTTGAACTACTGAGATCAAAATCCTTATAGGGGCGACAATCTCCTATCAAAATTGCTAAACAGAAAATTTTCTATATTAAAAAAATGTCATCAATTTGCATGATTTTTGGAATGACAACTTTGTTCTGTGACGGATACATTCATGATAAGATTTTTCTGCAATTTAGCTTTTTTTAAAATAGGTTCGATTCTAAATCAACATCAAACTTTTTCAGCAGACCACTCCCCCCCTCTGTTCACATGGATATTCTCCGATGAGTATGAAATAAATGTGTGTCTATTTATGTTTTCTTTTGTTTCTTCTTTTTAGATAAAAAAAAAATAAATGAATTCTGCGCTCACCAAGGATCATGTAGCCATGGACTTTGTATTCTGCCACTTTCAGATCTAACCACATCACAAACTGTGAAAGAGTCCATGGCTGAACCTTTTGGACCATCACAGAAAAGTCTTCCTTGACTGTGTGCAAATCAAGGGTCATGATTTTTCAGCTGTGCCCCAGAAAATACTTCCCCTGAAAAAAAGCAGAAAAAAAAATAAATAAATAAAACAAGTCAAATAAACATCAAATTCTACACCATAATACTCACCATGATACTTGTCAAAATTATCAGCAATTCCAGGTTTTCAAATTAAACGTTGCCAATCAAAAAGATGAATTATCGTTGCTTATAAACTTCCCACAAAGGTTGTTTTCAATGTGGGGAGAAAACCAGCTCTCCCAAAAAAGGGTGCAATCTGGCAGTTTCCAAATAAATAGTAATTGTCTTGGTATGAAGGATTTTCCCTACATCGACCAAGGAAAAATTACAGAACAGTTACTACTTGGCCAGAAGGCCGGAAGTTGGTGCCAGCGTTCGATTAGTTTCGCTTTATTTATACAAAAAAGACAAATAAACAGCAGAGACGACCGCACGGTGAGAATTTTTTAAAACTCGATAAAAAAAAAAAAAAGAAGATAGACACGATGTCTGTTTGCAAATCTGAGATATTACGATCTATGAAGTATAGGAAAACTTCTCTCGGAATCTAACTGATGCGAGAACCCCGACGCAAAAATGTTTACATCACTTTACGGAGGCCACCCGGTCGTGGGCCAGGGAACTGCCGATTTGAATCCAGTTTCGCTTTTTTTATACTGAAGAGCAAAAGAAACATGCGGCGATCTAAAAATCTGGAATAAATGGCGCGTGAAAGTCAGGCAAATTAAATACACATGTGATCCCCATTCGTAACTCGTAGATATTATCATTTAGACAGCGTATAAAAAGTTTTAAGGGGCGAGCCGACCGAGAAGTCCAGCGAAAAAAGCCTTTTGCAGACATACACAGAAAGCAAACATACATACATACACACATTTTGGCTTTTATATATATAGATTAGTGGGAGAAAAGCCTTGAGCCTTACAATCTGGGCAAAGCCAATCTTCACAAGTCTCTTTGATAAAACATTTTTTGAATTACAGTAAAATTGTCACTGTAAGAGAATATAGTTTTTTCTTATGGTGAGTTTTCATTGAAATGTTCAGAAAAAAAATTCAATTTTACTTTAATTCAAAAAATGTTTTATTAAATATATTTATTTGCTTATTTAAAATTAATCATTGAAAAAAATTAAAAAAATCTACAATAAATGTTTTTAAAATTATATTTTAGTACATTTTTATAGAGTGGAACAATAAAATTGTTGCCTTAGAAAAGACATAATTCCATTTTTGTTTGATAAAACCCGGTTTTCTTTCTTTGTTGCAAACCATCTACTAGTTGGCCAGTTGTGTACAAATCCCAAGAGCGATAGGAGCCTTCTATCATGTCTGAAAGTGACACAATGTTCAACGAGCGAGATCAGAGATGCAACTCATGTTCTTTACCGATCTAAGTTATGATAACAGGACCATTGCCAACACCCTCAAAATGCAAATCTAAACGGTTCAACGCTTGAGGGGACAGTCCAACGCATTGGACAACTCATGGTTATGGTCTTTGGTGTGGTTTCAAGTGAGGGCCACATCATGCCACCTCATATCTTCAAAGTCGACTTAAAAATAAACACCAAAGTGTACCTGGATGTTCTGAAAAGTGTGGTGATCCCCTGGTGCAATCAGGTGGCCGCTGGTAAACCCTACGTGTAGCAGCAGGACTCGGTGCCAGCCCACAAGTCCAAAGAGACCCAGGCTTGGCTTCAGAAGGAGTGCTACAGCTTTGAGCCCTTCTCTCACTGCCCCTCCCCCGACCTGAACCCGCTAGACTACTTCATTTGGTGGTCATATGTCTTGGCTTATCTCTGGGACCATCACCTCCCACAACACCAAAGTCAACCTGATCACCACCATCCACCAAGTATTCGCCGAGCTCCTGTCGGCACTTGTGAAAAAGGATTAACTTCAAGCTGTTGCTGATTTTAAAGCATTTTTCGTTTTGCAGAAAAAAAAAGATTTAATTTTGAATTGACAGTGTGAATGAACAAAAGAACATTACCATTTTTGATCCAGGGATACTTAATAGTGTCTGTGTAACAGCTGCTTGTACTGATAACAGCAGCAGCAGCAGCAGCTGCATAACACTGTGCAAAGTGATGTCACAACGGAGGAGGAGAATGGAAAGAAAAAGAGAGAGAAAAAATGCACCATGTGGCGAGGACAAACAAAAAATTGCCAGGGAGGATGAACGTGTGGCTCGTGATAATGAGAGACTTTTAAATACATGGCAGGCGATATAAACTAAAAGACTTTTAAAACGCAATGCAATGCGTTATTTTGGAAGAACCATGGATGCATTTCAAGTGAAAAAGCCGAGTCAAAGTTTTTCCTTTCCTTTTTGTTCCTTTGCGGCTGATCTCTGCATGCAACGTGTAATGACACTGTTACAATAAGTTCTAATGAATATTATGTTTTAATAAATAATGTATAATTTTTCCGAAACAGTGAGAAACTGTCAATTTTAAAAGAAAAAAAGGTGAAGAAATTAAAAAGGAAGCGTCTATGAACGTTTCAGAAAAAATATTTACATCACGCGATGATTTAGGAAAAAAATATCTCTGACTGTAGAAACTACATCAAACTAAACATCGGAAATCTCTTGGAACCATAAAAGCAAAAAAGCTCAACTAGTTTGTTGTGCAATTTTTTTTATACCTCTTTATCAGAAACATCGCTCTTGGAAGATGAGAACTAAGAGATATGACAAAGGAAGCGAAAACTACATGACTGTCGAAAAAATAATCACGGTTATATTTTCTACTTTCTGTCAGTTTGAGTATAAAAATAGGTAGCAGTGTTGTGTACTTGTAAAAATGAAACAAAAAAAAACTCATCACCCCGTCTTTAGTTTGAGTATAAAAATAGGTAGCAGTGTTGTGTACTTGTAAAAATGAAACAAAAAAAACTCATCACCCCGTCTTTAGTTTGAGTATAAAAATAGGTAGCAGTGTTGTGTACTTGTAAAAATGAAACAAAAAAAACTCATCACCCCGTCTTTAGTTTGAGTATAAAAATAGGTAACAGTGTTGTGTACTTGTAAAAAAGAAACAAAAAAAACTCATCACCCCGTCTTTAGTTTGAGTATAAAAATAGGTAGCAGTGTTGTGTACTTGTAAAAATGAAACAAAAAAAACTCATCACCCCGTCTTTAGTTTGAGTATAAAAATAGGTAACAGTGTTGTGTACTTGTAAAAAAAGAAACAAAAAAAAACTCATCACCCCGTCTTTAGTTTGAGTATAAAAATAGGTAACTGAGTGGAATTTGTTTCATTTTTGTTATTTTTTGCGACTGTCTCAGATACAACGTGTGGGTCTGAGTGTTAAAATGTAACGGTATCGTTAAAGAATGACGAGTACGTTATATCTGCATGAATATAAAAAAAAAACAAAAAAAACAAATAAACTTCATATTGGTGCATATATGCATGCGTGTGAGAAAAATCAGCAGAGCGCACAAAGTCAGGATCATCTTCACTGCCTGTCTGCCTTTTGGCACCCAGTACCCACAACGTATCAGCTTAGCTAAAGAGGATGCAATTCCAAAGTGCTGGCCTTTAGCATGCGCATCAATTATGATGAGCTCAGTAATTGGGCGACGCTTTGCCAACAGAATCGGGTGTTTAACCTCCATGCTTAAGTTGTAAGATATACCAATTTGGCCACCTGACCTGATTAGACCTTCATCATCAATAAATAAGTCAAAGTCCAGCACCAACCCAGATAGTCTTACCTGAGAGATCCAACAAAAAATCCAGTTCCTCAGGATATACTTGGCGTTGCATCGTCTGCATAAGCAAAACAGCTGCCAGCTTTTCACTGTCAACTTCCAACCGAAGCAAGCGATTGATAAACTTGAGGACCAAGGAAGTCACTCAAATGAAAGGAATCTTTCCAGGGGGAGAACAGTAGGTGGTTCCTCTTTATAAAGGATTGCAGCATTCCAAGAGGAACGGGCTTTCCTTTGGCTGCGTCGGTTGAGGCATAACAAGTTCTGAGTAGGCCACAAAGTGGTGCCACTACTCAACCTACCTGAGCCATAGCACCAGAACTGGAAGCAGGTTTGGAACTTTTCCAACATCATCCCCCTAGTGATTAAGTCAGCAGGGTGCTCTGCTGTTGGAACATACTGAAATGAGGGATACAAGCTGAGAGTGGCTTCTAACTCAACACTCAACTGCTGGATATCCTTCAACCTATCCTGGGCAAACAGGTTCTTGCTCATGACGGACGGTCCCAGAGATAAGCCAAGAGAGGACCATTTGAGAATCTGTGGTCATGTGAATTTCAGAGGGAGTGAATCCTTTAAAGTTTCTTAAAATCGTGAGCAGGCAACTCATGGCAAGGAACACCGCCATGAGTTTCAGGGTAGGAGGTGTTTTCCTTTTCAAAGGAGCCACCCTAGCCTTAGCAAATACTAAGCAAGACCGGCACTTCTGCACCACATATGCCACAAACCCATAGGCTTCTGAAGAGGCATTGCAAAACAGGAACAGTTTGCCAGGTTCACTCTCACCGAGTGCCTTACGGTCTCCAATTCGGAAAGATCTTAATAAAATTTCTTCCATAAGGAAAAAAATTCAGGTGGAACCAGCACATCCCACCCTAATCCTTTCTCCCAAAGCTTGCTTAGCAGAATACAACACCGTAATGAAACGAGCAAACACAATGATAAAGGATCATAGATTCTAGCTGTCTCCCTGAAAATTTGTCTGTATAAGCATCAGGGTTGCATTTAACCGTAGCCACTCGAAAGTATCGATAACCAAGTACCTTTTTCCAGCTATTGTCATGAACACTCAGTGTACCATCCTCCTCCATATTGCTTGAATTACTACATGATCAGAATTGCAAAACTGTAGTTCGAAGCCTTCGTGAAGTAACCGCTCCCGAGAGAAAGAGTGTATAATCCACACAGCTCCTCTGAACTATCACTAGACATGAGATTATCTATGTAAAAACGATTCTCCATCATAAATATGCAGTTATCCATGGTAAAACGAGCCACATCATACTGGAAAATATAATTCAAGATATATGCAGACTTCCAATGGGAAGTATCGGCACGAGAGGGGTGGGGGCTGACCCTAGCGAGGAAAAAAAAAGGAAATAGTTTCACTGAACAACGGCAACTGAGGGAGAAGAGAAAAAAAGAAGAGAAATACGTTAATTTTCTTGCAACAGGTTGTTGCGACCTCGTATAGTAAATTCTTGTACCAAGGTCAGATAATTATCACAGGAAAAATAATTATAGACCCAAAAGGATCTTAATAGTCAATGTAGACAAAAACAAAATGGCTTGAGCCAAAAAGGAGAGTGAAATTATGAAAAAAGGAAGAAGAAAGAGGCATGCGCAACAAGCCTCTTTTATGACAGACGAGTCACGTGACATTGATTACAATAAAAATAATCCTTAGCAAGGCATTCGCTTCTTAGTCTCAAGCATCCGTCAGAAGCACAGGAAAGTGAGTAATATAACTTTTTCTGACGGATAAAGGAACTGGAAGCGGACCCAAAAATAATTGTGTTGTATCTAAAACAATGTAGATGTCCTCCATTGTTAAAACAAAAAACAGAATCGGTTTTTATCTGATTCCAGCTCCAGACAGATCATCAAGAAGGCCTTCGTGATGTCCGTCAATACGACCTGATTATTGGAACAGAAAGTGAGCAGCAAAGCTAAAAGGTCATTTAAATTTACTCCCTGGTAAATAGATTCGTTCAAAGATGGAGAGTTCCCAACCTTGAGGCTAGTTGAATACTGACCAAATTTTCGTGATCGAGGTAGAGTCCAATTTCAAGATAGGCCTATGAGGAATCCAAATGAAATCTTTAAGTCTCTGCGGAGGCACAAAAATCTCCTCTATTATACCCTCCTGTTCCTTATGCTGGAAAATCTGCAGATACTCCTCGTAAAGCTGTTTCCTCTCTAGATTTTGTGCTACATGTTCTACTATGTGCAAGGCCACATGGTTGGAAGGTACATGCAATATTTTGTCATCCTCCCAGGGCAACTGGACATAATACTTGTTGTCTTTAAACAAGATGGATTATTAGAACAGCGCAATCTTCTGTTCATCATCGGTTAATTCTTGTTCTCTTATCCCCAGTGACTCCACTCCAAATATTTTCTCTAATACCCATTCCACATCACTGTCTAGGGGGAGGGAGGGGCAGAAAAAAAAAGAAAGAAAAAAAATCACTGAGTGGATCTTTATACATGCTCTGCGACTCTAACACAAAATATAGGTAAGAGGTTGATGCTAGAACCGAATTGAAGGCAAGACTCTCTGGATGAGAACCTGGAGAATGGCCCAAGTCAAGGAACTGCTTCATCTAACCAAAGGGAATCTGTTGGAGCAGTAAAAGTTTGCTTATACAAACAAGGAACCAGTTGGAGAGTGACTAAGTGTTGAATAAAATCCAATTCAAATATCGCATGAATCGGAATAAAGCTTGTGTCTCTCTCAAATCTAGCTGCTAGGAGGCAATTTTGACGTTGGAACTCATCTAAAAGAGTATCCGACTCCTCAATGTGTACTGATATATCTAGGTCTTCCTGTACTAGTACAGAAAGAGAATGTGGACAATGAGATGCAACACTAACCTCCAATTCTACTTCCCTAAAGTGCCTATCACAATCTTCAAGTATGGTAGTTAATTTGAGTTTGCAATCCAGTCTAATGGAGGTTAAGGGACTAAGTCCGGCCACTGCCAGTGTCCAGTACACAATTGGCAGAAACCTGATTACCATCCTTACCAGAAGTCCAATATGTCCTGGAATATATGGTCTATGATCTCATCCTCATCGAGGTATTCGCTTTTCAAAACAAAAAAAAAAAAAGCCACCTCATAATTCCTGTTACAAATAGTCAGGTGATTAATGAGCAATAAAGGTTTCAGGAAATTCAACCTTTCGGAATCGTTCACCATGCCGGCCACGCAATTTTCAAATCGGGATAGAAAATTCCTGAAACTCATGGGGTTGGATTGCATCTCCAACCCATCAAAAGTCAGCCCAGTAATCTGGAGCAGAGGCGGCTTCACAGTAAATGAAGACACACCTCTTTCAATTCCTGGGGAACATGGAGCACAACTTATGAACTCAGAGGTAGCAGGAAGGAACTTTGACGGAAGCTGCTCCAGTTCCCTTCTGAATCTCAGGGTATGTGCCAGAGATTCCTTTTCAATTTGTAACCAATTTTCCTCCTCAGAAGATAACAGCTGAATCTTGCTAATGCATATATAAATTTCGGTCAAATATTCTACAACGGATTTCTGCAATGCAGCAAATGATTTACTAGAGAGTTCGTCTTCCATGTGAGCCATCTCCAGAATAGTTCTGATTTTGGTCCATAGAAGAGAAATCCTTTTCTGCAAATCTGCCTTGCTTCTATCCATGTTAGTGAAGGTTTCTTCCACAAAATGTGAAAAAACTTAATTTTTCCCCTAAAAAATTCAGTTGAGAAAAGGAAGCAATCTGCACCTACCTTAGGTTGTGGAAGAATTGTCCCCTTCCATGACGTGAATCAGTTAACAAGTATCTAGCTAGCAAAACTGAGGTAATCAAGAAGTAGCTTCCTGGCACCAATGCATTAAAAAAAAAAAAAAAAAAAAAAAAACATGTGTCCACCAGAGAGAAATCTCCTTTTTAAAATAACTAAATAGTCATGTGATTACTGTAACCTGACCTGGGAAAAACAAACTTTAAAACAGCTGAGAAGGCAAAGCAATCTCTTTTTGTTAGTAAGCAAGGTAAGTGCACACCGATCTCCCTCTCTTTGAGAAATCATTAACCCCCCCCCTTTTTTTTACATTTTAAAACTTTTTTTTTTTCGTTCGAAAAACAAGTAGTGTCTAACATTACATATGAGCAAGGAAAAATGGCTGCGAATTGACTGTTACATTTTTGAAGTTTTGATAATGACTTAAAAATAAAACATAAAATACTGTTAGAATAAATGTTACGGTAACAGTTATGTGATTTCTAACAGTATTTTGTTTTATTTTTAAGTCAATATCAAGATTTCAAAAATATAAGAGTCAGTTTGCGGCCACTTTTATTATTCTCATGTAACCCTAGACACTTCTTGGTTTTCGAACCGAATAAATGTTTCAGTGTAAGTAAAAAAAAAAACACACACACACACACACACACACACACTAAAATTTTTCCAGCTAGGTAGAAGAGTAACTTATCTTGCCTTTGGTAATATTTATTTAGGTGCTAGTGCACTTACTGATCCCCGCTATTTTTTAAAATCGTATTTCCAAGTTTAATTAAAGTTTTTTTTTATTCAATTGTAAGGTTAAAGTAATAGGTACAAAACACCCTCCCCATGTTAAGAATGGCTTTTTAAATAACAACGTTATTATTTCAGAGATCACTCTCTGCATGAGTACCGTTTATTGTAAAACAAACCTGTTTATAATACCACCCAAATTGTTTCAAATAATAAGCTCAATGAAGTTACGTTTCCGATATAAGAGCATGTATATTTGGTTGGATCATCCTAATGACCAAAGAATCGGTCCGCAATCATAAATTTTATATTCTTTTTATTATTATTATTATTATTATTATTATCATTTCGATGAATATTGTTTTCTACGAGGAATATGATAGAAACTATTCACAAAAAGATTTTAATTAACAGCTTTTTTTTATATGTCTATTTTCATCCCTTTTCATTAAAAAACAAACAAAAACAATTCTTTCTCAAAAACACCAAACAATTGTTAAAGTATTTTTAAATAAACAAAACGAAAAAAACAATCGACAATTATTATAACTGATAAGCAGACGACGGTGAAATATACCTGAGAAGATTGAAAAAAAAAAAAGTAAAAAAAGAGATCCCGAATTAAAAGGGTGACATTAATGTAAACACCATCACAGCTGGTTGTTTTGTTGATTCGACAACCATATTGACTTTTTTACTTCCGGTTTAATAGTCCCGCACCGGAAGTCTAAAAGTAAATCCTAGATCCGGGCTTTATTTATTTCATTTATTTATTTACTCATTTCATCAATTTGTTTACTTTTATCTAAATAAATTCAATCTAATACTTGGTCTAAAAATATTGGTACTATTTTTTTTTTTTTTTTTAATTTTTCGAATTGCTACTGCAGTATCATTGGCCTTACATCCTATGCTAATCTCCACTATAGGAGGGAAATGTTGTGCATTTCTCTCCTAATAATTACTTAAATAAGCACGAGGTCAAACGACATTGCTTTTGACAAAACAATAATAAAGGGTTTATTTAGAAAAGGCGAGATTGTATCTCAGACTGGAGAGAAAGAAAGAAAGTGTAAATGTCTGTTTGAAGGTGTCGTCTGCCATCAGACTGTAGTCGTCAACAAGTAGCAGTGGGAGGGGTGAGTGAGAGAGGTCTGTATAGGTCGCTTGCTGGTGTCTTTCTGGCCATCGCAGCTGAGATCCCAAAGGGCTAAAAATAGTCCTTAAGGGGACAGCTCAAATCAATGCGCCCTGCCAACTGATTGGTCAGTGTGGCCGAATCACTTTGGCACCAGGCATTGATCCACTTATAGTAAATAGTTTGTTAACTGCTACACCACCTCCACCCATAAAATACAAAACAAAATTCTACTTTTTTTAAGCGATTACATATAAACAGCATAAAAATTTGATGGTTAAAATTTTTTTTAAAAAAATCAATATTTTTACTTTATACTGAGGGATCACTTTCTTGTATAAATTAAATGTAAACTGATAACCCACTTTTGAACCAGATAGCATTTTAAAGAATATGTGTAGCGACCACTATATAAGGCCGGAACAAATCTTTGGCAGAAACATTTCATAGCAATCACCGTTTTCAACACATACGCGTATGAAGTACATGCAAGCTTACAACATCGTAATTTGCCCAACTGCACGCATGCAATAAAGGAACTATGTTAGGTTTTGTGCGGAGTGAGACAAATAGTTTGGAATGTTCTAGAACACATCTATGTAAGCTTTTGCATGTGTAAATCCAATCATTCCAGAATGCAGTTCTACAAGTAAACATCATCACTGCCGACTCCATCTTGACTGGGCCCTGTTGGTGGGGCATTAGAATACGCCGACTGCCCCTCTGCAGAGGGTAAAAGTCCCTCAATGGGGGTCCTGGATATGACCTTAAACTATATCCAGTGGTGAGGCCCCAGCTTGTGGGCTTTGGGGAGTGTGGAGCCACCCTTTAATTACCATTGCTTCCAGGTCCACTCTGACCCGCAGTGGTAGTACCTGTTAGGGTCCCAACTATGGGTTAAATAGAAACCGATGTGAAAACAACAAATATATTCTATTAAAAAAAAATTTTCTTCAAAATCTTTGGATTCGGCATTAAATAACCTGAAAAGGGTTGATATGCCGTAAAACAAAACAACCAGCCAACCAATCAGCTGTCTTGACTGTGGGCGCATCATGCACCCTAAATTCTCAGCCTGAAAGTTATCATACCGAACGAGAATTAATTCTTTTCAACAAGTTATTTCAAACTGTTGTTTTGATATGTAATGAATAGACATACACATGCAAGACAATTACATGTTCTAATGACCATTTTCTTTTCCCTCCAGGAAATAACAACGTGCGTCTCTTTTGCTCATGAAAATCTGAGATCATGAACTTTTGCCTTTTCTACAGGACACTTACTAACAAAGATTGTCTAATGAACACTTATTAACAAAGATTGTCTAATGAACACTTATTAATAAAGATTGTCTAATGAACACTTATTAACAAAGATTGTCTAATGAACACTCATTAACAAAGATTGTCTAATGGACACTTATTAACAAAGATTGTCTAATGAACACTTATTAATAAAGATTGTCTAATGAACACTTATTAACAAAGATTGTCTAATGAACACTTATTAACAAAGATTGTCTAATGAACACTTATTAACAAAGATTGTCTAATGAACACTTATTAATAAAGATTGTCTAATGAACACTTATTAATAAAGATTGTCTAATGAACACTTATTAACAAAGATTTCTAATGAACACTTATTAATAAAGATTGTCTAATGAACACTTATTAACAAAGATTGTCTAATGAAAACTTATTAACAAAGATTGTCTAATGAACACTTATTAACAAAGATTGTCTAATGAACACTTATTAACAAAGATTGTCTAATGAACACTTATTAACAAAGATTGTCTAATGAACACTTATTAACAAAGATTGTCTAATGAACACTTATTAACAAAGATTGTCTAATGAACACTTATTAATAAAGATTGTCTAATGAACACTTACTAACAAAGATTGTCTAATGAACACTTACTAACAAAGATTGTCTAATGGACACTTATTAATAAAGATTGTCTAATGAACACTTATTAACAAAGATTGTCTAATGAACACTTATAAACAAAGATTGTCTAATGAACACTTATTAATAAAGATTGTCTAATGGACACTTATTAACAAAGATTGTCTAATGAACACTTATTAACAAAGATTGTCTAATGAACACTTATTAACAAAGATTGTCTAATGAACACTTATTAACAAAGATTGTCTAATGAACACTTATTAACAAAGATTGTCTAATGAACACTTATTAATAAAAATTGTCTAATAAACACTCATTAACAAAGATTGTCTAATAAACACTTATTAACAAAGATTGTCTAATGAACACTTATTAACAAAGATTGTCTAATGAACACTTATTAACAAAGATTGTCTAATGAACACTTATTAACAAAGATTGTCTAATGAACACTTATTAACAAAGATTGTCTAATGAACACTTATTAATAAAGATTGTCTAATGAACACTTACTAACAAAGATTGTCTAATGAACACTTACTAACAAAGATTGTCTAATGGACACTTATTAATAAAGATTGTCTAATGAACACTTATTAACAAAGATTGTCTAATGAACACTTATAAACAAAGATTGTCTAATGAACACTTATTAATAAAGATTGTCTAATGGACACTTATTAACAAAGATTGTCTAATGAACACTTATTAATAAAGATTGTCTAATGAACACTTATTAACAAAGATTGTCTAATGAACACTTATTAACAAAGATTGTCTAATGAACACTTATTAACAAAGATTGTCTAATGAACACTCATTAACAAAGATTGTCTAATAAACACTCATTAACAAAGATTGTCTAATGAACACTTATTAACAAAGATTGTCTAATGAACACTTATTAACAAAGATTGTCTAATGAACACTTATTAACAAAGATTGTCTAATGAACACTTATTAACAAAGATTGTCTAATGAACACTTATTAAAAAAGATTGTCTAATGGACACTTATTAACAAAGATTTTCTAATGAACACTTATTAACAAAGATTGTCTAATGAACACTTATTAACAAAGATTGTCTAATGGACACTCATTAACAAAGATTGTCTAATAAACACTCATTAACAAAGATTGTCTAATGAACACTTATTAACAAAGATTGTCTAATGAACACTTATTAACAAAGATTGTCTAATTAACACTTACTAACAAAGATTTTCTAATGAACACTTACTAACAAAGATTGTCTAATGGACACTTATTAACAAAGATTGTCTAATGAACACTTATTAACAAAGATTGTCTAATGAACACTTATAAACAAAGATTGTCTAATGAACACTTATTAATAAAGATTGTCTAATGGACACTTATTAACAAAGATTGTCTAATGAACACTTATTAATAAAGATTGTCTAATGAACACTTATTAACAAAGATTGTCTAATAAACACTCATTAACAAAGATTGTCTAATGAACACTCATTAACAAAGATTGTCTAATGAACACTTATTAACAAAGATTGTCTAATGGACACTTATTAACAAAGATTGTCTAATGAACACTTATTAACAAAGATTGTCTAATGAACACTCATTAACAAAGATTGTCTAATGAACACTTATTAACAAAGATTGTCTAATAAACACTTATTAACAAAGATTGTCTAATGGACACTTATTAACAAAGATTGTCTAATGAACACTTATTAACAAAGATTGTCTAATAAACACTTATTAACAAAGATTGTCTAATGAACACTCATTAACAAAGATTGTCTAATGAACACTCATTTACAAAGATTGTCTAATGAACACTCATTAACAAAGATTGTCTAATGAACACTTATTAACAAAGATTGTCTAATGGACACTTATTAACAAAGATTGTCTAATGAACACTTATTAACAAAGATTGTCTAATGAACACTTATTAACAAAGATTGTCTAATGAACACTTATTAACAAAGATTGTCTAATGAACACTCATTAACAAAGATTGTCTAATGAACACTCATTAACAAAGATTGTCTAATGAACACTTATTAACAAAGATTGTCTAATGAACACTTATTAACAAAGATTGTCTAATGAACACTCATTAACAAAGATTGTCTAATGAACACTCATTAACAAAGATTGTCTAATGAACACTTATGAACAAAGATTGTCTAATGGACACTTATTAACAAAGATTGTCTAATGAACACTTATTAACAAAGATTGTCTAATGAACACTTATTAACAAAGATTGTCTAATGGACACTTATTAACAAAGATTGTCTAATGAACACTTATTAACAAAGATTGTCTAATAAACACTTATTAACAAAGATTGTCTAATGAACACTCATTAACAAAGATTGTCTAATGAACACTCATTAACAAAGATTGTCTAATGAACACTCATTAACAAAGATTGTCTAATGAACACTTATTAACAAAGATTGTCTAATGGACACTTATTAACAAAGATTGTCTAATGAACACTTATTAACAAAGATTGTCTAATGAACACTTATTAACAAAGATTGTCTAATAAACACTTATTAACAAAGATTGTCTAATGGACACTTATTAACAAAGATTGTCTAATGAACACTTATTAACAAAGATTGTCTAATAAACACTTATTAACAAAGATTGTCTAATGAACACTCATTAACAAAGATTGTCTAATGAACACTCATTTACAAAGATTGTCTAATGAACACTCATTAACAAAGATTGTCTAATGAACACTCATTAACAAAGATTGTCTAATGAACACTTATTAACAAAGATTGTCTAATGAACACTCATTAACAAAGATTGTCTAATGAACACTTATTAACAAAGATTGTCTAATGAACACTTATTAACAAAGATTGTCTAATGAACACTCATTAACAAAGATTGTCTAATGAACACTTATTAACAAAGATTGTCTAATGGACACTTATTAACAAAGATTGTCTAATGAACACTTATTAACAAAGATTGTCTAATGAACACTCATTAACAAAGATTGTCTAATGAACACTTATTAACAAAGATTGTCTAATGAACACTTATTAACAAAGATTGTCTAATGAACACTCATTAACAAAGATTGTCTAATGAACGCTTCTTAACAAAGATTGTCTAATGAACACTTATTAACAAAGATTGTCTAATGAACACTTATTAACAAAGATTGTCTAATGAACACTTATTAACAAAGATTGTCTAATGAACACTCATTAACAAAGATTGTCTAATGAACACTTATTAACAAAGATTGTCTAATGAACACTTATTAACAAAGATTGTCTAATGAACACTTATTAACAAAGATTGTCTAATGAACACTTATTAACAAAGATTGTCTTATGAACACTTATTAACAAAGATTGTCTAATGAACACTTATTAACAAAGATTGTCTAATGAACACTCATTAACAAAGATTGTCTAATGGACACTCATTAACAAAGATTGTCTAATGAACACTAATTAACAAAGATTGTCTAATGAACACTAATTAACAAAGATTTCTAATGAACACTTATTAACAAAGATTGTCTAATGAACACTTATTAACAAAGATTGTCTAATAAACACTTATTAGCAAAGATTTTCTAATGAACACTTATTAACAAAGATTGTCTAATGAACACTTATTAACAAAGATTGTCTAATGAACACTAATTAACAAAGATTTCTAATGAACACTTATTAGCAAAGATTTTCTAATGAACACTTATTAGCAAAGATTTTCTAATGAACACTTATTAACAAAGATTGTCTAATGAACACTTATTAACAAAGATTGTCTAATGAACACTTATTAACAAAGATTGTCTAATGAACGTTTGTGGCAAAAACTTAAGAATGATTTGAATTACTTTTTCTTTAATGGGTTAATAAATTAATTTTTTTATTAATTTCTATTTATTGCGGACTATCATCCTCATCTTTTTTTTGTTGTTTCACAACGTTTCGGCCAACTATTCCACTGGCCTTCGTAAGGTGATAACCGCGATGATGAAGGGCAGAGGAATAGTTGGCCGAAACATCATGAAACAACTAAGAAAAAGATGAGGATGATAGTCCGCAATAAATAGAAATTAATAAAGAATGCTCATCTCAAAAAATGGATTCCAATTAAGGAATAATATATATACCTTTCGGTACAGACCCAACAATGGAAGATCAGATAATGAATTCAACCTTGATCGCCCTTCGGGGCTCGTGGCACAGTTGATAGATGTTGAATCTCTATTGTTCCAGGTGAGAATTGTCTGAGATAGCGGTTTCAATCCTAACCAAAGCCGGCCAGAGGCTGACTTGGCCAAAACGTGGTGAGACGACCACAACTACAGAAGACAGTAATAGCAGTGGATGCAGTCAGGAGATTCGGAGTTCTAATCCCGTCGTGGTTACCACCTGATGAAGGCCAGAGGAATAGTTGGCCGAAACGTTGTGAAACAACTAAGATAAGATGAGGATAATAGTCCGCAATAAATAAAATTAATAAATAATACTCATCTTAATAATGAATTCCAATTAAATAATATATAGGTTAATGTTATTTCGGTACTAGTGCACTTATTGATCCGTGCTGAAATAATAACGTTATTATTTAAAAAGCCACTCTTAACATGGGAAGGGGAGGGTGTTTTGTAACTATTCTATACTTTAACCTTACAATTGAATTAGAAAACTTTAATTAAACTTTGAGATACGGTTTAAAAAAATAGCGTGGATTAGTAAGTGCACTAGCACCGTTATTTCATTCCAGTACAGCGATCTCAAGTTTTTATTGAATGCCATTATTTTTTTCCGAAGTTGTTCATGCCTTTTTAATTTATATGGATGGGAATGTGACTTGGTAGAACATTTCTGTAAATCGGAAATCTCATTAAATTTATCTTTAACGGTTCCAGTGATACTCTACCACTTTCGACTTACAGATATCTCTGCACCTGCAACCTTGATCTCTAAAAGCGGCAGATTCCAATTATGAATTGGTGAACTCCAACTCACGCCCCAATATCCTATAAATAGTGACTCCGCCGTGAGTTCTATATATGTAACCACTATCGTTTTTTGTAATTTTGTTTATTTTCTTAATTTCTTGAAGATACATTTTTGGTGTGTGTTTTGGGGGGAAGGGGTAACTTATTTTTCCTGATCAAAACAAAAAACAAAAAAAAGTACATTAAAACATTAAAATAATTACTTGCTTTTTTTGTGTATTTGTGTATGTGCTTTCTTCCCATATTCTGAACTAGTCTGGGTGCCAGGCGTTGCCCGAGTATTTGGAAGTGTGTGTTGGGCAAAAAAAAAAAATAAATAAAAAAATAAGTGGCAGTAGGCGGGCAGGCAGGCTCGAACCCATACCATGAAGGAGGAAAAGAACATGAAAAAAAAAAATGTGACGTCTTTGCCCTTGCGTCGATCGCCAACCCAGAAATGGTAATAGTTTAAATTAAGGCGAGTCAATGTTGTATAGGAGACATTAATACAGAGGTAATGATAATGAGAGAGATATTTATAACTGAGTGAGAGAGAGAGATGGGAATTCAGTATTGAAGGGATGTGTATTACTGTTCTTTTACACAGAGGGGGAGGGGCTATCATTTCTTATGATGGAGGAGGGGAGACACATTACTTGGAAGGAGGTTATACAAAGTTCATATAAAGATGATTAACACATTAGCTTCAATTGTTGAATGACAACACGAAGACAACAGTTACAAAAATCGATGGTGATTCTTTATTTCATTTCACCGGTCGAAATGATGATGACGTCAGGAATTCAAATTCAGGATCTACATAGTTTAATGTTCTTTCCTTCGCTTCCAAAGGACCCTGACCTCCAACTCTCTCTCTCTCTCTCTCTCCCTCTCTCTCTCTCTCTCTCTCTCTGACTGTTCTGCCTCCTCTGCTCGACTGCCGACTCTCAACTCTTCTAATCTGCTAATCCTAGCTCCTATTATTGAGAATTCCCTTTTTGCTATGACGTCAGATGTGTGGTTCCAAATCTGACCAACTCACATGGCTAAGCACATATTTGTCCATAACACACTTCTGCAAACAAAGAATTCTCAACTAACCTATTTTTACAATATATTTTTAATTTGTATTGTTCATTCTTTTTTAGCTGACCTTTTTAATCAAGTTTTCATAAAAGAATGAACAATAAATTATTTTTACAATACAAACAATATCTAAACTATTTTATATGAAATTTAACAATAGCAAAATTCTAACATTCCAAATTCTGAATCTATTTCTGAACCTTGCTTACAAGGTTCGAGTCTCGGCTTATCCTAATCTCATTTCCTACTTATCTAATGTTTTTCTTTCTTTACAGGAAAAGGGGGCAGCCTTTTCTTGTAACAGTCAATCGAAAAGAGGGGATGACTTTCAAAAATATCAGTGAAGAAAACGACCCCTCCTTGTAGAAAAGTGCACTGTTGAGGGTGAAGGAATTAATGGTTTTAGCCAATTTTTTTAATATTTGTCGTCTGAAGAGTCGAGCTTCAAAACAATAGACATCTCGTGAAAATCCGTTGTCTCTGTCAAAAGTTTTTGTAAGACATACATACATACATACATACATACATTTAAACAGACAGATGAGATTTATATTATTGATGAATAGCAACTATGCCTCTACCTTACTCTAACACTCCACCAGACTTACCGCCTATCCAAACTTAAATTGCATGAATTCACTCTTCTATTTATGAGTCGGATCACCCCCCCTCCCTCTTTCTTTGTGATAGCCTCTACAATCTATGCTTTTTGTCCCCGCTAAGGGCAATCCTGGATCAATGGGCAACCATGTATTTATTTCCTTTAAAAATATTTTATACGATCTTTAAAAATTAAAATATTGATCTTTTACTGTTTAATTTATTTTTAAAGTAATCTTGACCAGAGACAGTTGACAATTCATATTGTTCGAAGAGACAGCTGCAGTGAATATTGTTGTAATGAAAAATTCCAAGACGGAGGAAGCTTGAAAGGAAGCTTTATTTTACTGAGAACTAAACAGGGAACGAATCTGCAGTTTTATTTAAAGAAAGAAGGAAAAAAAGGAAAGAAAACTCAAGGGAAGTTACTCATTTCTGGAGAGTATAAGCGGAGGTAAAGAGTTCTTTTTTAATTACAGCACTCTATCTGTTATTTGGCACTAATCGACATGAACATCTTTCCATAAACAAGCAGCCTTCACAGCAAATCCTCAGAATGGTAGAGAGCAAGGAGCCTCTCTAACAGTGCCCAGTCAAGTAGATTGAGCCCAGCAGTCTCTAGCGACTCCAGCGACTTCAGCCTACTCCTGCAACTTCCAGTGACTCCAGCTACCCACTCCAGTGCCTGTTGACGTCCAGCTATCCATTCCAGTGCCTGCTAATGTCCAACTACCTACTCCAGTGCCCACTGATGTCCGGCAATCAGTTCCTATCTCACGGACGCAAGAATCTCAACCCCAGCTGATCCATTGCCTTGCATTTTAGCTTTTTCTTGATAAACAACAAAACTGTTGGGATTTCCCAAACTATAGATGGTAACAAAATAATGTGACGTCGACAAGAAGAAAGGAACACAAACAAAAATGAAAATTGTTATGAAAAAAGCTTTATTGATAGGAAAAATGAGAAAGAAAGAATGTTGCCTTGCAAAAACAGTCGTGTTTTGCAGAACTTACCTGTGGGACTCGTCCAGTTTACGATTTTTCTTTTCTGTGGAGTTTTGGCAGGATGGACAGATGAAAAAAAGGAGCCTTGAGTTCTTAGGTGCTACAAGCGAAACTCCTCGCACGCGTCTGGTATGAATTGCAGAGAGAACTGACAAACACATGTTATCTTCAATGCCCGATAAGCAAAAGAGGTAGAGAATTCGAAATAACTGCTCTCAAGGGATTGAGGGTAAATTTAAAAGGGAAGCCTGTAATTGGTTGTTTTTTCATCCAATCACAGGGCACCTCGTTAGTGACTCCTTAATAATTACAATAAAACACAATACGCATAATCTTTAATCGATCATCTGTGTTTGTCATCCTTCTTTGCTATCGCCATTATTTTTTGGCTGTTGTGTCTACTTTATTAGTTGTACGGTCAATTGGCACACCACCTCTGCAACATACTGCGTGGGTTTGAGGATGGGTCCATAGATCATAAAGAAGGTTCAATCTTCAGGGGTCACTAAGACACTGAGTCATAGGAAAGCCTTTAAACAATATTATATGTTATATTACAAAACTGAGCATATGGAAGCAAGAAAGCGACAAACGAAAAGGTTGAGTTTAAACTTTTTATTTAAAGCTAAAACGATCGTGAAATGAACTATTTAGTGTGTTAGGATAATTCGGCGGTGGCGGGGCGGCGATAGGAATGCTGGCCGGGTGTTGATATGAACTCGGTGACAATCTAAGTTATTGTTAGGCTGAGGTGAGGGGCAGCGATGGCAGAAGTGTGTGTTCTGGTGTCTGGAATACGTGTGGTGATGGCGTTGACAGGAATATGGCTTAGTGTTCTGGTGTCTGGGATACGGGTGTGGCGATGGCGGGAGAGGAGTAATCCTAAAAGCAGGTGTCGTTGTGGCGAGTTGATGACAGTGGCTCCTGCTATTGGCAGGACACTCCTCGCTATCTGGTGGGCTGTGGTGATCTGGAGGCGGTGGAAGTGGGGTAGTTTTCAAGGCTTGCTGTCCAGTATCATCAGTGAGATGGCAGCAGTGCGGCGGCGCAGTGATTTTACTAGTTGTTGTTGCTGGCGAGGGGTTGATGGCTGGTGAGTTGTGGTGATCTGGCGGCGGTAGCGACGGCAGAAGAGGGGTAGAGGGGTAATCTTCAAAGGTTGCTGTCCAGTATCACGAGTGAGATGGCAGCGGTGTGGCGGCAGTGTAGTAATTTTAATAGCTGGTGTCGCTGGCGAGGGATTAACGAATGCTGGCTGGTGACGGAGTGGTGTTCACAGCTTGACACGCAGGGCCCATCTGCCCACTTGTTGAAAAAGCTGTAATTTTTATACTTATGATGTGGATGTAGTTGTAGACAAAAGATGGGTTTCCTCTGAGTTTGATGAGCTGAAGTTTGGACTCCATCAATAGACCATTGTGGACGGTTGCAAAACGTTGGAACTTGGACTCTCGACTTTGTGGAGAATAGATCTCAGGTTAAAGAAAATACACTTTCTTAAATGATTAAATAAGTTTCTGTTTTTATAAGAAAAATAGCAGGGGCGCCCTGTGTTGCCCAATCATAAAATATGCTTAAATATGATATTTTAATTCATACAGATTTCATATTTATTATTATAGAGTCAAATCTCTATTAATTATTTCATATTATATTGTACCCAATATATAGAGGTGATCTCAAAAGTAAAAAAAATATAACTTGTGTCGTTTCAGCTAAAATCGAAACCGAAACCAAAATTTACAAGATTTAAGCAAGCAAGGATGGCTGGACGGTCCACATAATTATTAAGATCTGTTTGCAGATTAATTTATGCAAGAGTCCATTTCAAGCACAGCAATCCAGCCAGTAATGACGCCGATCAGCAGATGTAGCCGACAGTATATCAGCCCCTTGACCCACCCTTGATGTAAGGAACATTTTATTGACTATGCTTTATCATTTATTCCCCTGGGGAGCTTGTTGCTGTGCCCAGGATGTAACAGCTGTTCCAGAAACGTCCCTGCAGTTCAGATAAACCAAGTTACTCTATCTGGCAAACGATTGTGTCACAAAACATCTTCATTTCTCCAGAAAGTTCTTGGATAAAGTGAACTGTTATTCTTTACAAACATTTATTTGCAGGGAGACTCGGCATTACCCGGGAATGAAACAGCTGTTCCAGAAACGTCCCTGCAGTTCAGATAAACCAAGTTGCCAGTATTGTATTTCCCTCTACAACAATCTTTTTTTATGCTTGAGTCTATTTCAAGCACAGCAATCCATTCATATTATAAATTTACATGCCTCCCTTCCAATAATAGTGATGTCTCAAGGAACCCTGACATAAGAAAATATTTTACAATGTTATTTATTTATTAGCAGGGAGACTCAGCATTACCTGGGAATGAAAGAGGATCAGCAAATGTTTTACCCGTCCATATTTTATTGCCATTGAAATCGGTAAAATCGTTCATTTTCAATTCTCTGATTTCAACCTGACTGTTGAGCATTGAATTATTTTCCATTCTGCCCCCTCAAAACATTATTTGAAGATTGTGGATATTATCCATGCTCATTTAAAAGACCCTTCCTTTGTAAACAAGATAGTTTGCCATTATACATATATATGTATATACTAGTAGGGAGACTCGATGTTACCCGGGATTGATTGATGATCAATGACTGTTTCACGCTCCCATATTTTTATTGACATCAAAATCGGTAAAATCGACCATTTTTCAATCAAATCGATAGGTTGCCTGCTCTAGTTAGGGTTCGGGTTAGGGTTAGGGTTAGGGTTCACGCTCCCATATCACAGTGCACCAGGAGGAAGCTTTACATGCCTCCCTGTAGTGACTTAGTCCACAATACATTGCACTGTAGAGAACTTATTGTTGATTTTATAAAATTGCTTTTATATAATGGGTTGAATTAATAAAAGTATCATGGTTAAATTGTGCTCTAAACAGAAACATTCATTTCGAATACGCCCCTATCATATCAAAGAACCTACTGCTGATTTTATATGCCGGACCTTTCTACTTGTGCGGTGCTAATAGCTTGAATTAAAGTTTAAAATGCAAATATCAAGGATCATGGTTAAATTGTGCTCTAAACAGAAACATTCATTTCAAACTCATCTCTGTCATATCAAAGAGCCTACTGTTGATTTTATATACCAGGCCTTTCTGCTTGTGCGGTAATAAAAATTCTCAAATGCACTTGTGATGTTAGGCTGTATAAGGTGTCAGTTTTAGTCAGAATCGCCTGTTCCTTCTTTCATTGGATTTTTTCGAGTATCAATACTTATCAAAGACATTCCAGTACAAAACCTATCTAAGAACACAGTCAGGCACATGAAATACATTTGTGTGAAATTTAAAAAAATTGGCCCAGCCGTTTAGAAGTCCATAGGGAACTAACACAGACCCACACACACATAGACAAAGTTCCTTTTGTATAATAGTAGAGATTTCTCCTTCCTAACGCAAGAATTATTTTGTTTTTATAACCGGTTTAAGAAACTGATGGGCTGCTGAAATCAGTCTGTACTTGTCGAGCATCTTACTTGCTTGCACATGGTTTGATCACATACAGTTTTATGTCCTCTGACTCCTGTTTTAACTTTATCAAATATATTCTGCAAATATACATATATATATATATTTTTTTTACATAGGAGTTACCACTTATCAAGGCCCGGAGGCCACTCGAGGATAAGGGTTATAGAGTGTACAGTAGTCAATGGGATAATATTGCAGTAATCGTTAGTAATGGAAATTTGGTAAATTGTATTACTTAAGGGGGGAGGGTTCATAAAAAATTTGTTTATGTTGGACTTGAAGACAACCAAGTTGTAGTCAGCTGGGAAGCAGGCAGATGGAAGAGAGTTCCACAGGCGTGGAGTTCTAAGAAAAAGAAGCTTTGTTTATGGAATCTACGTTTTGATTTAGGCACAGATAAAGAGAGGAGAAAATTATTGACAGTGGTTTCACCTAGACGGGTGTTTATCGTGAATGTTTAGCAAGGAGGGACCATAGATTGGAGTTCAGACGAGCACTTGCCATGGAAATAATGATAAAACAAAGACAGGCTCGCCACGTCTCTTCTGTGAGAAAGAGGTTGCAGGGAAGAGAAAAGGACATCCCCCACTAAGCTACGAAGTCAATTTTGAACTCTGTCAAGGCAGGATAAGCTGCTTCTAGCAGCTCCTGCCTAGATGTGGCAATGGTACTCCATCCTTGGACGTACTTGGCTTTTATATAGATAGACAATTGCATCAGCAGTGAGATATCTACTGGAGCGGTAGAATGATCCCACCATTTTTCCAGCGACCTTGGCAACAGATTTGATGTATGTGTTCCATTTCAGATCAAGAGTAAAGGTGAAGCCCAGAAGCTTGTCAAAACATGCAGCCTCCCCAAAATGAGCGCCATCCATTTCAATTGATGTCAGATGGGGATCAGAGTGTTGATGATGTAAAGATAGAAGCTTGGTTTTATATTCTACAAATAAATTTGCTATAATTATTATAGATTTTTTTAAATGATGTGATGGTTTGAAAATATTGTTATTGCTCACACAAGCAACTTCACAACACGAACAAAAATATTTCCCTAGGTGTATAAGAAAATTAAGTTTGAAAAAAGTTTTTTAAAAAACTGAAAAATTAATTTGTATTTATGTGAAAGACATAATAATCCCAGGCTATTTGTCAGTATTTCTTGAAGGAATCAACAGTAAGATTTTTAAGGAACTAAATCGGAAGCCTGGTTTGGGAACCTTGCTCTATGATATCAAATCTAAGAATTTCACTACACCCCTTTTATAGGAGGATTATTACTACGCTTCTGAATTTTTGAGATGAGGATTGGTTATTCATATTATTTGGATTCTTCGGACTACTGTTCTCATCTTGAGTGTGATTTTTACAATGTTTCGGTCGATGTAACCTCCGACCTTCTTCAGGTGTATCTTGTCAAACTCAGGAATGTTTCTGTCCAACTTGGGAATTTGGACGGAATTTCAAACAGAACACTTTATTTACTTCATGGAGGTAGCATGCTCTTGTTCCGCCAGCCATGACTGGATAGAAGTTCTAAGTAATTTGCAAGTGTATTTTTTGGTTGCCCACACTGAAGATTGAAACCTCAGTGATTAAAGTACTTGGAAAAAATCAATTGTAAAAGTGATATTCTCCCAAAGGTTGAAGGTTCAATTCTAAGTGTGGGCGACTGAAAAATTGTCATATCGAAAACAGTAATATATCCAAAAATATATTGTTTTTGCATATTTAAAAAAAATCGATCTCTCGACTCTGTCCTAACAAACAATCTCGTAAATTTACAAAACAAAAAGTTTTGTCAATAAAGCTGTTTATTTTTATTTAAAAATGTCCATAAAACAAATCATGCAAATAAAACTTCTTTTTTTTTTTTTTTTTTAGTTTATTAGTAAAACTTTTTGTATATACAGTAGAACCCCGGGATACGGTGGCCCCAGGATACGATTTTTTTTTCTCCAGATTATGATGTGGAACACAATGTTTTTCCGGTTCCTGGTTACGGTATTTACCCCGCCTTATGGTGTCATTTATAATGTTATTTGATTATATACATGTGTATTATATACTGTACTGTATTTTGTTACTAATTTTTAATGCCTTATCCCGGGATTCTACTGTATAAGCATTTTGTTTTTCAAGCTGTCAAAGCAAAGTTACAAATGTACGTATATGTTGCATTGTTTTCAAATTACATTAAATTTATTGGAAAAAATACCAAAGTGCAAAAACCATGTAAAAGAACAGAAGATGTACATGCATCTATATACCATTTGAATGTTTTGTTGAAGACAACTTTAATCCTGGATAAGATATACATATTCGCTACTTCTGATAGGCTGTTCCACAAAAGTGAATAAGAGTCAGGAAATGCTGCCTTTCTCTCTAAACTCTAGAAATTCTAGAAACAGTTTAAAATTTTAAACTTAAGCTTAAAGGGACTTAAGACATTGACATTCAAGAAATCTTGCTTAAGTAGTGTCTAGAGACTAGTGATCAAATTTAATACAAATCTGAAATATTTTAAATTTTAAATAAGTAGTTTTGTCTATATTATGCTTCCTGCAAACCCTTCTAAATAATCCAAAGAAAACTACATAATAATAAATAAATATAAATAATAATGAATAAGTGTATAAATTTTGAGAATATTTATAAATTGATGTCCAATCGATACCTATTATTAAAATTTCACAAAAATTTGGACATATTTGAATTTTCATCAAATTAAATAAAATCTATTGACTAAAAAAAAAAAAAGAAGAAGCAAAGTGCAGCAAGCCATGTAAATGGGCAGTTGCAAAATGTGTACATGTACAAGGGACGTTCCAAAAGTAATGCCTCCTATTTTTTTCATTCCACCCAAATGGATCAGAGTTGGTTGCAAATTGCATTGTTATGATGACTGAACTTATGCATTCATGACATGAAAATATCATCACTCAGATATTGATCGTGTGAGACTCTAAGAAAGCAATCCCTGTCATGGACGTGCATCAGAAGCAGAGATGCGTGATTGAATTCCTGGAAAAAATGCATTGAGAATGGTGGTGACTATGTATAAAAATAAATTCTGGAGCACAAAAGGTTGCTCGTTTTAATGATACTACTTTAATCTTTGCAGTTCTTCAACTTTTTAAGCTAAAAAAATAGGAGAAACCTCTAAGTCAATCGACTAAAGACATAGAGAAGCTTCCTCAGACAGATCCAGCTCCGATCATCCTCATGATCACATCACAATAAACAATACAAGACAAGTACTTGAATTCAGTCAGTTATGCTCTGGGTGTGTGTGTGTGTGTGTGTGTGTGTGTGTGTGTGAGATCTGCCGCGTTGCCCAAAAGTAGCAACCCCGATGTTGTCCATTGATCTGCCTGGTTGTGTCCGTCTCTAGTGATTTACATCCTGGTCTGATTTGCCCTCGCCTGGCTTCAACTTCAATCTCCCCGATTTTCCTCGGGAACCTATGAGCGGCCAACTGCTATCAGCCGTATCCAAAATCCGACTGCTCATCTTGAAGTTCAGGCCTTAACTAACTAAGCGTCTGACTGCCCCCCCCCCACCACCACCATCAAATGTTGTTCCCAGTGTTCCTCCGACTCACAGTAACCCTATTCCTAAAAACACCTGCTTGCAAACTGTTTGATCCTTAGTCTATTGTTTTATACCTATCGGTCATTTGGTCACCCGGTCGCACTCTGAATTTAAATCTATACTTACTTCTCTTTGTCTATGTTAAGAACAAATTTCTGTCCATTGTCGAGTGATAAATCTATTTCCTACTTTATTTGTGTTCCTACTACCTTCCTTAATGGCCACAGCTCGGCCATAGTATCAAAACATCTCTGAAAGAGACCAGATTATTTCTTTCTTTTGTTTTAATTTTCTTATCACTTTGTTTTTCCTGGGGATGAGGCATTCTACCGGATGCCAAACATTCTCCCATTAGTCACTCCAACCGAAAGATCTTTTTAAGATTCTAACCGTCCCTTTAAATGCTATTGTTTGTATTTCTCTTGCACTTGGTTCACCGGGTATATTCACCAGATAGTTTTTGAAATTCTTTTTCATTAGCCCGGTTGCTCCTATAATGACTGGTATGATTGATACCTTCTTAAGATTCCAGTTTCTTTTCATGTCGTACACAAGTCCTTGGTATTTTGTTATTTTCTCCCTCTCTGCTCTGTTAAGGCCAGCATCATTAGGGACGCTTACTTCAAATAGGGTTGCAACTTTCTCCTTGTCCTATATCAGTATGTTAGGCTTAATAGCCCCATTTTCTAGGTATGTAGCTGTAGGAATTTCATAGATGGTGCATGACTTATTTCCAACTGTTGTTTCTGGTAAACATGTTCTTAAGATTTGCTATTACATGAGATATTCAGGTTTTTACAGATTTTCCAGTGGAGATATTTACACACTCTACTGTGTCGCATTGTATAATAGCTGTCCCCCAACATGACTTTACAGTTGGATGTCAGGTGGCTCACACTCTCTACTTCTGTGTGGCAGAAGCTGCACTTTTTGTTATTGCTGAGACAACTCATCTTTTTAAAGTATACATTAGCAAGTGAGAGATTAAACATTTCCGATTGCCATTTCTGAAGCTCTTTTTGGTGGCTCAGAAACGCTGCGGGTTGAGTGGAAAACCCTCGACCACAGGAGAATGAAAATGAGATTATCAAAACCTGTGTTCAGGTAGGGTTATAAAAACCGACATGGTGCTGGGGTGAAAAACTTCTCGAAGGCGATATTTAAATTCTGGTTGAGGTTTTACAGCAGAAAGACGTCTCCACATTTTGTTCGTAATTCAATTGGAAATAAATTTTTTAAAATGTTGAAGTAAAATGAGTCTTCTCGGTCTTTATCAATTCTATAGTGTCTCATATCCATTTGATCCAATATTTTTAACAAGAAAAGTGAAAACAAAATTTTTTTTAATGTTTAAAAAAAAATATTTTTTAATATTTAAAACAAAATTTTTTTTATGTTTAAAAAAAATTTTTTTTTGTTTAAAAAAAAAATTTTTTTTATGTTTAAAATTTTTTTTAATGTTTTAAAAAAAAATAATTTTTTTTTAATGTTTAAAAAACCCCCAAATTTATTTGATTTTTGTTAAATAATTTGGATCAATTATGTTTCAAGAATCCCAGGAAAAATAAATCTGTCCCTATAGTAACAATAGGCTTTGTGGTGAAAAACCAAACAATTCAGCTTTATTATATACTAGCAGATGTACCAGGCGTTGTCCAGTATTAAATGTAACATTAAATTCCTTTGAAAAAAAAAAAAAAATGAAGTAAAAAAAAAATCAGAAAGAAACTAAGACATGTGCATGCAAATATTATATTTTTTCTAAACAGTTCATTTCTTGTAAGTAAAAAGACAAAAAAAATACTTGAGCTGAAATCGAAACCAAAGTACGATAACCATTAGGCTAGCTTGACACGTTCTTTGAAAAGTGTTTTCAAATCTACTTATTCTTAATACAAAGAAGCTGTCATATGAATGATGAACACATGCAGTCATGAAACAGTTGACAAACAGATAAAAATCTGATGAACCACATGTACTAATTTTTCAATTTTGTATCCTTAGCAGAATTTTTTTCTGGATGAAAACTGATTAAAAAATTTTCCATAACTGAATACCCTATATACCAAATTTAAAGGGATCAGAAATTTGTTGAATATATAGGTTAATAGTGGTCCTATCACACACACACACACACATACATACACACACATTGTCACTTTTACAGATATACTTGCAGATGAATCCGGCGTTGCCCGCTATTAAACATAATGTTAAATTCCTTTAAAAAAATCAAGTAAAAAAAAAAAAAACGAAAAAAAAAAAAAAACGGAATGAAACTGAAACATGAGCATGCAAGTATTATGTTTTTTTCTAAATAGTTCACTTCTTGTAAGTAAAAAAAAAATACTCCTGTCTGAATACTCTATATACCAAATTTCAAGTCTGTAGACTACAAATTGATTGAGTATATAGGTTGAGAGTTGTCCTCACAACCTCACAAACACACATCACTTTATATATATATATATATATACATATATATTATATAATTTTTTTTATGGTTTTCTTGTAAATATTCCAAGTTTTTCCAGTTCTAGCAGGATAGACAATAATATATGAACAGTATAATACTAAATATAATACATTTGTCTGATGCTCAATTATATTCAGAGCATATATATATATATATATATATATATATATACTTTCCAGATTTCATTAAATAAAATAGACGTTTTTTGTCTATTAATTCCATTTTCGATCCATTCCAACTTCCGAATAACAGTCTTCACTTCTGGCGGGAACTGGCTGATGTACCTATTTACTATGCCTCCCCACGGGACAGAGTTAGACACCAGGGTCGTTTTTTAACGTGGAGAAAAGGTACAAAAATAAAAATTGTCTCAGTCGTGAAGGATTTCTCCTCCACCGAAAGAGAACAAGAAAATGAAGTGAGCATCTGAAGAACAGATACTACACTTTGAGATATTAAATCTTTTATTCATGTTAAAAAATACAGTAAAATTAACGGTGAACAAAAAACTTAGGCACATGGCCAACTCAAAAGGGGGGATTTTGGGGGTCGTTGGTCATCCTTGTCACTCCAGAACTAAACAAAGTCAAAAGTTTCTCCCAGCTAGTATCTTCTTTCACCATAATACCGCATTCACCCTTTCATATTGGGGGACGTCCTAGTAACTCCCAATTTTTAAAACATTTTTTATTGACGTGTAAAAACAAAAAAGATAACAATAAAATGGTAACAATAATTCATTTGTGTCGAGGGAGGGGGAAGAAAAAACAAAAGGTGATTAGTAGGACCCTCCCAACCCCGTCTAGTTGATAGACTGCCCGTTCCATTAGGTTTGTAAAAGGAACCTCGCTTCTGCGGGTCAGTCTCTAGGTGGGGATGCCCTCTAGATGGGGGTGAATGGAGAAAAGAAAATTTTGTGGGTAAGGGATGGAGGTTAGTTTGTATTTCTTTTTCTCCAAGATGGGTAAAATTTAGAGGAAGGGGTGAAAACAAATTTGATCTTGACCAAAAGGCCAAGCAAGGGAACTGGCTGATGTAATCACCATGTTTATCATAAGTCCGAGTACTTTCCGATCCTTCAGGATTCATTGTCAGGGATAAATTAATCTAACTGGTTTGGAACAATTTATGCATTTTTTTTTTTTCATTGAAAACAGATTTGTAACATATACTTTTATACTCTTATGAGAAAACAAAAGAACGTGTTTTCAAAAATTGTGAATTGAACTTTAAAAAATATATATTTGTTTATAGATGTCATGTGCGGCAAAAGTCAACCGCTGTAGCATTGAAATTGTCTTCTTCACTTTGCTTATTTTCTGAGGTCCTTAAATTTTAATTGATCCAATAATTTTATTAAAAAGAATTTGGTACAAAAAAGTGAAAAAAAAAAAAAAAAAAAAATTTTTTTTAAATGCTAAAACAAAACAAATTCCTTGGATTTTTGTTAAATAATTTTATTAAAAAGAATTATTGTTAATTCTTACTGTTTTTTCCTTTTTTGTCAAAATAATTTAAGACATGAAATTGGATTACAAAAACTCAAAGAAGACAAAACAATTTCTGGTGATGAGTTTCATTCAGACATAATTTTTATGCAACATTTCGAACATTATCAGGTGTGTCCAAGCATCTGCATAAAAGGCTTCGTTTGTCGGTCAGTCTATCACATTTAATTTGCATATCGATATGTCAGTTTGTTGTTGTTCTGTGTGTAACGCTTCAGTTTGAAGTAGTATTTTTGGTGCTTGTCTAGAATACAACCTAATTAAAAAAAACAAAAATACAGAAAGATCTTTATGATGTACGTATTCATCACAATGGACACGCCTTATTCCAAAAATCATATTAATATAAATTGATGAAGTAGTTTATATATATAGGGTGTCCCAAAGAGATGTATACACACTTTAAATAATTTTAAAGCAGATGTTTGTTTTTTCTTTGCAGATTAAACTCATCGACCTTAATGATGGCAGCCAGGCTAACCTTTGATGAAAATAATTCATTCTAAAATGCTACTAAAAAAGCTGTTCAAGTGCAAAGACAGTTTAGGAGTGTGTATACATCTTTTTGGGACACCATATATATATATATATATATATATATATATATATATATATATATATATATTAGTAGTAGTAAGTTATAAAAATATATATGGCAACTTATAACTGACTACCTAGCTCTACCGATGTATTGAGCACTGTTGAAGTAAATACTTAAAGTTTATGCATAAAATTATACTTTCGTATATTAATTTATGTAATTAAATGAAGTAGTCTATATATATATATATATATATATATATATATATATATATTAGTAGTAGTAAGTTATAAAAATATATATGGCAACTTATAACTGACTACCTAGCTCTACCGATGTATTGAGCACTGTTGAAGTAAATACTTAAAGTTTATGCATAAAATTATACTTTCGTATATTAATTTATGTAATTAAATGAAGTAGTCTATATATATATATATATATATATATATATATATATATTAGTAGTAGTAAGTTATAAAAATATATATGGCAACTTATAACTGACTACCTAGCTCTACCGATGTATTGAGCACTGTTGAAGTAAATACTTAAAGTTTATGCATAAAATTATACTTTCGTATATTAATTTATGTAATTAAATGAAGTAGTCTATATATATATATATATATATATATATATATATATATATATATATAATTTTTTTACGATTTTTAGCGATTTACTATTAATCTTAGTCATTATAAGGCTGGCGTTAATCTCTATTTCTGGGAAGATTGGTAAGTGGAGATAACCAATGATGAATTTTAAAGATGGCAAAGCAATACACACCATCCTCGTTTCTTTGATTTTGTTAGTTAAAAAAACAAACAATACACACCATCCTCTTTTCCTCATAAAATAATAATTTTTGAAATATGACATTTTTGCTTCATAACGGTATATACATCATAAAGATTTTTCTGTAGGTTGCATTCTGGATAAGCACCATATTTTCTTCAATGTGTCACACTTAATCTTGAAATAGCATTTTTAGATGCAACTACGTATCTCTATACGAGATTCTGTTAGTCCCTCATGTGGTCTGTCACGCTTAAATTTAAAATAGCATTAGTTCCTTTTGTCACACTTAAGTTTGAAATAGTATTTTATTCCTTGTCACACCTCAATTTGAAATAACATTTAATTCCTTTTGTCACATTTAAATTTGAAATACCATTTTGTCCTTCTGTCTACACTCAAGTTTTAATTCCTGTTTGTTTTTCTTGCAATCCATTTTTTCCTTTTGGCGGGCTAATGTTCGAACGTTTTGTTCAAGTGTAAAAAGAAATTTGCCGTAGTCACAAACGTTTTCGACTTCCATGAGTCGTCTTCAGGCAAGTGATAAATTAAAAATTGTGTTTGGTGAATTTATTGAAAAGTCGATTAAAATTGTTTAAAATCATTAAAACCACTTCAGAGTGCCTTTCCCCTCATATTGAGCCTGATTGATGGTTGTTTTTTCATGTGAATGTGTAGGGCTTCAATCATTGGGGTCCTGGATATGACCTTAAACTATATCTGATGGTGAGGCCCCAGCTTGCGAATTTTGGGGAGTGTGGAGCCACCCTGTAATTGCCACTGCTCCCAGAATGGTAGTACCTGTTAGGGTCTCAACTATGGGTTAAATAGAAACTGACATGGAAAAAACAAATATATTCTATTAAAATTTTTTTTTTTTAAATAACTGGATTTGGCACTGAAAAGGGTTGATATGCCGTTAAACAAAAACAACCAACCAATCAATCATTGGGAGGCGCAGATCACATTGTGAGACGGCTAAAATGGCAATGTTTTTTTTTTTTTATCAATATGGTCCTAAATTTGTTTTTTTGGGGGGAGGGATGTCTTGCTGCAAGGTGTTGGTAAATGGAGATGTTCGGGGAAGATAGGAGACATATTAGCCGGCAAGATATACTGGCTCTAGTCATGCCGATGTGTGTGTTGCTTTTGGAGACACATTCCCCTATAAGACATTTAAAAACGTGCACGGCATTTCTAGTTTTGAGTAAATTGTCATCGGGTATAGAGTTATTTCCTATTAGTAATTGATTAGTTTTAAATTTTTTGTAATAAATAATGATGGGGGAAGGCATGCTTAAGTGTTTTTAATGATTTTAAACAATTTTAATCGATTTTTCAATAAACCAAATGCAATTTTTAATTCATCATTCGCCTGAATACGACTCCTGGAAGTCGAAAACGTTTGTGACCATGGCAAATTTCATTTTACACTCAAACAGAACGTTCAAACAGGAAAAAATGGATTGCAAAAAAAAAAACAAAAAAAAAACAAACAGGAATTATTTCTGCTGGTAAACGAAACATGCATAAAAGAAAAAATGCTGCCCAAATATACTAAATTAAGTTTTTAAACAGTATTTTGTTCCTTCCGTCACACGTAAGTGTGTAATAACATGTTCAATTTTTCATTGATTTTCTTCCTTCTGTCACACTTAAGTTTGAAATAGCATTTTTGTTGGTCTGTCACACTTCAGTTTGAAATAGTATTTTTGTTGGTCTGTCATGCTTCAGTTTGAAATAACATTTTCACTCGTCATTCAATCTGTTGTTCAGTCTGTTATGCTTGAAATAGCAATTTTGTCTTCAGTGCAGATTAAATGGACACATCTGAAAAATATTAATTCTTTTTATTTGACAAAACAATTGTTTAAATAATAATAAATTTTGTTTATTTTGGGATTTTTACAGAGTGTTCATTTAAAGAAAAATATTTGTAGAGTTTCGGACTTGAAGCCACGTCGATTTTGAGCTTTGTTTTGATTGAGAGTTATGGAATACAATTATTTAAACATAAAAAAAAAATATATATTTTAGAAAATATTTACAGAAAAGGAGCTGCAGTTTGTGATTACATATTCATTGGAAAATGGACACTGACTTCAGAACCGGTGTAGCCACACTGATGATCCAGGTTTAAGATGAAACATATATGTATTTTAATAATTTAAAATATTTATTATAAATAATTAATCATAAGCAGAAAGGTCTGACTTTGCCGGGATTGAATGAAGATCAACAAATCCCATACCATTGAAATCAATGAAATCACCCATTTTTTAATCAAATCGATTGCCTGTTCTAGTTGCACCAGGAGGAAGCTTCCCATGTCTCCCTACAGTTACTTAATCCACAATACAGTGTAGTTTATATTGCACTGTAGAGAATCTACTTTTGATACTATAAAATTATCTTTAAATAATAGCTTGATTTAAAGTTTAAAATGCAGAAATCAAGTATCATGGTTCGCTTGTGTTCTAAATACACTTGTACCCCATCGACGTAAGTACCCCTGACAAACCTGACAAGCAGCTAAATCCCACCCCTTCACAGTAGAGATCCCTAGATGTAGGAGAGCCTTCTACTCCAGTAGTTTCTTCCCCATAACCGCTAGACTCTGGAATTCCCTTCCGGGTCCCTGCTTCCCCAACTGTACTGACATGCAAAAGTTCAAATGTAATGTGAACCGACATCTTGCTGCCCAACTCCCTACGTAGTACCCTTGATGCTTATGTCCCTGATAGTAGCCCCCTACATCAAAGTGGCAATGTGCCTTGTTTGGGGTGAAAATGTAAAAAAAAAAAAAATACAGACATTCATTTAAAATGCGCCCCTGTCTTATCAAAGAGCATACTGTTGATTTTATGAAATTGACTTGAATTAAAATTTAGAAGGCAAAAGTCAAGTATCATGGTTCAGTTGTGCTTTAAATTGAACCATTCATTTTGAACGTGCCCCTGTCTTATAAAAGAATCTACAGTTGACTTTATAGGCTGGGCAACTTCTCAAATGCACTTGCGATGTTAGGTTGTATAAAAGTGTTAACTTTGGTCAAAATAAGACTTCCTTCTTTAATCAGATTTTTTTGATTATTGATACTTATTTAAAGTATTCTGATCCAAAATCTATGTAAGAACACTCCCAGACACATCAAATATATTCGTGTGAAATTAAAAAAAAAAATCACCCCAGCCGTTTTGGATTCCATATGGAATGAGCTCACACACAAAGTTCCTTTTATATAATAACATATATATATACATATTTATATATATATATTATTATTATATATATATATATATTATATATATATATACATATATATTGGAAGCCTTCGTTCAGTCTTGAAAGACAATGGAAACTCCCTATAAGAGTAGTTGCGCATGTAATTATGAGGCAAGTGTTGTGTAATTCACAACCACACTTCTCCTGAATCGGCACTGTTTGAGGCCAGTGGCAAGGAGAAGTATTAGACGACTGGAAACAATGCCGAGATAAGCAGAGAGCACATACAGCATCTGGAATTCCCAAGTTGTCACCCATTTTAGTACTGACAAGGCTGAACGCTGCTTAACTTCAATGATCTAACAGGAACAAGTGTGTTAACGTGAATTATGCCATACATATAGGAATTGGAGACCTGTTATTAATGGTGTGCTTTGATAAAAAGTTGCTGGTCTTTGGAGAAGTGAATTAGGGATGCTGAAAACCTACGCAATTGAAAAATGGTCTTTGGAAAAGTGAATAACGGATGCTGAAAACCTATGCAATTGAAAAATGGTTTTTGGAAAAGTGAATAACCGATGCTGAAAACCTACGCAATTAAAAAATGGTCTTTGGAAAAGTGAATTACAGATGCTGAAAACCTACGCAATTAAAAAATGATCTTTGGAAAAATGAATTAGGGATGCTGAAAACCTACGCAATTGAAAAATGGTTTTTGGAAAAATGAATTAGGGATGCTGAAAACCTACGCAATTGAAAAATGGTCTCAAATCTGTAGTCAAATTTTTCTTTTTTCATTAATTAAGAAAATTAGGGTTTTGTTTAAAAGAAATTTACACTAACATTGTTTCATTGTAATAATATAATCACTTTTAACTTCAATAATAATATAATGACTTTTAACTTCAATAATAATATAATGACTTTTAACTTCAATAATAATATAATGACTTAACTTCAATAATAATATGACTTTTAACTTCAATAATAATATAATGACTTAATTTCAATAATAATATAATGACTTAACTTCAATAATAATATAATGACTTAACTTCAATAATAATATAATGACTTTTAACTTCAATAATAATATAATGACTTTTAACTTCAATAATAATATAATGACTTTTAACTTCAATAATAATATAATGACTTTTAACTTCAATAATAATATAATGACTTTTAACTTCAATAATAATATAATGACTTAACTTCAATAATAATATAATGACTTAACTTCAATAATAATATAATGACTTAACTTCAATAATAATATAATGACTTAACTTCAATAATAATATAATGACTTTTAACTTCAATAATAATATAATGACTTTTAACTTCAATAATAATATAATGACTTTTAACTTCAATAATAATATAATGACTTTTAACTTCAATAATAATATAATGACTTTTAACTTCAATAATAATATAATGACTTTTAACTTCAATAATAATATAATGACTTAACTTCAATAATAATATAATGACTTTTAACTTCAATAATAATATAATGACTTTTAACTTCAATAATAATATAATGACTTTTAACTTCAATAATAATATAATGACTTTTAACTTCAATAATAATATAATGACTTTTAACTTCAATAATAATATAATGACTTTTAACTTCAATAATAATATAATGACTTAACTTCAATAATAATATAATGACTTTTAACTTCAATAATAATATAATGACTTAACTTCAATAATAATATAATGACTTTTAACTTCAATAATAATATAATGACTTTTAACTTCAATAATAATATAATGACTTTTAACTTCAATAATAATATAATGACTTTTAACTTCAATAATAATATAATGACTTTTAACTTCAATAATAATATAATGACTTAACTTCAATAATAATATAATGACTTAACTTCAATAATAATATAATGACTTTTAACTTCAATAATAATATAATGACTTTTAACTTCAATAATAATATAATGACTTAACTTCAATAATAATATAATGACTTTTAACTTCAATAATAATATAATGACTTAACTTCAATAATAATATAATGACTTAACTTCGATAATAATATGACTTTTAACTTCAATAATAATATGACTTTTAACTTCAATAATAATATAATGACTTAACTTCAATAATAATATAATGACTTTTAACTTCAATAATAATATAATGACTTAATTTCAATAATAATATAATGACTTAACTTTGATAATAATATAATGACTTAACTTCAATAATAATATAATGACTTTTAACTTCAATAATAATATAATGACTTTTAACTTCAATAATAATATAATGACTTAATTTCAATAATAATATAATGACTTAACTTCGATAATAATATAATGACTTTTAACTTCAATAATAATATAATGACTTAATTTCAATAATAATATAATGACTTAACTTCGATAATAATATAATGACTTAACTTCAATAATAATAAAATGACTTTTAACTTCAATAATAATATAATGACTTAACTTCAATAATAATATAATGACTTAACTTCAATAATAATATAATGACTTAACTTCAATAATAATATAATGACTTAACTTCAATAATAATATAATGACTTAACTTCAATAATAATATAATGACTTAACTTCAATAATAATATAATGACTTAACTTCAATAATAATATCACTTTTAACTTCAATAATAATATAATGACTTTTAACTTCAATAATAATATAATGACTTTTAACTTCAATAATATGACTTTTAACTTCAATAATAATATAATGACTTAACTTCAATAATAATATAATGACTTTTAACTTCAATAATAATATAATGACTTAATTTCAATAATAATATAATGACTTAACTTCGATAATAATATAATGACTTTTAACTTCAATAATAATATCACTTTTAACTTCAATAATAATATAATGACTTTTAACTTCAATAATAATATAATGACTTAATTTCAATAATAATATAATGACTTAACTTCGATAATAATATAATGACTTTTAACTTCAATAATAATATGACTTAACTTCAATAATAATATAATGACTTAACTTAAATAATAATATAATGACTTAACTTCAATAATAATATCACTTTTAACTTCAATAATAATATAATGACTTAACTTCAATAATAATATAATGACTTTTAACTTCAATAATAATATAATGACTTAATTTCAATAATAATATAATGACTTAACTTCGATAATAATATGACTTTGAACTTCAATAATAATATAATGACTTAACTTCAATAATAATATAATGACTTTTAACTTCAATAATAATATAATGACTTAATTTCAATAATAATATAATGACTTAATTTCAATAATAATATAATGACTTAACTTCAATAATAATATAATGACTTTTAACTTCAATAATAATATAATGACTTAATTTCAATAATAATATAATGACTTAACTTCGATCATAATATAATGACTTTTAACTTCAATAATAATATAATGACTTAACTTCGAGAATAATATAATGACTTTTAACTTCAATAATAATATCACTTTTAACTTCAATAATAATATAATGACTTTACTTCAATAATAATATAATGACTTTTAACTTCAATAATAATATAATGACTTTTAACTTCAATAATAATATAATGACTTTTAACTTCAATAATAATATAATGACTTTTAACTTCAATAATAATATAATGACTTTTAACTTCAATAATAATATAATGACTTAACTTCAATAATATAATGACTTTTAACTTCAATAATAATATAATGACTTAATTTCAATAATAATATAATGACTTAACTTCGATAATAATATAATGACTTTTAACTTCAATAATAATATCACTTTTAACTTCAATAATAATATAATGACTTAACTTCAATAATAATATAATGACTTAACTTCAATAATAATATAATGACTTAACTTCAATAATAATATAATGACTTAACTTCAATAATAATATAATGACTTAACTTCAATAATAATATAATGACTTTTAACTTCAATAATAATATAATGACTTTTAACTTCAATAATAATATAATGACTTAACTTCAATAATAATATAATGACTTTTAACTTCAATAATAATATAATGACTTTTAACTTCAATAATAATATAATGACTTTTAACTTCAATAATAATATCACTTTTAACTTCAGTCTTTTAATGCTAAAGAATTAAACAATAACTAAAAAAAAAATTGTTTTCCACATTTGTTGATTTCAAATTAATGAAAAAGTAAAATTTTCTTTGTTTAGATTGTTTAGACAATTATAAAAAAACAAACATTCAGGCCTTATCTAAAAAATTCAGAACTGCATTAAAATTTTCTTCCTAAAATTATTTGTAATTAATAATCTATATATCTATAAAAATGAAAATGTCTGTGTGTGTGCCTGTCTGTGTACACTTCCTTAACAATTTTAACCAATAACTCTGTCAATTTTCGGTCTACAAACTCGAGATTTGACATAAGGGATATTGAGATTTGGAAAAATCTTTTTAATCAGTTTTCAGCGAGAAATTTGGCTGTTAAAGGGTCAAAGTTCAACGATTTGACCGTTGAGAACTCTACCAAACTCCTCTGCCAATTTTGGGTCTAAACACTTGAAATTTTAGATATAAGTTACTTGGACATGGATCTAACTTTATAATTTGATTTGAGCCCAAAACAATAAATGTTAAGGGGTCATAATTGGGGTCAAAGTTTTTAAAAATTTGACCTCTGCGATCTCTACCAAATTACTCAGTGGTCTAAACATTTGAAATTTTACATAAAGTGTATTCAGGCATAGGGCAAGCTTTTTAATTGTGTTTTTTTTCTGAGAATTTGGCTTCCAAGGAGTCAAAGTTCAAAAGTTCTCTAGCAAACTATTAAGCCAATTTGGGATCTAAACATCTGAAATTTTATATAAAGGGTATTCAAACATAAAGCAAGCTTTTTAATCAGTTTTTGGGTGAAAATTTCGCTGGCAAGAGGTCAAAGTTTACAGAGTTGACCTTTGCAAACTCTACGAAACTCCATCAATTTTGAGTCTAAACACTTGAAATTTTAGATGTAGGTTACTTAGACATGGGTCAAACATTTTATTTTAATTTGAGCCCAAACAATAAATGTCAAGGGGTCAAAGTTTAAAAAAATTTGACGTCTGCGGTCTCTACCAACTTTTCTCTATGGTAGTTAAGGAAGCCTATTATATAGAAAGGCATCACCGTACATATTCACACTTTTTAATTGATACATATGCACATAAAGTTATGAATAGTAAATAGGGCCCGAGCAAAGCCCGGCGGAACTGCTAGTTAAGTTACATAAAAAAAAGAAAAAATGGACCATGGATTTGAATCCGGTCGCTTGTCTTAGTCATCGCCACATCTGATCTGATTAAGTAGAAACTGACTACTACACTCGCCCTACCAGCTGGGAGTGGCTGATTATTCCATGAGAAATCTTCCCGTCTCAAAAAAGATCTTGACGGCCTCACATCACCTTTTTATTAATCTCAGTTCCTATACTTTTGCTCCGTTAATGAATCATTTTTTCTTTCCATTTTTTTTCACCCCAAACAAGGCGTATTGCAAATTTTTTTTTTTTTTTTTTTACACAGGAATCATCACTTATCAAAGCTTGGAGGCCACTCAAGGATAAAGGTTAATGGGTATACATTAGTCAATGTGATTATGGAGTAGTAAATATAAGTAGTGGGAATTTTGTAAATTGGTTTACTTAGGGGGGACGGTTCATCAAGAACTTGTTTACGTTGGACTTGAAGACAATCAGATTGTAGTCAGCTGAAAAGCAGGCAATCGGAAGAGATTCCACAGGCGTGCAGTTCTAAGAAAGAAGCTTTGTTCATAGAATCTGCATTTAGGTTTAGGCACAGATAAAGAGTGTGGGAAAATTATTGATAGTGGTTTTGACGAGACGAGTGTTTTTCGTGAAAGTTTGGTGATGGGGGGGGTGGACCATAGATTGAAGCTCAGCTGAGCAATTCAAAACAATATTTGATTTGATGAGCGACTACTATTAGGGATCATATATAACAGTGGAGTTAAGTAGCGAAATGTCTGATCACATTCCATTTCAATTTCTACAGTTTAGTACAAGTCAGGTAAGCAGGAAGCAGGGAGGAAATTTCAAAGTCTTGCAGCCCGAGGAAAGAAACTATTAGAGTATGAGGCTTCCCAGTATATGATGACTAGGGCTATGACAACAGCATATTCTTTTCATTGTTTTGACTCTCGAGTATATATCCATTGATATCTTATATGCTTTTATACAGAGTGGTGTGGTTCTCGGTTGATTAACTGTGTCTACCTGTGTGGGATATACACTCGAGTCAAAACAATAATAATATGCTCATGTCATAGCCCTAATGATGACTACAAGAGTGAATGGGTGGGATTTTGTCGCTTGTTGGATTAGTCTGGGATATGTACATCGAGGGGGGGGCACAAGTGCTATGACTTCATCAGAGCACATTCAATTGAATTACTTGTAAAGCAAGCACAGGGATATGATTCCTCCCATCGTTGCTGGGCGAAGGGAGGAGGCCTCCATAGCATCATAATGGCTCAATCTAAGCTTTATCTCGTGTACACTAATACAAAACAACAGTCTTTTTCAAGCTTATGTTTAGTGCTTGTCCAAAAGAATCCATATCTGCTTCAGAAAGTTCAAAAAAGATCAAAATTAACCACGTACAAGAATTCTTTAATTACCGAATTTGCAACTTTGAATTTGGCATTAATGCATTTATAGTCAAACAACTTACCAGAACTACAAAATATATATATATATATATATATTTTATATAATCAGAAAAACAACACCTTTTATTTATTAGTACACAATTTTTGTTTTTATTATTTTTTAAGACATGTTATTATATATTTTTTATCCTCCTTAGTCTGACAGCTGTTTCGAAGGGTAAAAAGACAAACGGTTGTTTTAATTATAGCATACCGAATCTTCATTCTTTACCGTTCTCTTCAGAGACAATTAAAATCAAATTAATTACAGTCAAGATTTGTTTTTAAAAACTCACATGGGGATGGAATTTTTTTATCGAGGTTGCCATCTTTAAAAATTTTTCCATGGGATTTTTATATATCTATATTTTCTTTTTGTTAGCCTTATTTTCGTATTTTTTTGGTTTTTTAATTTCTTTCCAATTTATGTATCTAATATCCATTATGTTAATTCTGCATTCTTATTTTGTTTCTTCTTTTATTACGTTTGATTTATTATTTACGAAATTATTTAATTAATTTTTTTAACTTCTTCTTAAGCTAGTAATTTTTTCTTATTTTTAATTACGTTTGGCTTATTATTTACGAAATTATTTAATTAATTTTTTAACTTCTTCTTAAGCTAGTAATTTTTCCTTTTTTTTCGTATCTCTTGGGTGTTTACGTTTCATTTTATTTTTCTGGCCGTCTATACATATTTTTTCTGTTTTTTTTTTTTTTTTTTTTTTTTTTTTTTTTTTTTCTCATATTTATTTTATTATTAGGCTAAAATGGTTATCATTATGTACATATTTATTATTTCTTATTCTTATATTATGTTTTTTTGTTAATTATTTTCGTTGTTTCCAATTTATAATTTTTAGTGTCAAGTTTACGGTCTTTTCTGATTTTGCGATTAAAGGGAATTAACTCTATCAATTCTTTGTTTCTTATTTATTCAGTCATTAACTTACATCTTTTAGAATTTGTGCATTTACCTTATAATTTAGTAGTCAAAGGGAAATAACTTATTTATTTTTTGTTATTAATCTTTGTCATTTTTGCTAATTTTAATTTTTTTATTAATCATATTATTATTTATTGATCATGTGTATTTATGTTGTGTTCAGGTTTGTTATTTATAAGTTTATTTGCTATTCTAATATTTTTTATTCATTTATCTTAAAACTCGGTTTTTTTGGTGAAAAGAAAATATTTTTGTTCAGTTTTTTGTCTATCTATTTGTTTACTTATTATCTATATCTTGATATTAGGAACTTATTTTTATGCAGACATATTTGTATGTTGTCTGTACGGTGATTTAACAATGAGCTTTTATCAGATGTTAGTATTTTGTAGGATTCTAGTAAACATAAGGAACATTTGCCTGATTTTGATGGATGATAACTTTTTGCCCTACCTATCACGGACCATTTCAAAGTGTACTCTATGTTTTTGCTTTTTAACTCACGTATCCATTCCCCAAGTGCAGTGTCATTATTATTTTTCTTTCTATTTGTTTCCCTCCCACTATGGTTATTATTAGTATTATTAGTGTTTGCTGTGTTATTTATTATATTTTTGCTACTATTATTGTTTTTGTTAAATGATGAAATATGATTGTTTAGCCGGGTTTTAAACTGAGTGCTCGTACTACCAATGTATGCTTTTATACCTCTATTAGTTTTAACTTCACATTTATATACAACATCTGATACGAGGCAATTTCCTTCTAACGGGCATTCTATAGCTACACGGCAGTTGCATCCACGGTTTTCATTCCTATTATTTTCTAAGTTATTATTATTTGCTTTTTCTATTTTGGCTCTGTTCGTTCCTATTATATTTCTAATTAAATTTGGTGAGGTTGAGTAAGAAATTTTTACAGTGTTTTTGTTTATGATTTTACTTAATTTATTGCTTGGTGGAAAGTTATTATCTATTATTTCATAGAATTCTTTTGGAATATTATTTTTAATATGTATAGAGTATGGGATGTTGAACCATGTTTGTTGCTTCCTCCTATTCTTTCTATTTGTGTTAGTGTTGTTCTCCATTCTTATTGTTTTTTCACGAGTGCTGGTACTTATGTTATTATCAGTTCTGTTATTTGTTTCTATTTTATTTCTATTTCTATTCATTACTCTATTATATGATATTATATTTACATTTGTCCTAAAGTTAGTGTGTTCAACATTATGGTTCTTTATGTACTGTATTTTTTTATTGTAACCTGATTTTTTTATTGCTTCGTTATAATACTCCCTATTTTTGTTAAATTTGTCTTCATTAATTGATATTTTAGATAGTCTTTTAGATATGTTTGGTATTATTGCAGCTTTCATGGATGGTGGGTGATTAGATCTATTATCAATGTAGTACAATGCCTGGTTAGGTTTGTGGTAAGGTTCATATGTTTTATTTATTATATCTAGGGTAAGGTCCAGAAAGTTAACGGTTTTGTAGTTTTCATTGAAGGTTATTGTTAGCCCTAAATCATTAAATATTTTCTTTATCTTAGTTTTGGTGTTCTTAACTATTCTTATACTACCATTTATGTAAAACAGAGCATCATCACGATATAGCCCACCTTTTAGCTCTGGAATCTCTTCACTTAGTTTCTGCAATATGTATAGGCCTACTACATCAGTTGCCTGACTTGAGTCAGCCGATCCCATCGTGATGTCGAAGTTTAGGTCCCTGTTATTCCTAGTCCAAAGTTTATTATCATATTTTATTATTGATCGTCTCGCTAAGTTAACTATATCTGTTTCTATTTTGGTTATGCTAGTGAGAGCTAGTGAGAAGATGCAATATCATTTGCAAAAACTCTCACTAGCATAACCAAAATAGATACAGATATAGTTAACTGGCCAGGCTCAACATCACTTTACTTTGATGATCTAATGGGTTGGTTGTTTTTGTTTTACGGCATATCAATCCTTTTCAGGTTATTTAATGCCGAATCTAGTGATTTTAAAGAAAAATTTTTTAATAGAATATATTTGTTTGTTTTTTTTTCAAGTCGGTTTCTAGTTAACTGATAGTTGGGACCCTAATAGGTACTAACACTCCGGGTCAGAGTGAACCTGGGAGCAATGGCAATTAAGGGGTGGCTCCACACTCCCCAAATCTCACAAGCTGAAGCCTCACTATTGGATATAGTTTAAGGTCATATCCAGGACCGATCTAATAGGAATCAGTGTGTCAACGTGACCATGTTGTATATATGCCAACTGCAAAAAAACTATGCAGCTTTTTGTTTCGAAACTCACAAATATTTTACACATATAAATTAAAAGAAAAAAAAACATAAAACAATCACAAAAAAGTTACAATTTTATAAAATGCAGTTTGAATCATTCTGAAAAGGATTCAAGCTATATTCGAGGGAAGGGCATTGGGGATTCTTTGGTAGGTGAAAGGGCAAACATTAATTACATAAACAAAAGTAATATTTAATATTTATAAAAATGAATGCACAAGAAATGCCTTGTAAATAGTTTGGTCCTATGAGGAATATTATTTGGAAAATGAACATTTCTTGTGCAAAGTTGTTTGAATCTATAAAAATGTTATATAAATAATTTAGGATGAAAATAAATGTTATTTAAATGATTTGGGTCTACAATAAATGTTATATAAGTAGCTTGGCGTACAAAAAATGTTATGTAAGTTGTTTGATCATACAAGAAATCTTAATCTAATGTAAGTTGTTTGATCATACAAGAAATCTTAATCTAATGTAAGTTGTTTGGGCTTATAAAAGACTAGCCTGGGTGCCTGGCACTGCCTGGGTGTTTGTAGGTGTGTGTTGAGCAAAAACAAAAAAAGAATGTTGTAGTAGGCAGACAGGCTTGAACTTGTGTCGCAAAGGCGGAAAAGAAAGTAGAGGTGTGTGTAAGGGTGTAGGTTGAGCAAAAGAAAAAAACAAAAAAAAAACAAAGAGTGGTAGTAGGCAGGGAGGCTCGAACCTGTACTACGAAGGAGGAAAAGAATGTGAAAAAAAAAAAAAAAAAAAAAAGTGATATGTTGCGCCTATTGCCAAACCGGAAGTGACGTAGGTTTAAATTAAGGCTAGTCAATCAAAAAGAGGTGATGACTTTCGAAAATATCAGCAAAAAAAGCGACTCCTCCCCGTAGAACAGTGCCCAGTTGTGGGTGAAGGAATTAATGTTTTTGGCCAATTTTTTTTATATTTGTCGCCCGAAGGGTCAAGCTTCAAAACGATACCGATCTCATAAAAAATCCGTCGCCTCTGTTGAAAGTTTTTTGCGAGACATACAAACGAACATACATACATACATTTAAACAGACAGGTGAGATTTATATTATAGATGTTAGGTATTTTATTTGGGTTTATAAGAAATGCTATGTAAGTTGTTTATACCTTCAAAAAATGTCATGTAAGTTGTTTGGGCCTTTAAAAATGTTATCAAAGTTATATGGGCCAACAAGAAATCTTTTGTAAATAGTTTGGGTCAACAAAAAATGATTTGGGCACATAAGAAATGCTATGCGAGTTTTTTGGGCCTGTAAGAAATGTTGGTGCAAGTCTATAAATGGGCCACAAGTAAACTTTTTTACAATAAAAATCTAGAAAAAATCTTTATAATGTACGTACTTGTCACTGCATGAAAATGTCATATTCCAAAAATTATAAATAAATTGACTTCTTTTAATAAACCTAGTGTTTTCCACATTCTCTTTATTAAAAGAAGTCAATTTATTTATTTATTATCCCTAAAAATCGTAAAATTTGTTTTTTCTTAAAAAAAAAAAAAGAAAAAAAGTACTTCATTGATAAAATATTCGATGGTCTGCATGTACTGCCCTTGTTGACCCATATTTCCGCCAGGGGTCGTTAGTGGCGTTATCTCTCAAACAATATGGCGTCTGGCTTTTTCTTCGATGAAACATCCGATAATATTTGATTTTCTTAAATAAAAAAAAACTACTTGATCGATTTACGTAATTTTTCGAATATGACATTTTCATGCAGTGACAAGTACGTACATTATAAAGATTTTTTTCCAGATTTTTATTGTAAAAAAGATTACTTGTGGACCATTTATAGACTTGCACCAAAATGTTTTGTAAGTAGTTATATAAACGATTTGGGCCTGAAAAATGTCTTTAATTTGTGAGGATCTACACAAAATACTGTAAATGTTTTGGGCCTGCCAAAAATGTCAGTAAACATGAACATTTTCAATAATTTTTTCCCTCAATATGAATAATTTAAACACCAGTTCCTTTTTTTCCCACTTATCCTGAAGTCATGAATAATTATATGAAAAAAAAAAAATGGATTTGCACAATAATGCATCCTACTCTAATATTTTTTTAATCATTGGAATATTATATAGTAATCACAAAATTTTCAGATTGAAAAAAAAAACTTTGGAAAAAAAAACCCAACTTTTTATCAAGATTATTATGTAAGTTGAAATGATCTCCTGCTCCAAATTTGGAAAATTTATCAACAGGATTTTTTTGTTTAATATTTGTTGACATATAAAATAGAGGCATTATACTAAATGAACACAGTTCTGTAAAAGCTACTTAAAAAAAAAATTATTATTTCAAAATTTTGATGCTAAATCAATCATATTCTGAAGAATTAAAAATATTCAGTGTAATGACGGTGGACAATATGCTGTAAGTAGTTTAACCTTATGAGAAATATCCTGTATATGATTTGGGTCCATGATAAATGTCTTATAAGTAATTTGGGTGTATGAGAAATGTGTTGTTAGTGACTTGAGCCTCTGGGAAATACCCTGTAAGTGGTTTGGGCCTACAAAAAATGTTTTGTAATTTGTTTAGGCCTATCAGAAATGGACTATAAATAGTTTGGAACAAGAAATTGGTACTATTTGGATTGTTCAAACTACTGTTTCCATCTTGAGTATTATTTGCACAATGATTAGGGTGACCTCCTTCAGGTGTATCTTGTCAAACTCAGGAATCTGTATAGAATTTCAAACAGAACCCTTTATTTAATCCATGGAAATAGTATGCTCTTGTTCTATCAGCCATGATTGAGTAGAAGTCCTCAGTAATTCGTAATTGTATTCTGAGTATTGTCTTCAGTAAATATTGAACCTTCAACCTCCAGGAGGGTGTAATTTACAACTGAATCTTACCAAATACAGGGTGGAACGATAAATTTTTCACCCTAAAGAAAACAATACAACTTTACTTTAAAATTTTTCTTGAAAAAATCAATTCAGGTAACTTGATTATCTGACATCTATTCAATGTAGTTGTCTTCAGCCTCAATCACCGCCTTGATACAAGTTTGGAACTAGGAGCATGTCTTTTCCACGTGCCGGCAGGAGCTTGGTAAATACTCACCGGACGGTGGCGATCAGGCTGGCTTTGGTGTTGTAAGAGTTCATGTTGGTGATGTTCTCAACGTATGACCAAACGAAGTAGTCGAGCGAGTTCAGGTCAAGGGATGAGGGAGACCAGTGGGAAAAGGGTACAAAGTCGTAGCATTCTTTCTGAAGCCAAGCCTGGGTCTCTTTGGACTTGTGGGCTGGCGCTAAGCCCTGCTGTCACACCCAGGGTCTGCCAGCAGCCACTTAATTGCACCAGGGAATCACCACACTCTTCAGCACATCCAGGTACACTTTGGTGTTGTCTTTCAAACTGACTTTGAAGATGTGAGGTGGCATAATGTGGCCCTCACTTGAAACAACACCAAAGACCATAACCGTGGCCGGAAACTTCGTTGAGCTGTGCCTTCAAGTGTTGAACCATTCAGATTTGCATTTTGATGGTGCTGGCAATGGTCCTGTTATCATAACTTGGATTAGTAGAGAGCATGAGTTGTATAGCGGTGCATCTCCGATCTCGCTCATTGAACATTGTCCCACTTTCAGACATGATAGAAGGCTCCTATCACTCTTGGGATTTGTACACAACTGGCCAACTAGTAGATGATCTGCAAAAAAAAAACCCAAAAAAAAAACCCAAAATAAACAAAAACAGTTTTCATCAAACGGAAATGGAATCTTGTCGTCTTTTCTAGGGTGACAATTTTATCGTTCCACCCTGTACTTTATCTTCAGTATTAGTGACACTCAAAATACAATTGCAAATTATTTAGGACTTCTAACTAGTCACGGTTGATGAAACAAGAACATGCTACCCCCGTGGATTAAATAAAGGGTTCTATTTGAAATTGTGTGCAGATTCCTAAGTTTGATAGAATGATTCCATATTTTGAAAAGATACGCTTGGAGAAGGTCGAAGGTTACATCGATCAAAATGTTGTGCGAATAACACTCAAGATGAGAACAGTAATCTGAATTATTCAAATAATACAAATAATCCTCATCTCAAAAATTCAAAAAACGAAAATAAAATATTCTAAGCATGATTTGATCCTATGAGAAATGTTCTGTAGTTTGATCCTATAAAAAATGTTTGACAACTGATTTGGGCCTATAATGAATGTTCTGTGATTTGCACCTATAAAAAAATGTTATGTAAACAATTTGACCTAATTACAAATTTATTAAAAAGAAAATATGTTTTTTATAACCTGAACAATCGATAATATTCCAAAAAACTAAAAATATATACATTGAGATAGGGTAGGGGAATATGTTGTGTTTGTATAAAAACTTTACATAAAGATTCGACTTCGAGACTATCACGTTGCATCCGGGTGGCACTGTTTGAAATGTTCTTCGATTGCCTGCAGAGAATTACCCTTTAAGTGACACATCTTACACTTGGCATGGCGTTCTAAATGAAGATACAAGTGTTCTTTACGGTGGAAAGCCTTCTCGCATATGAAGCATCGATGCCGTTTCTCCCCGTGTAGCCACTTGTGACGCGATAGTGATGACCTGCAGCGGAAAAATGTACCACACGTCTGACACATGAGTTTACTGCCGGATACGTTGAGAGAGCGGTTGGAAATTTTGTTTGATGACCATTTTTTGTTTCCATTCGAGTTGGCGCCTGTTAGAAAAAAAAGACAAAAAAAACACGCAAATATGTAAATTTTCACAAGACTTTCCACACACAAACTAAATTTTAAAACACTTTCAGATTACAGACTGTATAACACTGCAAAATTAAAGTCTATGTAAATATTAGTATCAATATTTATAAGACAATCCTTTAGACTTTTCATGCAAGCTTTATAGTTTTCAATCTATCAAAAATTTTTATTTTTTTATTTTTCAATCCATCAAAATTTTTTATTTTTCAATCCATCAAAATTTTTTATTTTTTATTTTTCAATCCAAAATTTTTTATTTTTTATTTTTCAATCCATCAAAATTTTTTATTTTTTATTTTTCAATCCATCCAAATTTTTTATTTTTTATTTTTCAATCCATCCAAATTTTTTAATTTTTTATTTTTCAATCCAAAATTTTTTATTTTTTTTATTTTTCAATCAATCAAATTTTTTATTTTTTTATTTTTCAATCAATCAAAATTTTTTATTTTTTTATCAATCAAAATTTTTTATTTTCAATCAATCAAAATTTTTATTTTTCTATTTTTCAATCTATTAAAATTTTTTATATTTTTAGTTTTCAGTCTATCAAAATTTTTTATTTTTTTATTTTTCAATCAATCAAATTTTTTATTTTTTTATTTTTCAATCTATCAAATTTTTTATCTTTTTATTTTTCAATCAATCAAAATTTATGACGGACTATAATCATTATCTTGCTAAAAACATTTCCTCTGATGAGATGAGCCTGTTAGAAAAAAAAGACAAAAAAAACACGCAAATATGTAAATTTTCACAAGACTTTCCACACACAAACTAAATTTTAAAATACTTTCAGATTACAGACTGTATAACACTGCAAAATTAAAGTCTATGTAAATATTAGTATCAATATTTATAAGACAATCCTTTAGACTTTTCATGCAAGCTTTATAGTTTTCAATCTATCAAAAATTTTTATTTTTTTATTTTTCAATCTATTAAAATTTTTTTTTTTTTTTTTTCAATCAAAATTTTTTATTTTTTTATTTTTCAATCAAAATTTTTTATATTTTTAGTTTTCAATCTATCAAAATTTTTTTTTTTATTTTTCAATCAATCAAAATTTTTTATTTTTTTAGTTTTCAATCTATCAAAATTTTTTATTTTTTTATTTTTCAATCTATCAAAATTTTTTATTTTTTTATTTTTCAATCTATCAAAATTTTTTATTTTTTTATTTTTCAATCAATCAAATTTTTTATTTTTTTATTTTTCAATCTATCAAAATTTTTTATTTTTTTATTTTTCAAGCAATCAATTTTTTATTTTTTTATTTTTCAAGCAATCAATTTTTTATTTTTTTATTTTTCAATCTATCAAATTTTTTATATTTTTATTTTTCAATCAATCAAAATTTTTTATTTTTCAATCAATCAAAATTTTTTATTTTTTTATTTTTCAATCAATCAAAATTTTTTATTTTTTTATTTTTCAATCAATCAAAATTTTTTATTTTTTTATTTTTCAATCAATCAAATTTTTTATTTTTTATTTTTCAATCAATCAAAATTTTTTATTTTTCAATCAATCAAAATTTTTATTTTTTCAATCAATCAAAATTTTTATTTTTCAATCAATCAAAATTTTTATTTTTTCAATCAATCAAAATTTTTATTTTTTCAATCAATCAAAATTTTTAAAATAATATAAAAAAAATAATATAAAAAATTTTGATTGATTGAAAAATTAATTTTCAATCAATCAAAATTTTTTATATTTTTAGTTTTCAATCTATCAAAATTTTTTATTTTTCAATCTATCAAATTTTTTATTTTTTTATTTTTCAATCTATCAAATTTTTTATTTTTTTATTTTTCAATCAATCAAAATTTATGACGGACTATAATCATTATCTTGCTAAAAACATTTCCTCTGATGAGATGAGCCATTTACTGAAAATCCATGGATTAAGGAAAAAAACTTAATTTTTGTATTCCTAGCTGAATAATAAATTTGTCGTAAATTTTTTAATTTACAGAATTTAATTCCAATTTCCTGTTTTTCGAAATTTCCTACCTGAATCTTTCTGATTTCACATCAACTAACAAGATTATTCTAAGGATTTTGGATTTTACTATAACTGTACAAACATTTTCTAGATTTATGAGGATTGTATAAAGACTTGATGCTCCCCAAATTTTTACCTTGTTAGATTTAAAAAAATGTTTTTTTTTACACGGTAGCCACCACTTATCAAGGCCCAGAAGTAACTCGGGAATAAGGGTTATTGAGTGTACAGTGGGATACTATCCTAGTAATCATTAGTAATGGAGATTTGATAAAGTGTCTTACTTAAGGGAGTGGTTTATCAGGAATTTGTTTATGTTGGACTTGAAGACATCCAAGTTGTCGTCAGGTGGGAAACAGGCAAACGGAAGAGAGTTCCACAGGCATGTAGTTCTAAGAAAGAAGCTTTGTTCATGGAATCTACGTTTTGATTTAGGCACAGATAAAGAATGGGGAAAATTATTGACAGTGGTTCCAGCTAGACAGGTGTTTTTTGTGAAAGACTGGCGAGAGGGGGGGGCGTAAACAGTCGTAACTGTTTGTAAACAGTTACCATATTCTTCACCTTGGAACCTTTATCAGTTTATTTTATTTTATATTATTGTATTTTATTTTATATAATTTTATTTTATATTATTGTATTTCATTTTATTTTATATTATTTTATATTATATTATTTTATATTATATTATCTTATCTAATTTTATATTATTTTATTTTATATTATTTTATTTTATATTATCTTATTTTATTTTATATCATTTTATTTTATATTATATTATTTTATATCATATTATTTTATTTTATATTATTTATATTATTTTATTTTATATTATTTCATATTATTTTATTTTATATTATTTATATTATTTTATTTTATATTATTTCATATTATTTTATTTTATATTATATTATATTATTTTATATTATTTTATATTATATTATATTATTTTATTTTATATTATTTTATATTATATTATTTTATATTATTTTACTTTATATTATTTTACTTTATATTATTTTATTTTATATTATTTTATTTTATATTATTTTATTTTATATTATATAATTTTATATTATTTTATTTTATATTATATTATTTCATATTATTTTATATTATTTTATATTATATTATTTTATATTATTTTATTTTTAACTTATTCGAAACATTTTTCTAATTGTATATTTTTCACTTTCAGATCGTTTTGTTATTATTTATCTATTTATATATGTATTTACGTATCCTCTATTAACTGTTTCTATTTACTCCCTTTTCTTTTCCACTTTCTCTTCTACCTTCCCTATTTTTTTCTTTATTCTTTTACCATTGGCTCTCTTTTAATGGTCCCGATTATTTCATAGTGTCCTATTTATTTTTAAATATTATATATACTACCCTTCCAATTCACCCTTATATATTATTATATTGTACCTAATTTTAATGACTTTTTACCATTTTATCCTATTCCTTCATTATTATATCATTTTTAAATGTCATTAACTCAGTTTTTTTTTTTTCGCTATTTGTATTTTGTATAATTCTGGTCCTTCCCCTCTTCTGATGAGAAGCATTTAGTTTTGACATGCCATGGCCTAAAGAGGTTTTTTTTTTAAAATTTTCCCTGAACATTTCCTTATTGTTTTGATGATATAATAAAGTTATATATAACTTTTATTTCTCCATTTTTCATTTAATATATATATATATATAATATAAAGCTGAGCGTCTGTGTGTGTGTGTCTGGTCACAACTATATGGTTGACTATTATAGAAAACTGATCACATACAATGATAGATGTATCGAGACACAGGAGTGGGTATGGTTGATCTGGCATGAAGATGATTCATTAAAATTGCGGGGTCTGCGTACGCGCCTGGTCCACAAAGTATGGAAATAAAAAATTTGAAAATAAAAAAAAACGTTTACAAGTGTTTTTCATATAGATGTACATAATAATACTTTGATAAGTATGTTTTAACTTAAATAGAGATGGTATAATAAAATTGTGGGGTCTGCGTTCACGCCTGGCCTCCATAGAATGGAAATAGGCACAAACTTTAATAAAGACTTTTCATATCTATCTGCGTAAGTATACTTTGATAATTATGTTTCAGTTTGAAGAAATATGGTATGATAAAATTATGGGGTGTTCGTTCGCGCCTGACCTCCATAGAATGGAAATATGTCACAAAATTTAAAAAGGTTTTTTAATATAGATCCACAGAATATTGTGATAAGTGTTTCAGTGTGAACAGTTATGGTATAATAAATCATGGGGTTTATCTATTTTATTTTTACTTTCATCATATTTTGCTTTGGTTTTGATACCCCCAAATTCGAAGCTATCTCTTTACAACCCTTCCTTTTCATAACCTATCATAATTTCATAAATCAGAGTCCATTTTCTGTAGGCTGTTTTTGAACCCAGCCAACGACGGGTACTTTTGCTAGTGTATATATATATACACACACATATATCATAAAACAAAATGTTGTAGAGACAAAAAAAGACAAAAAGGAAAACAATTAAACACGAGAAGCTAGAAAAATCAAATGAGAGATTGACCAGTTTCATTTGGATCAATCAAGATTTTTAGAAAAAAAAAAATGGAGATTTGAAATTTATTGAAAAATGCGAAATTTGTAGGAAAGATGTGAAATAGGAAGTTTGCGGCCTGTACATAACTATTGGCAAAAGATAATTGAGAAAAGGGAAGAGAAGAAACGGAAAAACAAAAATTAAAATTTTATATACTTAATTAGTAGGATCCATAACTTGGGAAGACTGAAGAAACCAAGAAACTCCTATTTCCACTATTTATTTATTTTTTTTGGGGGGAGGGGCATACTTGCTAACTTGTTTGCTTGACCATATACGACATGAATATAATTTATTATTGTTGTACAATATTTGTTATGGCCGTGTCTTCTAATTTAATTTTTGGTTACATTCGATTACAATAATATATGCTAACAGGTTTGAGATATGATGTTGGGTATTATATTGTACAGAACAATCACATTAACACACTAGTTCTCCTCAGATCATCAAAGTTAAGCAAGCTGAGTCCGGCCAATACCAGATGGGACTTCCAAAGGCGGCGAAAAGGGAGATAAGTATATCCCCTGTATTCACACTCTTCAAGGTATTCACATTTCCCCCAATTTTCTGTAAAAATTACTTTTAGCAATAATTTTTGTAGGTTAGGATAGTCTTCCTACCTTCCTACCTTTTAGTGATAAAAATCTCATGGAGTTTACCGAACTCGATCATTTCGACTACGGTCGCAAAATGACGATTATTTATGGTTGCATTTTTTTTAAAGCTTTGAATTATTAATTTTATTTGCTCATCAAATGTATATCTTGAAATTAGAAAAAAAAAGGCCATAAAAAATATTGTACACAGATACATATCCCCAATTGACAATAATAATAAAATTAGATTCATGTCATATATGGTCAAGTTAACAAGTACCCTCCCCATCACAAAAAAGTAAATAGTGGAAGTAGGAATTTCTTGGTTTCCTGAAATTTCCTGAGCAACGCCGAGACACAGATCACACTAAGTATATAGAATCTTATAAAAAAAAGTACCAGTTTGCAGTTTTTTTATTTTACATGTAAACTTAGATTATTTGTATTATTTGGATTCTTTGTTCTCATCTTGAGTATTATTTTCATAATGTTTTGGTCGATGTGTCCTCTGACTTTCTTCAAGTGTAACTTGTCGAACTCAGTAATCTTTTCATCGAACTTCGGAATCAGTACGGAATTTTAAACGGAAACCTTTATTTAATCCATACGAGTAACATGCTTCCGTTCTGTCAGCCATGATATAGTGGATAAAATAAAATTCAGGGTACTTGTTAAGATAGAGTTGAAAAATCGATTTTTTTAAATATGAAATTTTAAGTAAAAAACAACTGTACTTACTTGTCATGTCGAAAATAGTAATATATCCAAAAATTACAAAATTTCATTGAGTAGAACAACTACTTTTGTGTTTTTATTAAAAAAAAAAGTCCATCGCTATGGTCTGAAACAGTATGTCAGTCATTATTCGCAATCTTCAATATGTTCACATCCCCTATATTCACAATCTTCAAGGTGTTCACATCTGGGGAAAATGCAATTTCCTTCAATTTTCTGTAAAAATTACTTTTAACAATAAATAATTTTCTACTCGAATTTTTGTGATTTTGGGATATATTACTACTTTCAACATGACAAGTATGTAATATTTTTGCTTAAATAAACAACATCTATATATCTATAAAAGTGAAAATGTTTGTGTGTGTGTCTGCGTACACAATTCTCTACCAAATAACTCTGTCAATTTTCGGTCTAGAGAATCGAGATTTGACATAAGGAGTATCGAGATTTGAGAAAATCTTTTTAATGAGTTTTCAGTCAGAAATTTGACCTTTGAAAACTCATCTGCCAATTTTGGGTCTAAACACTTGAAATTTTAAATGTAGGTTACTTGGATATGGATTAAACTTTTTAATTTGATTTAAGCCCAAAAAATTAAATGTTAAGGGATTAAAATTGGGGTCAAAGTTTAAAAAAATTTGACCTCTGTGATCTCCACAAAATTACTCAGCCAATTTCTGGTCTAAACATTTGAAATTTTAGATAAAGGGTATTCAGAGATAGGGCAAGCTTTTTAATCAGTTTGGGTAGAAAATTTAAGCTGCCAAGGAGTCAAAGTTAAAAAAATTTGACCTTTGCTGTGTCTAGCAAACTACTCAGCCAATTTTGGGTCTAAGCATTTGAAATTTATACATAACGGGCATTCAGATATGCGGCCAGCATTTTAATCAGATTTGGAGTGAAAATTTGGCTGTCAAAGTTGAAAGAGTTGACCTTTGTAGATTCTACCAAATTCCTCTGCAAATTTTGGGTCTAAAGACTTGAAATTTTAGATGTAGGTAACTTGGACATGGGTAAAACATTTTATTTTGATTTGAGACCAAAATAACAAATGTTAAGGGGTCAAAATTGGGGTCAATGTTAAAAAATTGACTTCTGCAGTCTCTACAAAGTTACTCCGACAAATTTTGGTCTAAACATTTGAAATCTTACATAAAGTGTATTCACACGTAGGGCAAGAGGGCCCGAGCAAAGCCAGGCTGAACTGCTAGAATTAAAAAAAAAATTGATCCATCAACTTTCTTAACAAGCATCGAATTCAGTTGTAAATTACATTAGGTTGAAGGTTCAATCCTCAGTGCGGTATCACTCAAATTGCAATTGTGAATTACCTAGAACTCCTACCCATTCATGGCTGACAAAACGAGAGATGCTACCCTTATGGATTAAATAAAGGATTCTGTTTGAAATTCTATGCAGATTCAAGAGTTCGACAAGATACACCCAAAACGTTGTGAAAATAATATTCACAATGAGAACAGTAGTATATTATAAATTATCAATCTGCATCTCAAAAATTCAGAAACACAAACTTAGATAAGACGATAATGAGGCTCACCTTTCCGTCGACTTGTATTCGGCAACTTGAAAGACGAAACATTCTGTACAAGTATTCTGTCGTTAAATTCCTGAGACATGTCCGAAGTTGACGAGAGATGCATATTTCGTGCATTATTAATTTCCTGTTCAGATTGTGTGGGCGTGTGCGACGTCTGTAAGGGAAGCATTATATTGTTGGTGTCATTAGGATCACTTGCGTCCATGTGAATCGTGGTTATCTGTCCTTTTGGGAGATGAATAATATCTTCAGAACTTGAGAGACGGTTACGAGAGATGCCGGTCATGGCACCATTCTGGTCTTGGCTAACTCTAAGGAAAGATTCGTTATTGTTACTCATAGAAATCTGATCGTTAAGAATAACAAGATTGTCGGGCGATGGTGGCTCGATTTTTATCTCCGGCTCATCGGTTAAATCGATGCTGGTATTATTGAATTCGGAGGAAGGCGCCATCGGTTCAACAGTTTGATAGTTTGATCGTGAGGCAACAGTTTGTAAGTTATGTGTTTGTAAGTCAATCTCATTGACGAGTTGGTTTCGATGTTCTTGGGAATCCATCGTCATTAATGTCGTTACAATTTCTTCATTTCTGTTGTCGTTGTTGTGTATGATGTGAGAAGACGTTGCAAAATCATTTACAGATGCATTTCCAGATGTAGCCGAATTCATGACAGATGTTGATAACAGACTGTCAGCATTTGAAGTAGATTGGCTCTGGTAGGTTTGTGCCTGGGAAGAAATTGTAAACTGCTTAGTGATCGGCGCCAGCTGGGATTGGTCGGTAACATGGAATTCCAAAGTTTCCTGATTTTCCTTGTAGGGCATATTTGGGGGTTTGCTGGTCTGCGAGAGGACATTGTCGGAGAGCCAATGTAGAGTGGGGAGACCAGATTGATCTAAAGAAATACAAGAAAGAAAAATAGAGTGTAATAGTTACTAAAAGAGCCGGTTCTTGTCCAAAATCTCCCCCTCCCCCATATTACAAAATAAAAATAAAGAAAAATCTATATGATGTATCCATGACAAAGTAAAAATATCATATTCCAAAAATCACATAAATTGATCAAGTAGTTTTATTTTTATATAAAAAAAACAGTTTTAAATGATTAATGGGAATTTGTAAGCATCACAGCATAAATCTTGCATTAAATCAAGTGTAATGATTACTGAAAGGACAGGTTCTTGTTCAGAATTCCCTCTATATTACAAAACAAAAATATAGAAAGATCTTTATGATGTATGTACTCATGATGAAACAAAAATATCATATTTCAAAAATCACCTAAATTGATCAAATAGTTTTTGTTTTATAAAAAAGATCATTTTTAAGTGATTAATCAGAATTCATATGCATTACAACATAAATCTTGCATGTTTGAATTATTGTTGAGTTATTGCCCTTTGTTTCTTGAGATTGTTTTCAAAATGGCGGGCAAAACAGTTGCGCTTTGGTTACTCATAAAATTTGATTTTTTTTAAATAAAAATAAAACTATTTGATCAATCTACATAGTTTTTGGAATATGATATTTTCGTTTTGTCGCAACAACGTACATCATACAGTTCCTTTGTTATATAATGGGTCCGAACCCATTACAAAGGAAAATTACTCCAGGAAAATGCCTAATTCGGATCATTACATTGTGATGTGGATTACCCAAAATACAGTTTGGATCATTTTACCACAATGTTTCAAGGACATTCACTTTGGATTTTACCATTCAATTTGGATGTGAATTTTTATATCCTTTTCTTTAACTTTCCTTACTCTATAACTTTTAATTACTCATTCAATTTTTCATAATTATTTTCCATGTCTCACTGACTTTAGCAAATAAGGTGTAAACTATTTGCTAATATTTTCTTCTCTGAAGAGATGGTAGACATCGAAATCCTATAGGATAAGGAGTTAAAATATTTCTAATGTATATTTTGTCTTACATAGAACAATAAAAATCTTTGATCTGAAACTCAAACATTTCACTTCATAAATTTTTTAAATTCATTGAATGACTAAAATTATATATATATATATATATATATATATATATACTTGTTTATTGTTATATAAACATGCTCACATCCCGCTGCTACAAATAACCACTTGTTTCAATCAAACAACAGATATCATCAGGCAGCGACTTGACTATTCAAAAGTTCAATGAATAATGATTATTCATTGAACTTTTGAATAGTCAAGTCGCTGCCTGATGATATCTGTTGTTTGATTGAAACAAGTGGCTATTTGTAGCAGCGGGATGTGAGCATGTTTATATAACAATAAACAAGTATTATCAGCTCTTTTTATTGAGCACTATCTAACAACCTCGTTGAATTCATTAGTCCATTACTTTTGAATATAAAAAAACCCGAGTATATATATATATATATATATATATATATATATTGATTTTGTTGTTGTTTCTTCTTATGAAACAGATTTTTAATTTAATTATAATTTAAATTTTAAATTATCAATCACATTACTAAATATATATATATATATATATATATATATATATATACACACACTGGATGTTTTCCACAAAAGCTGTCTACGCTCCATATGTGGTCTTAGCCTCCGCGACAAGGTATCAAATGCCGAATTATTCACAAAATGCAAAATATCTGGCATTGAATTATTCCTTATTCAATCGCAATTGCGGTAGACTGGTCATGTATTGAGGATGCCCGATGACAGAATTCCAAAAATTGCGATGTACAGTCAATTTGAGGGTGGTAAAAGAATTGTCGGACGTCCTTGGCTTAGGTATAAGGACAAGTTGAAGAGTAACTTGTCTGCAGTGAACATACCATACAGGAGTCTTGAAGATGAGGTGAATGACCGAAAAGGATGGAGATCAAGGTGTTTTGAAGGTCTCCAGAGGTTTCAATCTGAAAGCTTAAGGCAACTGAAAGAAAACAGAGTAAGAGCAAAACGACTAGCAGCCGCACCAATATCTGCAGCGTTAAATCCACATTCATGTTCTATTTGTTGCCTTGTTTGCAAGTCCCTTGCTGGACTAAAAAGTCATCAGAGGCAAAAGCATAAATGAGTTTTATAAATATGGGTTGTCCGAACCTCATACGTCGAAATCGACGGGAGAGTCCATCATGCACACACACACATCCTTTCTACTGCTATATACATATAGTCTTTCTTTATCTCATTTCTAAGCCAATGTTCTTATGCTTTTTTTTTGCAGATATATAAACCTGGCCTTTTCTCCTCTTCTGATGAGAAGCATGTGGCTTCGGAATACCATGGCCGAGAGAAGTTTTTTTTCCTTATTGATCTGATGATGTAATAAAGTTTTATTTGACTTTGAATTCTCATCTTTTATTTCTTATGTTAACTGCTCCACTTAACTATGTAGAGCTTTTACTATCTGGATAGGTTTGCTTTGCTTAAAGATCATTTGTATCTTTAGCAATTTTATTTATTACACGCACACGTGTGCAAAAGAAAAATGTCCACAGAAAGAACACAAATTTTGGCACTTTAAATTATTATAACTTTTGAACAACTGATGGGATTTGCATAATTTAATCGGTTTGAAGATTCTTTTACACGGCTCCTCACTCCTGATCTGAGATGGAACACACACATCAAATTTATTGCCAAGATCGCTGAAAAAAAAATGGTTGGATCATTCTACTGCTCTAGCAGGTTCTCACTGGCGATGCAGTCTACTATCTGTATAAGAACCAAGTACATCCTAAAATTGAGTATTGTTGCCACATCTGGGCAGGAGCTGCTCGGCGCACCCTACCTTGTCTTGATAGAGTTCAAAACCAGCTTCAAAATCTAGTAGGTGATTCCCTGCAACATCTTTCCCATAGAAGAGACGTTCCGAGCCTGTCTCTACTTTATCGTTATTTTCATGGCAAGTGCTTGTATAAGCTCTAAACTATGGTCCTCCCTTGCCAAACTTTCACAAAACACACAACTAGCTACAACCACTATCAACAATTTCCCCTATCTATTCCTAAATCTAAATGCAGATTCTATGAACAAAACGTCTTTACTGCCCACCAGTAGAACACTGTTCCACTGGCCTGCTTCCCAGTCAATTACAATATTGTAACCTTCAAGTCCAATGTAAACAAATTCTTGTTGAACCGTCATCTTAAATAATCTAAATTCTACCCAATCTACACCATTAATGATTACTACCAGGGCTAAGACAACAGCATATTCTTTTCATTGTTTTGACTCTTGAGTGTGTATCCATTTTTTTTTTTTTTTTTTTTTTTTTTTACATGGGTGTCACCACTTATCAAGGCCCAGAGACCACTCGAGGATAAGGGTTAATAGGTATACATTAATCATTGTGATTTTAGCATAGTAAACAGTGGGAATTTTGTAACTTGGATTACTTAGGGGGACGATTCAATTAGAACTTGTTCACATTGGACGTTTTCTTTTTTTTTTTTTTTTCATAGGTATCAACACATTATCAAGGCCAAAAGGCCACTCAAGGATAAGGGTTAAAGAGTGTACAGTAGAAATTGGACAATATAATAATCATTAGTAATGAAAATTTGTTAAATTTGATAACTTATATGGAACGGCTCATCAAGAACTTATTTACATTAGACTTGAACACAACCATATTGTAGTCAGCTGGAAAGCAGGAAAACAGAAGACAATTCCACAGGCGTGCAGTTCTAATAAAAAAGCTTTGTTCATGAAATCTACGTTTAGGTTTAGGCACAGATAAAGAGTGGGGGGAATTATTGATAGTGTTTACAGCTAGACGAGTGTTTCTTGTGAAAGTTTGGCGAGGGGGGACCATAGATTGAAGCTCAGTCGAACACTTTCCATGAAAATAGCGATACATCAGAGACAAACTCGCAACATCTCTTCTATGAGATAGAGGTTGCAAGGAAGAGAAAAGGACATCTCCTACGAGGCTACGAAGTCTATTTTGAACTCTATCAAGGCAGGACAAGTCCTTTCTAGCAGCTCCTGCCCAGATGTGGCAACAGTATTCCATCCTTGGACGTACCTGGCTCTTATATAGATAGAGAATTGCATCAGCAGTGAGATATCTACTGGATCGATAGAAAGATCCCACCATTTTTCCAGCGGCCTTGGCAACAGATTTGATGTACGTGTTCCATTTAAGATCAGGAGTAATGGTCAAGCCTAGAAGCTTGTCAAAACTTGAGGCCTCCTGAAGACGAGAGCCATTCATTTCAATTGATGCCAGATGGGGATCAGAATGTTGATGATGTAAAGAGAGAAGCTTGGTTTTAGATGCATTAAAAGTAACCAGCCACTCCTTTCCCCATTGTACTACATGCTCAAGATCAGAGGAGAGAGAATTGGAGAGAACTTGGTCGTTTACTGTCTTAGATGTGCTACCATAAATGGTAGTGTCGTCAGCATAAATGTCTACGAATGATGTAAGGATGTGATTTGGAAGATCATTAATGTATCTAGAATGATGTGGTTCTCGGTTGATTAACTGTGTTGGATATATACTCAAGAGTCAAAACAATGAAAAGAATACGCTTTTGTCATAGCCCTAATGATTACTACACTACCATCTTACATTCATTAACCCTTATCCTCGAGTGGCCTTCGGGTCTTGATAAGTAGTGAGTCCCTTGTTTAAAAAAAGCTCTTTTCATTCAAGTTGGTAAAAGAAAGCAATTAATTAAAAAGAAAAATTCAATTTGTAATGCTACATTGCTACATGCTAAGACACTAGCTACAAGATCCGAACAACACTTACCCGTATCCAACAAGTAGCATGTGTTGTTTTTATTATGCACTAGCGAGGGGTACCCGGCGTTGCCCGGGTGTTTTTTGGGGTATGTGAAAAAAACCCGAAAATATGAAAAAAAAAAAAAAACAGGTGCCCGTGAAAAAAAAAAAAACGAAGCCTTCACGACGCGCAGTTGGAAAATAGTAAAGAGTCAAAAAAAAAAAAAACAGGTGCGCGTTTTTGATTGACGTGACGGCGATAGGTATTCAGCAGTAAGCATTTTGTGCGGGACAGTTTTGAATGAGGTGAATAAATCGGTTTGTTTGTTTTTAAAAACCCGCTCCCTGTTTATTAGGAGGTGCGAAATGAAAGCTACAGTCTGATATGACGAAGTCGACATTGAACAAACGTTACTTAGCTCTCTTGAGACAACTGGTTTTCGGCCTGTGATTAGAGTCGAGTTTCGCTTTTTTTTTATACCGAAAACCGAATGTAACGCGTGCTGATGCGGGAAATGTGGAATAATTAACGTTTGAAAGTCAATAAAATTAAATAGACAGGCGAGCTCCGTGGGTAACTCTGAGATATTACAATTTATAGATGATATAAAAAGTTTTAAGAAGTTGTGAACCGAGCAAGCGCTTCTCTGAAAGAAGCCTTTTGTGGACATCGAGGAAAAGCATACATACATACATACATTTTCACTTTTATATATATAGATATAGATGTAAATTGTGAACTATAATTTTGTGCTCTGCAACATTAGCATCTTGATACAGACAATAAGTAAATAAAGAAAATGAAATAAAACAACACAGTGAAATTAGGCGGAGATGTAGGTATATCTCGCCATAAGAACACGAATAAAGAAGCACCTCACGTCATCTACAAACCCACACATCAGTTGACCATCTCCGTGGAGATGTTTCTACTTACCGAGAATCATGTGACCAAGCACTTTGTATTCAGCCACTTTAAGATCCAACCAGATCATGAAATGAGATAGGATCCACGGTTGGACCTTTTGCACCATCAAGGTGAAGGATTCCTTCATTCCCATCAGGTCGGCAGACATCTTGGATGACTTTGGAGGCAGCGACTTGCTTCTTGGGTGAAACAACTCTATACAAAAAAACAGAAACAGACATTTCATTCAGATTAAGGAAGTAGTTACCATAGTAACAAACTACTTGTAAAATTTTCGTCTAATTGTTGCATAAGAAGAGCCGTGTTTTTATCTTTTCTTTTTGGTTCTCTGCGTCAATCTACTCATCTCATTAATTAGCAATACCACACCATTTTTTTCTTTTGATCGAATAAATTCAAATCAAGCATTATTGAAAAGAGCATAAAAAAACAGAAATAATATCTTTAGTTTTTTTTTTTAAATCGACCCATTAGAACTGGAATTATGACCATTCAAATTATCAAAAAATGTGTGGTTAACTGGATACTTTGCCTTAAGCCAGTCCTATTCAAATACATACAAGTTTGTGATTGAAAATGTTAGAAAATCTACACAATTTTCAGACAAACCCATTTTTAAAAAACTTCAGATCTTAAGGTATTTGGATGAAATTTTGAACATATCATAATGCCATGAAGGTTCAGCTGGCTGTATTTACGACCATCTCACTTTGGAAACTTATGGACTAATTAGCATATTTCAGTTTCATTTTAACGGCTTTAAATAGAAACATCATAAAAACAGCTAAGAAAAACAGTAAGGAAGGCTTTATCATCATAGGAAGTATTATTCTGATGGACATTATCATTTGTGATTATCAAATCATGAAAAATCCAATGTGGCGACCGGGAAATCCAAAAATGGTCACTGTGACACGATTCAAAAAAATTAACAAAATATACAAAATATGGCTTGTAGTATATCAAATTAAAGGAAATTTTGAACAGATTACAATTATGTTTTCAAGTACATTAAACTAATTAACATAATTAAGTTTCATTTTAATGGCTTTAACCATTCTCGGGTGGCTTTTGGCCTAGATAAATGGCGACTCATTAGTAAATAAGCATTTTTTTTCTTAATCCCTATAAACCAGCGGTTTGTCAAATTTAATGACTTTCTCAGTATTTATCAAAAATACAACATATTTTGAAATACTGTACATATATATATATATATATATCTATACTCCTATAAATTCCTAATTTTTGTGTGTGTATTGATATTCATATTAAAAGCCCTCTTCTTTTTATTTAAAACGAAAATACAACTTTCTTATATATGGCTTGTGGAATTGTGGAATTGCATTCACTAGCAAAAGATCTAGCCTATTTGCATATTCTTTTAAACATCCATTTTAATTAATTCCCTATTATTTTATTCCGTTTTCTTATGGGATGCTCATCTTTAGTTAACTATTACATGTAATTATATTCACGTAGATATTCTACATGATTTATACTTGTAAAATATTCGCGTAAAAAGTGCATAGTAAACACAAAGCTGTTTCCATATATATTTATGTATATGTATATATTTTTGTTTTAAAAATTTTGCCTACCAAACTCCTCCTAGAGGTTTTGGTCTACAGACAGGAAACTTCATATATAAGGTATTTGAATCCATGCGAAACTTTATATTTGGGTTTTATCCAGGAATTTGGATATATTTGGGTTTTATGCAGGAAAAATCGGTGCAAAAGTGTGAAAATTAAACAAAAAGAAATTTGCCAGGTGAATGGCGAACACTGGCATTACTAATGCATAACGTAGTTGATATTAGTTCATGATTTAATTTTAACCTTTTATCGTAAATGTCTTCATAGCCCAGTCGTCGAAGACAGAGACAAGAATAAATCGTTTTTTTTTTTTTTTAAACTTTTTTAATCGTTACTACGTATTGCGTTCAGTCTATCTATATCTATCTATACTCCTATAAATTCGTTTTCCTTTTGTACGTATTGATATTCATATCAAAAACCCTCTTTTCTATTAGTATTTATTTGCTTTCCCACCAAAGCAAAATGTGACACAAGGTCGTTTTTAATGTGGGGTTAAATCAGCTTCCCGAAAAAAAAAAAAGGGGGAAAAGCGGCACTCTGGTTGGGACCAAAAATAATAATTGTCCTAGTATAGAGGGTTTCCCCTCCATTGAACTTTTTTTTATACTTTTTAAATCATTACTATATATAGTATCCAATCCATCTATCATTCTATCTATCTATCTATAAAAGTGAAAATGTCTGTCTGTCTTTTCACAATGGTAGTTAAGGAAGACTATTATACAGAAAGGCATTACTTTACATATTCACAGTTTTTAATATATACATATGCACATAACCTTATAAACAGTACATATGGCCTGAGCAAAGGCAGGCGGAACTGCAAGTATATCTATAAAATGAACGTGTCTGTGTATGTGTGTGTACATTTCCCTATGCAATAACTTTGTCAATTTTTAGTCTACAGACTCGAAATTTTATATACAGAGCACTGAGATTTGGGAAAATCTATGTGATCAGTTTCGGCCAGAAATCTCATTGTTAAGGGATCAAAGTTCAACGATTTGACCTTTGAGAACTCTACCAAACTCCTCTGAAAATTTTGGGTCTAAACCTTTGAAATTTTAGATATAATTTCCTTGGACATGGACCTAACTTAATAACTTTATTTGAGCCCCAAACAATAAATGTTAAGAGGTCATAATAGGGGTCAAAGTGAAAAAAAAGTTTGACCACGGCGGTCTCTACCAAATTACTCAGACAATTTCTGGTCTAAACATTTGAAATTTTACATAAAGGGTATTCAGAGATAGGGCATGCTTTTTTATCGGTTTTGGTCGAAAATTTTTAGTTACCAATGTATGTATGTATGTTTGCATGTCTGCCCAACACTTTGGACAGAAGCGACAGATTTTCTCAAGATAAGTATCGTTTGTAAGGTGGACCTTTCAGACGACAAATATCGAAAAATTGGTTAAAAACATTAATATCTTCACCTTAAACTGGGCACTTTTTTACAGGGAGGGGGTCGCTTTTTTCGCCGATATTTTTGAAAGTCATCTTCTCCTTTGTCTAGCCTTAATATTAAAAATATCACTTCCGGTTTGGCGGTGGGCATAACAGCATAGACGTCAGTTTTTTTCCCGTTCTTTTCCTCCGTTGAGGTACGGGTTCGAACCTGCCTTCCTACTACCACTTTTTTTTTTTTTTTGCTCAACATCCATTTGTTGTCATTTTAAAGCCGAGTATTGAGGCGGAAAAAAAAAAAAAAATTAATAAAATACTACTGAACCAAATTATTATACAACAGCTATGTTAAAGTAATATTGTTTGGCACTTCTACACTATTGGGGCGAGATTTTGTAGTTGATAAATGGAGTTTTCAGATGAAAAACAATGGTTTCAACAGATTTTTTTGTCAATTCTAATAAGTTACAATGGTAGCTTCCAAATTATGCAGTCGGAATTACCTAAATATTACTGAATTATTAAAAAAAAAACAACTTTAATCGTGGTAGCAGGTGAAAAATTGCTGCCATCTTGTTTAAATCGAAACGGAAAATTACCTGCCTTTTGAACTCTCCTGTGTTTTACGATCGTTTTCATCAAATTCTAGTTTTTATTTTCTTCAATAAATAATTTTCTACCTTATCGATTTTCGTAATTTTTGGATATAATCATCTTAAAAATAGGAGAATTACGTAGATACCATTGTTTTCAGTGTAGAAGCACCTATTGCTTTCATCTCTTTTCATAAAATTATTCGATGTAAATATCTCTCCAAACTTTTGATATTTTAATGAACTGAGGATTTACCAATCATTTTAAAGCCAGAAATAAATTTCTGTTATACTTGTGAGAAAATAAAAATAAAAATAAAAAAAAGAAGATTGCTTACTTGGTGGCGCCGGCCTCGAGGGCGGAATTCTAATCTGAGTGGTTGAGAGGACGAGTCTCTTATAGACTTGGAGGAGTAGGGGGGGAGGCACAATTCTTCTGTTATAAAAGAATTGTGTCTCTGACTAGTAGTACCTGTTAATGACTTACTGGTGAACGGTTGGCACAACTTAGTTACTCGCTGCTCGCCGTACTACAATACTTGTTACTCGACCCAGTAGGGGGGGGGGTCGCATAGGGCATCCTTTGCAACCCCTCGGAGCTTACGCTATCACCGGGTAATCTACTTTACCCTCTAAATAGTTTTTTTTCTCCACATACTGTAGTGGTTTTGGTTTACTCCTGATTTTGCTGACAATAAAAGGACTAATTAATCCACCTTGTTAATGTGCTGTCTAATTTGTGCGGATTTGTTTTTAATTTTGCAAATTAATTTATTTTCTAAAATTCCGATACTTCTACAGTTTACGAAGCGTGCTATTCTTTTTTTTTTTTTTTTTTTTTTTAAGATAGGATTTTCAAGTTAAATTCAATTTTTACGGTATCTTTTGTTTAGGTGGAAGTATAGAATAGTTAACACAACACACCCCTCCCACGTTAAAAACGGATTTCTAAATAATGACATTATTATTTCGGCACGTCAGGTAAATATAGAAGTATCAAAATCCCTTACATCGTCCGCAAAATCAGACAAAACTAATTGATCAAATTCTTCAATATAACCATTTTCTATTGAAAAGTTTTAATTCTTGTAAATTCCTTTCATATTTATTTAGTTCAACTATTAAACAATAAATGAAATCGTTGACTCTTTTGCGAAAAAAAAAAAAAAAAACGGCTGCTTATGCAGAGAAGGGACCGTGCTATTTTAAAAAGTATTTTCAAGTTAAATTCAAGTTTTATGGTATTTTTTGTTCATCATTGTTAGATGAAAGCACAGAATAGTTACAAAACACCCTCACCTGTGTTAAGAATGGGTTTCTAAATAATAACGTAATTATTTCAACACGATACCTGCTCGACATGTATACGAAAACAAAAATGCATTCTGGTGAATTTAATTTCGTAATTTATAATATTTTTAGACACAAATGGACACAAACTTTTAATAATTATATTAACTTAACACTAACATATTAATTTCCTTCACTTGCTTAATGCCGTGAATAATTTTAATTTACATTATAGTTTTAAAAAATGAGTTATACATATTCTGATCGCAATAAAAATGAAAATAAATACAATGAAATATTTTAAACTAAAACAAAAATAAATTTTTAAAAATTAATATTTATTAAATTAAAATATATAAACAAAACATATTCACAGGTGCTTTGAAAATCAAACATCGGAGTTTTATATTTTCGTACATTTTTTTTTTTAATTTTGCAGTGCGAATGGAATTGGATATAATTTTGATGCTCAAATTATTTCAATTCACAAAAGAAAAAAAAAAAACAAATGAATAAATAATTTTATATATTTAAATTATTTTCACTTACCTTTTCTTACTTTTCAGTGAAATGTATTAAAAATATAAATATCTCTATTGAAAATATATCTGACTCAAGACGTTGGTGAAAAGACAAGTAAAACACCGGAGGGGCCCCAAACGAATAACACTTTCCTTTCTTTGAATTGCTTCAAATTTCTTATTTACTTTCCCCCTCGTGAGGGCAAAGTTTAACACAAGGTCGGTTTTTAATGTAGGAGAAAATTTACTGCCTCCAAAAGGGACACTCTGGATTGGGACAAAAATTTAAATTGCCTCAGTCTAGAAATATATCTTCGTCACTGACCGAAAGCAGAAAAGAGAAAGTGTAGTATCAGAACAGATACGACACAAAAAAATTGATTCAATAAAAAAATATTACATTTATCGAAACAAATAAGGCACAAGGCCATTCAAAAGTGTGGGAAGGGGGATCTATGGTCATCCCTGTCATTGTACCTAAGATTTGTCTATGATTTTCCTAATTAGAATCCTCTATAATCCACCATAATACCACATTCACTCCATGAGTCGTCCTACTTAAGATTTCCAAATCGATTTTTTTTTATTTTTAAATAAACATATAGATAAATTAAAAACCGTTTATTTACCGTTTATTTCATTAGCGTTGGGTGGGAGGGGGTCAAAAAAGTAAGAACAGGTGTTAGTAAGAGCCTCCCAAGCCTTTCTAAATGATAAACCACCCACTGTTTTTTGGCTTGTTTGGAACCGAAAACAAGCAGGATGATCCCTAAGTAGGGCTGAAATCTAGATGGGGAGAAGAAAAAATTGGGGTGGGGAAGTTAGGGAGTCTGATGCGCTTCCAAGGTGAATACACTTTGGAGGAGGCCAGGAGCAAAAAGAAAAAAAATAAATTGGGGGGTGAGCAACTTGGAGATTTCCTATTAAAAGCGGGGACATTAACTTGACTACTTACGAAACTAAAAGGCTTACCTCAGGGGCTGGGGTCTGACAAGACTCAGGCAGGGAACACATACTTGATTTCTCTACTTACACACGAGCTCGCTACTTTTATCCATCTTCTTTTGAAAACCACAGAATGTAATCTTCTGCTATCACATCTGATTTTGACTTTCAATTCGTGTTTAAAGAACGTGATCAGATCTTGATCAGCAAAAAATTCAACCCCTCCGTTCTCATTCAGTCCCGACATCTCTGTGTGTGTTTTTATTTTATGTAAGGAAGGAAGAGATATTTTTATTCAAACAAATTATAACAAAAAATCATATTTCATCTTAAAAATATGAAAATTTGTTGGTTCTTCTTGGCATATTGCAATTGAGAACGAGTATAAATGAGAATCAAACTTTTAAATTAATACAATCTGTGAAACTGCATTGACAGGAAGTAATCTTTGTATTTGTAATATGATGACCGACAACTGGTTTAATAATAATCCTTTATTTAAATCTATTATTAATAGTTTAAAACTTCTAAATGGCAAAGAATTAACTATATCCGGTTCTTATGAGAATTAGAAGTACTGGAACTTATTTTAGTACTAACTTGGGTGCCCAGCGTTGCCCGGGTGTTTAGAGGCATGCGTTGGGGGGGGGGGTAGGCAGGCTTGAACCCGTACCGTGAAGGAGGAAAAGAAAGTGAAAAAAAAAAAAGTTACGTGTTTGCTGTTGTGCCCATCGTCAAGCCGGAAGTGACAAAGGTTTAAATTAAGGCTAGACAATCGAAGAAAGGGGATGACTTTCGAAAATATTGACGAAAAAAGTGACCCCTACCTGTAGAAAAGTGCTCAGTTGATTGTGAAGAAATTAATGTTTTAGATCAATTTTTTTATATTTGTCGTTCAAAGGGTCAAACTTCAAAATGGACGGAATAGCTGTTCTCATCTTGAGCGTGATTTTCACAACGTTTCCGTCGATATAACTCTGACCTTCTTCAGGTGTATCTTGTTGAACTCGGATATGTTTCTATTGAACTCTGGAATTTGGACGGAATTTCAAGTGGAACCCTTTATTTACTTCACGAGGGTAGCATGCTCTTGTTCCGTAAGCCATGACTGGATAGAGGTCCTAAGTAATTCGCAAATGTATTTTTCGGTCGCCCGCACTAAGGATTGAACCTTCAACCTTCAGGAGAATATCACTTTTACAATTGATTTTTCCCAGAACTCTAACCACTGCGCCATGGGCCCTTGTGGACAATTCTAGTATATTTGCCTAAAACTTTCAACAGAGGTGACGGATTTTCACGAGATCAGTATCATTTTGAAGTTTTACCCTTCGGATGAGAAATATCGAAAAAGTAGCTAAAAACATTAATTACTTCACCCTCAACTGGGCAGTTTTCTACAAGGAGGGTTGTTTTTTTTTTGTTGCCATTTTTGCAAGTCATCATATCGCAGGGATGACTTTACAAACTTCAACGTTCCAAACTTCCGGCTGTGTCATGGAGTAGGGGTAAGATGTCAGGTTTTCTTCCACTTTCTTTTCTGCCTTCGCGTCACAGGTTTGAGCCTGCCTGCCTACTACCACTTTTTTTGCTCAACACACTTCCAATCACTCGGGCAACACCAGGCACACAGGCTAGTCTATAATATAAATCTCACCTATGTGTTTAAATGTATATATGTATGAATGTATGTATGTATGTATGTTTCACAAAACTTTCGACAGAGGTGACGGATTTTTACGAAATTGGTATCATTTTGAAGCTCAACCCTTCAGACGACAAATATCGAAAAATTGGCCAAAAACATTAATTCCTTCATCTGCAACTGGGCACTTTTCTACAAGGAGGGGTCGTTTTTTTCGCCAATATTTTCGAAAGTCATTGTCTCTTTTTGATTGTCTAGCCTTAATTTGAACCTACGTCACTTCCACTTTGATGATGGGCGCAGCAGCTAGCGTGTCACGTTTTTTCTTTTTACTTTCTTTTCCTCCTTTGCAGTACGCATTCGAGCTTGCCTGCCTGCCTACTATTACTTTTTATTTTATTTATTTATTTTTTTTTTGCTACACACACACCTCCAAACACCCGGGCAACGCCGGGCACTTAGGCTAGTATTCTCTATATATAAAAGGCAAAATGTGTGTATGTGCATGTTTGTGTGTATGTTTGGATGTCTCACAAAAACTTTCCACACAGGCCACGGATTTTCACCAGATAGATATCATTTTGAAGCTCAAACCTTTGGACGACAAATATTAAAAAAATTGGCTAAAATCATTAATTCCTTCACCCTCAACAAGACACTTTTCTCCAGGGAGAGGTAGCAAAAAATCGTTCCTTCATGACAAGATAGCATCCACACATGCGTAAACACGCGCAAAAGATGTTGTCCCTTGAATTTGTTTAAATATCATAAAAACCAACTTACATTAGCCCATGTGGTCATGGCACAAGGGTCAAAGTGACAGCATGATTATTTTAAGATTGCAGGTTCAATCTGAGGTATCCGATAATTTTTTTTTCGATTTTTAAACTTTTAATATTGAAACAGGGTTACTTATGCCATTTTTTTATTTTGCTTTTTGCTGTTTTCTTTTTTGTTTTTGTTTTTCCGAACACGTTCATGTTTTCTTTTTTTTTTTCATTTTTTTATTTTTAGTTTTCCGATTTTTTTAAAGAAGTTTTACGCTCATTCACTGTTTTTTTTTTTGTTCCGGTTTTTCCGAGTTTTTCAAGAAGTTTAACATCGTTTTTTTTTTATATTTAAACAGGATTATTACTTCACTTATTCTTTACTTTACATCCCCCCCTTTATACCCCCCCAAAACCCGGGCAACGCTTTATTTTTATTTTAAACAGGGTTATTACTTCACCCATTTTGTTTTGAACTACCTCCCCCCCCCATCAACTCACACACCTCCAAACACCCGGGCATCCTTGCTAGTTTATAATATAAAGAGCAAAAATCTGTTTAAATGTATGTATGTATGTATGTATGTATGTATGTATGCATGTCTTGTTTTTAATCCTCCAGGGAGACTAGCCGCCCTCCTCACCAAACAAGTCTGGTGGGGGAACCAGTTTAGTTGCCGGTGAACCGACCATGAGGCAGGTAGTACTGGGTTACATGGTACCAGTAGCATATGATATGACCTGGAGGATTAAAAACAAGACCTTCCAAAGGACGAATGAACTCTTTTTCTGGGTCAACGGCCAACTAGCATCGTGTATATTTGTGTGTGTGTATATGTGTATTGGGGTGGAGAGGGCTCCTGTAAGCCGTGGTAAAGGCAAACTTCTAGGAGAAGCAAATCTCTGATTTAAAAAACCATAAAGCGGGAGACCAGTACCCGTATTAAGCTGGTCTGCAGTTTAATTTGTTGCTGGCTATCTTGCTCTTGCTTGTTGCTGGATCTCAACATTTTGAACCGAGAGAGAGACTTAGCTGTCGTACAAAGCTCAGACTCTGTAACATCATATTTGTATAGATACTCCCTCAGGCATTTGAGCTCATGGATTTTAAATGTCTGAGGGAGTGGCACTCGTCTGACAAGACGTTGCAATCATCATATCATGTATGTATGTATTGTCGGAATTTTATCTTGCTTCCAGATAAATTGGATGCTGAAGTAACTATCCTGAAAAAAAAATGACAGCATGGAATAAAAGGGGGGGGGATAAAAATAAAATATAAAGGTCTTGCTTTGAAACGAAGAAGAGATTTTATTCACAATAAATTTAGTTGCAAATTTTTCCCTTTGCGGGCATTAAACTTATGAAACGCCAAAGTAACATGTAATGAAAAAAATAACACTGGTTCTTATAAAGAAGATGTCATATCCATGAACGAATACAATAATAAGATTCAAAATAGTATCTCCTAATCACATATGAAATAAATTTTAGGAACGTACTCACAAATTGAAAGCCAGTCAGGCACGTGCCTTTTTCTTTTTTTGCTTAAAGTCCTTTTAGAATTTTCTCTCCCTCCATGTTTGCATGCAAACCGTAGACACGCAGATGGATTTCAGAAGCATGGCCGCGTCGCTTGCCTGGGTTTTTTTTTGCCAGGTTTTCTTCTTTGTAGAAGGTTCCAAAATTTCTTGTCACGTAAAATAAGGTATTTTCTTTACAATAATTTCACTCCTTCTAAAATACGTGCAAAACTGTAGTCACGTAGATAGTTTTCAGAAGTATGTCTCGTCACATATCCGGGTATTCTTGCCAGGTTTCCTTCTTTGAAGGAGGCTCGTCAAAATTCCATTTTCAGCACCGGGCAATGAAACAAACGTCCAATCTCCATGTCCGTGGAATTTCAAAAGAGGGCGAAATATGCGCTGGGCTCGTGATGTCATCACGGAGCTAGCATTTCCCTTTTCTCCAAATTAAAGGGAGTTTCGTACAAACCCCAAATGTATGAAACTAACAATCAAAAAAAGGTATGAAATACAAAAAATCGAATACAAGAACCAGATAAAAAATAATAAATGTAAACAGGGGGCGGGGATGCACCATTATTGGTACAAAAAAATTTCCAACAGTATGTCTCTCAATAACTTTCGACAAAGGCGACGGATTTTCACGAGATTGGTATAATTTTGAAGTTCGACCCTTCGGATGACAAATATCGAAAAATTGGCTAAAAACATTAATTCCTTCACCCTCAACTGGGCACTTTTCTACAGGGGGATGGGTAGCAAAAATCATTCTTTCATGACAATTTACATGCATGTGCAAAAATGTTCTTTCTTGGATTAGTTTGTATATTAAAAAAAAAAAAAAGACCCAATTTCGCTCATGCGATCATAGACCAATCGGTATAGTAACAGCATCGTTATATTAAGATTGCATGTTCGAGCCGAGATGTCCTATATATATATATATATATATATATATATATATTTTCGATTTTTAAAGTTTTAATATTGAAACAAGGTTATTTTATGCTAGTTTTTCATTCGTTTTTTCTTATTTTTCCATCACGTTCGCTGTTTTTTTTTGTTTTTCCGATTTTTTATAGTTTTAACATCGTTCGCTTAATCTTTATTTTGCATCACGTTCGCTTTTTTTTTTTTTTGGTAATATTTAAACAGAGTTATTACGTTCATTTATTCTCTATTTTCCATTGTTTTGATTTACCCCCCCCCACACACACACACACCTCAAAACACCCGGGCAACATTATTAAGGGAGGCGACAACTCTAGATATCAGATCTTATCAATCTCCGTGTGTGTGCAAATTTTACCATGTGTGACAACGATGATACCATGTTGTGTAAATTAGTTTCAACGTCAGTTGTTGATTCTGAGATTATCAAGAAAGGTGCTTGTGCTTGTGCGGCAACTGGTTATTCCAATTATTTTAATTTAGCTTTTTATTCATAAATCTAACCAAGATGTCTTCGGCTTCGCTTCTGCATCGCGTGTTTATTTACGGGACTTTAAAAACTACGCAACCCAATCACGACATCCTTAAAGAGGCCGGCAATGGAATGGCGAAGTTTATTGGGAAAGCCGTCACTGAAAAAGCGTACCCTCTCGTCGTCGCCTCCAGTTACGGCTTCCCATTTTTACTGTCGTTCGAAGGCAAAGGAAAGGTCAGTAAAAGTACATTTAACTTCTCTTTTTTTTTTAGTCGCCTATGAATCTCGTCCGCCATTGTTTCTCAGTGCAACGTTTACTACTAGACAATAAAGAACGCATTTTACACCACCTTCGAGTCTGTTTATCAATGCTTCCAAAGTATGTATTATCACGACATGGTGTCTGAAGTGGGATCCTCTAAAGAATCAAAGGAATAGTAACAATATTACCCTAAAAAAAAAAAAAAAAAAAAAAAACGAACATTTTCGGGATCCAAAAAAAAAAAATTAATACAAAACACACGTGGTGTCGGTATTTTTCTCGCAATCGACGATGAATACATATTCGCAACTACCACCTCCAACAATCGATTGGAGCACTTCAAATTTGGCCAAATCAATGGACCGATTTATCAGGCAAGTTCATTTATATTTCGACGGCCCAATGAAAGACGTAGATTCAGACACAAAGTTAAATTACTTGCTAATATGGTCTGGTATCGAGGGCCAGGAAATAAGTGACACTTTTCCCTTTCGACAGGGAGAAGAAAGGACATTGGATAAATATATCCAATTTTTTAAGGAATATGCGAATCCGCGATCGAACTTTCGTGTAGCTAGACACAACCTACTAAAATGTAAACAAAACGCGGATGAATCGGCACACGCATTTCTAAGTCGGCTGCGTCAGACAGCCAAACAGTGTGAATACGGTCGGACGGTGGAAGAGACCATTGTGTTGGACCTATTCATATTCGGTATTTATTTACAGTCTGCACAAAAGTCCCTAATAAGAGAAGGGAGCGATCTCACGATCGAGAAAGCACTCGGAATCGTCGAGACAGAAGAAGCCACGTGTAAACAAATGGAAGCATTACGTACAACAGCAGTAGAAGACAGCTCTACACTCGCAGTTAGAGCCAGACAGCCCAGTGGACCTACCACATGTGGTAATTGTGGCACAAAACACCATCAATATAAATGCCCAGCTAAAGGCAAATACTGCCTAAAATGCAATAAAAAGGGACACTTTGCTAAAGTTTGCCACTCTAAAATGGGAGACGAGGGGCACACACGCAGACAGTCATTCCAGCCACAGAGGAAATATAATAAGAATAAAATCCACATGGCAGCAGCACATATGGGTAGCAACGACGACAGTTCCACAGAGGAGCTGTACTTTCACACAGTAAAGGAATTACCGTTAGCGACCACAGAAGCTTTCACAAAACTGAAGATAGGCAACAGCAAAGCCCAAATAGAGGTTGACGCGAAAATCGACACAGGTGCAATGAGCAACCTGCTACCTAAACAGGTATTCAAGGAACTGAAAGGAGTACCACTGGAAAAATCAGCTATAAGGCGAATTGCGTTTGGAGGCTCAACGATAGACCAAGAAGGGACCTGTCGTTTAGGGGTCAGATCCCGCGACAAGTTCGTTAAAGCGACCTTTCACGTGGTGAAATCAAGAGACCCTATACTAATAGGACTCCAAACATCAAGAGAATTAGGGCTAGTCACCCTTAACTTGGCTATAAAAACGGACACAACTCATGTGACGGACAAAGCATCCCGGCCTACTCCCCCACACGACATGAAACCGGTCCCCGTGCAGGAACCATGTACGATGGGAAACCTTGGAGAAAGGAGGAAAATCATTGAGGAATTTCCAGACGTATTCGACTCCATTGGTTGTCTGCCAGGTGAACACACCATCCATTTAAACCCCGAAGTACCACCAGTTGTCCACCCACCACGTCGAGTCCCAATATCCCTAAAAGGAAAGTTGAAATTGGAGTTGGACTCCTTAGAGGCCCAGGGAATAATTTCTCCTGTAAAGGACCTGACGCCCTGGGTAAACTCATTCGTCTGTACCACTAAAAGGAACGGATCGGTCAGGCTATGCCTCGACCTCCGAGACTTAAATAAAGCAGTGCACAGACCACACTATGCGACTCCGACATTCGAAGACATCACTGCGGAACCAGACAACGCTAGATGGTTCACAAAAGTCGATATCAAGTCTGGCTACTGGCATTTGAAACTGGACGAAAAGTCGAGACGTCTCACAACATTCATTACCCCACATGGCAGATACATGTACAACAGGTACCCCATGGGAGTCAAATCTGCCCAAGATGAGTTCCAAAGAGCCATGCAGGAAAACTTCGGAGACCTCGAAAATGTCCTATCCATATGCGACGACATAGTAGTGTACGGATTCGAGGAAGACGGCAGTGACCATGACAAGGCACTGAGGCAGCTAATGTTTAGAGCAAGGGAAAGAAACTGCAGGTTTAATTCAGAGAAATTTGTGGTGAAAACCTCCGAAATCCCTTTCTACGGCCACATAATCTCAAGAGACGGTGTCAAGCCAGATCCCCGGAAAATAGAGGCGATCACACAGATGCAACCCCCCGAGGATGCAAAGCAGCTTACCAGCTTCCTAGGCCTGGTGAACTACTTGAACAAATTCTCTCCACGACTCGCGACACTGACAAAACCCCTACGTGAGTTAACATCGAAGAAGAATGACTTCACATGGTCTTCACAGGAGCAACAGGCATTCGAAGAAATCAAAAAAGAGATCGGAAATCATACGACACTCCGATACTTCGACCCTAAAGAACCAATAGTGCTACAGGTAGATGCGTCTTCAATGGGTATAGGCGCGGCTCTGCTACAAAACGACAGACCAGTAGCATTCGCGAGCAAAGCACTTTCCGGACCAGAAACACGCTACTCAAACATAGAGAGGGAGATGTTGGCTATCGTCTTTGGCCTGGAGAAATTTCACAGTTACGTTTGGGGCCACAAAACGACAATTCATACGGATCACAAGCCATTGGAGTCGATAGCATTGAAAAATCTAGCACAAGCACCCCCAAGACTGGCTAGAATGTTATTGAAGGTCGAGGGATATGATTTTACTGTAAAATATACCCCAGGAAAAACAGTTCCAATTGCAGACTGCTTGTCACGAGTAGCACCCAGACCCAGTGGGCACATTGAAGGGATCGATCTCAACGTCCATAGCATGATCTCATACCTCAACTTTGCGCCGACGAGAGTTGAAGATATAAGAGCGGAAACATCCCAGGATCCACTCCTAAAGCAACTTGTAAGCATGGTATTGACCGGCTGGCCTTCCAACCGGGCTGACTGCCCAGGAATTCTCCTGCCATTCTGGAATTTCAGAGATGAGATTGGGGTCCAGGATGGAATTCTACTCAAGAGCCAGAGAATCATTATCCCAGCCTCGTTGCAAAGAGGCATACTGGAAGAGCTGCATGCTTCACACCAAGGAGTAGAGAGAACGAGGTTACGAGCGCGTTCAGCGGTGTACTGGATAGGGTTAAATAAGGACATAGAAGATATAGTCCGAGAGTGCCACACATGCCAGAAATACCAAGCCAGTATCCCGCCCGAATCAATACTCCAGCACGAAACCCCTACGTACCCCTGGCAGTACCTCAGCACAGACTTGTTCACATTGGCAGGGAAAGAATATCTGCTTGTGGCAGATCAGTACAGCCGAAACCCCTTCGTACGACGCCTTCCGTCCGCCTCATCAATATCCGTTATTAGAAGTATTAAGACGATATTTGAGGAACAAGGAGTGCCGGAAATCTTGTACTCGGACAATGGTCCACAATTTACAAGTAAAGATTTCAAGGATTTCGCCAGGACGTACAGCTTCCAACACAGGACATCGTCCCCACATTACCCCAAGTCTAACGGATTCGCCGAAAGAATGGTGGGAACATGCAAGAAAATTTTGACGAAGGCAGGGGAAACTGGTCAAGACAGCTACCTAGCAATGATGGCTTACAGAGCCACGCCACTGTCATCAGACATTAAGTCCCCGGCAGAGTTACTCAACGGACGAAAAATACGGACACCCCTAGTATCCAAGCAACAACTTGGCGATGAGCAGACTAGGACAGCCATACAGAAACAGAAAGATCAGTCTAAGGTCTGCTATGACAGGAAACATAACAGACACCACTCCCACCTACATGCAGGACAGAATGTCTATGTCCAGCAGGAAAAAGCAAAGATATGGGAGCCTGGAAAAATTCAGCGCTCCAGCGTGACACCCAGATCCTACATAGTTGAATCTGAGAACGGTAACACCTATAGAAGGAACAGGCAGTTCCTCAGACCAGCTGGGAGGAGATCAACAACCGCAAATAGATCCGACCAACCTCGCCCCAGCGACTCTCCACCGGATCCCACCCAGAAGGAAGGTCCCCCCCCTAAACAAATCGAACAGCCGACCACCGAACAACACTCCAGCGGCACGCCTCACACCCGAACTGAGAAACTCACCCCCGAATTAAGAAGATCTCAGAGACGAGTGAATGCTCCTCAGAAACTGAACTTATAGGTTACACTATCCTAAAAAAAAGAGACAATACCATTACCCTAGAACAATGGAGACAAGCTAAATAATATATTAGAGACTATGTTATCCCTTAATCAGATAAAGGCTAAATATCGCCCTTGGACTATATACATATATATGGAAGGGAAGGGATGTCATAATATAGGCTAAGAGACTATTAGTCGCCTAGAGTTATGCCCCTTGGCCCGTGACGTATGAATCTCGTCCGCCATTGTTTCTCAGTGCAACGTTTACTACTAGACAATAAAGAACGCATTTTACACCACCTTCGAGTCTGTTTATCAATGCTTCCAAAGTATGTATTATCACGACAATCAGAATGGAGCATAGTTCTTGTTCGAGGCCATCCTCCCAGGCATTACTTCATCCTTTTTTCCAGTCGTCTGATGCGCCCTCATCGGGTAATGCTGACGGTGCCGATCACGGCAAATTTTATACTAGTCCAAATATCCTACTTTGTGTGTGCGGGGGGGGGTGTACATGACACGTAATAGAAGTTTGGGTTCTTCAATTTAGAATTTAACCTAATTAAAAAAAAAGAAAAGGTGCTTATTGCGATTGCCACTTGAAGAAAAGAAAAAAAAAAGTAAATAAAATACAGAAAAGTATGTATGACGTACGTACCAGACGCGAAACGAACATGAAACATGCCAAAAATCACGTAAAAATACCCCTCTTATGCATAGGAACTCATTTGTAAAAAAAGAAATATATATATATATATATATATATATATATATATATATATATATATATTATATATATAGTCATCCACATACAGTACTGTTTCGCTGTTTCACAGCTCATCAGTGCGGCTAGACAGGCAGCTACCTCAAGCCAGGATTGAAACCCGACCGTTTATACGGCAGTCAAGGCTTCTAACCATTACGCTATTGGCGGCTGCTTGAACGAGTAGTGAGTTTAACGATGTTTTGATATGATTTCTTTTTTTTTACAAATGATTTCCCACTTATCAAGGCCCGAAGGCAACTCGAGGATAATGTTTAATAAGTGTACAGACTGTACAGTAGTCAATGGGACAATATCGTAGTAACTTTGTTTACAAACACAAATACGCCGTCAACAGATGTGGAAAAAATAAGGGAAGGACCAATGCCAAGAAGGGGGTGGAGAAATCCGAGAAGGTTGGTTCTACGAGGCGTCTTTGACTACCATTTTATGTTGTTACTGGGAGGAGTGAGTGGTGGGAGGTGCTGGCCCTATATCGAACATGTCTTGGACCAGAGATCGGTCATTAGTGCACGCTACTTCATTCGAGAGAGTTCTGAGGAGTACCGACGTCGTCCGTGTTCTCTGTCTGTCCAGTAGTTTCCTTATATTGCGTCTATTTGATTTATAATGATGATATTAGGTTATAGAAAAAAAACAAAAAAAAAAAAAAACAGTCTCATCCTAATATTTATTGTTTGTAAATACAGAAAAGAAAGAGGGGGGTAATGCAATGAATAATACAACCAGTAATCTGGACGAGGAAAAAGGTTGAAAAGTCCATGTATACGATAAATGTTCTGTTTGTAGGGAACAAAAAAGAATTCATATTGGGAGAATGAATGCACATATTAGGATGACAAGAAAGTGCTTGCAGAATTTTTTAATTTTGATTTCAAATGATGTATTTTCAACTAAGTTTTGTTATGATACCTTTACTTTATATATCACTTTAAAGAGCGTTTTTCACATTATCTAATCGTTTAAATTACAATTGTTTTAAAACAATTATCTTTTTTTTTGAGAATGTTGGAAAAAAAAGTAAATTCGCACAATTTTCTTATTTCAATTCAAGCTAGGGCGAAAAGCTGCTGAAACAGCTTGCGATATGAACAAAGCATTTGGTCAAGGAACCACTACTGGACGCACAGCACAATGGTGGTTTAAGAAATTCTGTGGCAACTACGAGAGTCTTGAAGATGATGAGTGCAGTGGTCAGCCAAATGTTGACAACAATCAATTAAGAGCCAATTAATCGAAGCCAATCCACGCACAACTGTTCCAGAACTTGCTTCTGAATTAACATATACGATAATTTTCAACTACTTGAGAGATATTGGAAAGACAAAAAAACTTGATAAGCTGGTGCCTCACGAATTGAATGACAACCAAAAGAAATAACATTATGAAGCATCTTCTTCCCCTTTTTTTACGCAACAAGAATGACCCATTTCTCAATTGGGTTGTGACCTGCGATGAAAAGTAGGTTTTTTATGACAACTGGCGATGCTCAGCTCAGTGGTTAGACGCCGGCGAAGCTCCATGACACTTCCCACAGCCAGAGTCGCACCAAAAGAAGGTCATGCTGTCTGTTTGGTGGTCTGCGACCAGTCTTATCCATTAGATTTTTGAATGCAGGCGAAATCATTATGACGGAAGTACTGCCAACAAATGGATGAAATGCATCAGAAACTTCGACAACAACACCCAGCATTAGTCAACAGGAAAGACCCAATTCTCCTCCATGACAATACCTGATCACACGTTGTTAAACCGACCCTGCAGAAGTGGAATGAATTGGACTATGAAACTCTGCCTCATCTGTCATACTCTTCGGACCTCTCACTTGACGACTACCACTTTTTCAAGCATCTTGATAACTTTTTGCATAAAAAATGCTTCAAAAACCTAAACGATATTATATTGTCCTCAGAACACAAGAGTTTTTTTTTTTATGTCACTGGCATAAATGCACTTGTTTTGTGTTGGCACAAGTATGTTGATTCTGATGCTGCTTATTTTGATCAATAAATTTTTGCTTGAGCTGATACATGTCCATCTGAATTTAAAAGTTAAAACTAGCAAGAACTTTCTTGTCAACCTGATAGAATGCTTAATTAAAGGCAAGCCGACTTCATAATGGTATAAGTTCATGTGTGCACTGGTCAGTATTTAGGGAAGCCGGGTGGGGGAGGGGTAGGACAACAACCCAAAGTAATTACTGTGAAAATCACAAGTTTGCAGAAGATATTATAAAAGTGGAGGTTTGTTCGTAGTTCATAGTTTGAGGGTCCTTGCAAAGAAAAAAAAAAAAATCATTAGCTGAAATAATAAGGAGGCCTGAGTTGATAATTTAAGAGCTGTGAATTATCCAAAGGTCAGAAAAGTTGTAATAAAAACTTTCTTATTGCATTACAAAAATTATTTTTGATTAAAAGTTACTTTAAAAGTACCGTTTATTTGATGCATATAGTTTTCATTGTAAAAAAAAAAAAAAATATATATATATTTAGTGAGAAATCTTTTGTTATAATGGAAAATCTAGCACCCCTCTAGCACTAAATGGTTAGACAATAACCAAGGAAGAGAGTTTGACAAAGATGGGGACAACAAGAAAAGTAACTCCACACACGTTTGTCAGCAAAACTACCTTCCAACCTTACTCATCGACCTATATATATATATATATATATATATATATATATATATATATATATATATATATATATATATATTTCGGAATAGTTTTTATTTAACAATCAGTGGTTATGTAAACGTGAGATTGTAGGTGCATACCTTTATAACTATTTGCTAATATTTTCTCTCATCTGATGAGATGGTAGACATCGAAACCCTATAGATTAAGGAGATTAATTTTCTAAAACATTCTTTGTCTTGCTTAGAATAATAAAAATTCTTTGATGTGAAACTCAACCACTTCATTTCATTTCAATGAGATTTTTTTGAAATTCATTGAATTACAATTTAATATATATATATATATATATATATATATATATATATATATATATATATATATATATATATATATATATATATATATATATATATATAAATAAATTTTCTTTCATTAATATTATTGGAATTTTTTCCTTTTTTCCTTGTACACATTTTTGTGAATTTTTCCATGGATTTCTGCCTTTGGATTATTATGGACCATCTTCTTCCAATTACGAGATTTTTGGATTTTACTTGTGCAAATGGAATTTCAATTAACTTTCTTGAAGTTATATATTTGGATTTTGGATTTTACCGTCACTGGATTATTTATCTTCCACCAGACTATCCATTCATGTGTAATCATCTTTTTCTTCACCATATTTCCTTTGCTTCACTTTTTTTGTTTTCAAGTAAGATCTTTGACTTACTTGTTGTTTCATCAAATACTTTTGCATGCAAAATCCGATCCCGCATTTTGCTAATTCATACCCTCTGATGAGAAGGAAAGTAGTTCTCCGAAACTCTGCGAATTAAGGACTATCCACTTATCAAGTGTTTCCTTTTCAGACTAAATATGTTTTTAACTCATTTCAAAGTGTTTTTTAACATGTTTTATTAACTGTTTGCTCGTATATATATATATATATATATATATATATATATATATATATATATATATATATATATATATATATAATCTTATTACATAAAAGGAACTTTGTGTATGAGTTTGTTCCCTATGAACTCGGAAACGGCTTGGCAGATTTTTATGAACTTTCACGCAGAGGTACTTTATGTGCATGGCAGTGTTCTTAGCTAGGTTTTGTATCGGAATGCCTTTGATATGTATCGATAATTAAAATCACCCCCGAAAGAAGAAACAGGCGATTTTAAACAAACATACCACCTTACACAGCATAACATCAGAAGTGCATTTGAGAAATCAAACTGAAAGGTCCAATAAATAAAATCAACAATAGGTTCTTTGATATGACTGGGGCGTGTTTGGCATGAATGTTTCTGTTTAGAGCCCAATTGAAGCATGATACTTGACTTTTGTATTTTAAACTTTAATGCAAGCCTTTATATAGAAAATATAATTTTATAAAATCAACAGTAGGTTCTCTACAGTGCAATGTAAACTACAGTGTATTGTGGACCAAGTCATTGCAGGGAGGCATGTGAAGCTTCCTTCTGGTGCACCACAGTGGGTTCTCAATTAGAGCAGGCAATCAATCGATTTGATTGAAAATTGGGTGATTTCACTGATTCCAGTAACAATATAATTTGTTGATTATCATTCACTCCTGGGCAGCGTCGAGTTTCCCTGCTAGTATAATATATGGTGCTTGTCTACGACTGGGTCTATAAAAAAATTCTTTTTCAAGGAAAATCTTTAAAAAGCTTTATGATGTATGTACCTGTCACCGCATGAAGATGTCATATTCCAAAAATTACGTAAATCGATCAAGTAGTTTTTTTTTTATTTAAAAAAAATTAAATATCATGACAAACTCTATAGGAGAAAAACTTGACGCCATGTTTATTTTCAATGATACGCTACTAGCGACATTTTTTGATAATTACGAGAATGTAAGATCAACAAGGGCAGACAATCGACTTTATGGCCACCTGTTTGGGTGCGGAGAGGAGGGCAACATACAATCAACATAATTTTACGTGAAATAAGCATCTACACGTTGACCCCCACCCCCAACAAAAAGTCTGTGTTTACATTTTTGGATGGGGGGGGGTGAGACACGTAAAAAGATGTCAAAATCCCTTTTTTTTTTCTTAAGCAAACAGGTGGCCATAAAGTGAGTGCTCATTATACGTTAATTTATTATAGAAAAGTAATCCCCCACTTTTTTTAAAGTAACATTTCTTCATATCTTGGAAACTTCTCGTTTGGTGGAATGGGGGAAAAGTCGATTGTCTGCCCTTGTTCATCATAAAGCTTTTTAAAAATTTTTCTTGAAAAAAATTTTTTTTATAGGCCCAGTCGTAGACAAGCACCTAATATATATATATTTCTTTCCTTGGTCCGTATTCTTGTTTTGTAATGCTTGTAGAATAAAACTTATTGTTTTACCTAATCTGTTGTTTTATTAATTATTCCATCACAGATTTATTATTTGCTTCTATTGAAATCCACCCGCGATATAACACCTTATGAGTGCTTTTATTTGCTTTGAACATTCTGTAGTGGACTGGTAGATATGTTATATATATCCCCCAGTCGTACAAAATAGGAAAAATGGGAGAAATGATTTGAATTCGGAAAGAGACGAACTACGTGTGAAATTGAATTAAACGAACAGGAATTTATTTTGTGAAGAAACACATGAAAGAAAAGGGTACAGCACGCGTTTAGTTTGGCTCGCATCTCTCTTGTTTAGTGGTGAGAGGGAAAGTCTATTGTTGTAGAGAGAGAGAGAGAGAAAGTCAATCCAGTTTGGCTCGCATCTCTCTTGTTTAGTGGTGAGAGGGAAAGTCTATTGTTGTAGAGAGAGAGAGAGAGAAAGTCAATCCAGTTTGGTGTGCGTCTCTCGCTGTTAGCTGGTGAGAAGGAAAGTCTATTGTAGTGTAGAGAGAGAGAGAGAGAGAGAGAGAGAGAAAAAGTTAATCCAGGCCATGGCGATAGAAAACGTGTAAGGTGTACGTACTGTCTGTTAACTCTTGCCCCCACACATACAGTAGCAGGGGATGTGACGTGCGCGGGCGCCCCGAAAGGGGGGCGAATGGTCCGAGGACCACTCAGCTTGAGAGCTAAGTTGAAAAAGGAAGAAGCAGCTTATTGTTCTTGCTTTTATAGTTGTTTCTGGTGGTCTTTTCCATATGTGTGGATTTCCTTTGAAAGGGAAGTGACGTTGTCCATGTGTGCGCACATGTGTGTACGTTACCGTGTATGTGTATACACGTGAATGTGAGTGTATGTACACGAACGTGAATATATCTACTTGTGTGTACATGTGCGCGTATGTTTGTGTGCGCGTATGTATACGACAAGAAATATGGCTTGAGATGTGAACGCGTGTTTTTGTGTGAGACTAGGAAAAGCTCCCACAATTCCTTATTCATTAATTTCCTTTACTAGAGGGAGTATACTCTCTTATATGTCAGTTAACATCCTTTTTAACATTTGCTTTCTATTGCTGAGGACCTCAGTTACCACTTCAGAAAACAAAACAAAACAATATTAGCTCAGTCTGCGATAACATGCTACATAATTATGTAACATTGCGCACATAAACTCAACACATTATAACAAGGAAGATAGCACAAGTAATAACTTGACTCTTAACAAGGAACGAACTCCACTCTTTTTTTTATTTTTATTTATTTATTTCTTTATTCTCCCACCACATGTGACTTCTCCTTACGATTGTGACATCACCCATATCTCTAACATGATCATCTTCTCTAAGGTGCTCTCTCTCCTTTTTATAGTCTTTTTCTTTTTCTTTATTGTGATGTCATTTTGCACACAGCTCGGTATTTGTATATGACCATCTGCGCTCTTATAGTTTCATTTATTTTTGAAGGCTGGAGTTCTTTCATTGAACCTAATCTGGCTTTGTGCCATCTTTCTGCCGGGTAACGCTGGTGCATGAGTCCTGCTAGTTTTATATATTTTTGCAAGTGTAGTATCTGTTCTGTCCAAAGATGACACAATAATATTGTGAAGTCTGTGTTCAAGCTGGATGTTCATAAAATGGAAATATATCCTAAATCCTACACAGATACAACTGTGGAATTTTCACAGGTCCCGGTAGTTTATAATAATATCAGATATTGTTTGGTAGTTTTTCGCTGAGGCATGTTAGTGAACGTTGGCCTATTTTATTTTGGTGATAATTATTTATCAAAAAGTTTATTTGATAAATTGGTGTCACCTTGTGCTATCTACAAAACTGAGGTCAGCAAAGCAATTGTATGCATCTGCATTCTAATTCGATGTCTTTTTTTGATTTTTGTTCAATAACATATCGATGACAATGCACAATGGTGATCTGCGACTTTGTATTTTAGCCCTTGGTGGTTTGCTTTTTCGAAATTCATTGAATTTTACACTTCAAAACTTTTTGATATAATATTTTACAGTAAGATTTATAAATTAAACTAGAAGTAATCTATATTATATTCCTCCTTTTTTTCTTTTTTTTTTTACATAGGTTATAAATAGGTTGTTTTTGTTTTACGGCATATCAACCCATTTCAGGTTATTTAATGCTGAATCCAAAGCAATTGTATGCATCTGTATTCTAATTCGATGTCTTTTTTTGATTTTTGTTCAACAACATATCGATGACAATGTGCAATGGTGGTCTGCGACTTTGTTCTTTAGCTTATGGTGTTTTGCTCTCAGAAATTCATCTAAAGCTTTTTGACAAAATGTTTTACAATAAGCCCTTTTCTTTTCCTTGCAACCTCTTTCCAACAGAAGAAACGTTGCGAACCTGTCTATAATTTATCATTATTTTCATGGTAAGTGCTCGTCTGAGCTTCAATCTATGGTTCCCTCCCCCTCGCCAAACTTTCACAAAAATCACTCGTCTAGCCAAAGCCACTATCAATAATTTCCCACACTCTTTATCTGTACCTAAACCTAAACGTAGATTCCATGAACAAAGCTTCTTTCTTAGAAGTGCACGCCTGTGGAACTCTCTTCTGTTTGCCTGATTTCCAGCTGACTACAATCTGATTGTCTTCAAGTCCAACGTAAACAAGTTCTCGATGAACCGTCCATCTAAGTAATCCAATTTACAAAATTGCCACTACTTATGTTTACTACGCTATAATCACATTGACTAATGTATACCCATTAACCCTTATCCTCGAGTGGCCTCCGGGCCTTGATAAGTGGTGATTCCTGTGTAAAAAAAAAATCATATACCTTCTAATCTGTCTGTCCATTTCACTTTTTTTTTTTTACATAGGAGTCACCACTTATCAAGACCCGAAGGCCACTCGAGGATAAGGTTTAATAAGTGTACAGTAATCAATGGGATGATATCGTAGTAATCGTTAGTAATGGAAATTTGGTAAATTGGATTACTTAAGGGGCCACAAGGATAGACATAGAAACAGAAAATTTCCGACATCTCAGGCTACTGTGCATGCAAAAATACTAGAATACAACCTTTTTTGTTCTCCGTTTGTCAAAAAAATCACTCATTGTAAATAAGAACTGAGGGAAAAAATTAGAAGAAGCGAAAGTTGGAAACTACTGCGCCGATCTGACTGAAATTTTTTATGGTCCTTTGTTATAATAAGGTGAAGCAAACAAAGTATTATAGTATCCATTTAAATCACAGTTAAAGACTAATCGGGATTAGTTTCCACAATATCACATTTAATCCAGAAGTTTTCTTGGAAACTACTGGTCCGATCTGGCTGAAATTTTGTATGCACTTTTGTTATGATAGGCGTAATGAACTAAGTATTATGGTATCCATTCGATGCATAGTTAGGAATTGATAGGGATTAATCAGCACAATATCACACCTACTCTACAAGTTTGGCATAAAGCATTCATTCTAAGTCAACAGGCTTTAACTTTTGCCTGTTTTTCTCAGAAACTACTGGTCCGATCTGGCTGAAATTTTGCATGGGTTTTATGATAAGGTGCAACAAACTAAGTATTATGGTATTCGTTCAGTGCAGAGTTAGGGATTAATAGGAATTATATGATGCAAAAATAAGCACAGATTCAGCCATATTGAACCATCAATTTAGCTGAAAAAACTCACACTAAGTCAATGGGCTATAAAATTTACCTGTATTTAATGGACAAAAAGTCTAGTCAATATATAAACCTAATGTCTAGGATCCTTATTCCAATTTTGGTCAGAGTCCATTACATGATTTTGATTCTAGTAAATTGATATTCAGAGAATCTTGCTTAATTTATGTTTGAGAAATATTGATCAAATTTAATGAAAATCTGAAATATTTGAATTTTAAAATGAAAAATTGTGATTCCTAAAATCCTTTTTAAAACACTCAAAAGAAATTGAAATTTAGGCAATATTTATTAATTGATTGATTAAAATTTCATTAAAATAGGAAAATATTTATTAATTGATGTCTAATATCTATTGTTAAAATTTCATTAAAATTGGAAAATATTTCTTAATTGATGTCTAATATCTATTGTTAAAATTTCATTAAAATTGGAAAATATTTATTAATTGATGTCTAATATCTATTGTTAAAATTTTAATAAAATTGGAAAATATTTATTAATTGATGTCTAATATCTATTGTTAAATTTCATTAAAATAGGAAAATATTTATTCAATATCTATTATTAAAATTTAACATAAATCGGAGCTGTCTTAATTTTCACAAACGCTATCAACCTCTTTTTCTCCCGTTTACATGACACTAAAGTAACTAAATATTTGTGTTGGGACAATCACTCGGAATCGGGAATCAGAAAAATCGAAACATTTTGGAGTATCAGAATTGGAAAAATTTGTGCCTATTTTCCGATGCCAAAAACGATTCTTTTAAGTATCTTTTTTATTTTATTTTGTTTAAAACTAAATCTTCCACTGCTAGTAATGATAATAAAATAATAAATAATTATTTATTTTGAACCACCACCGACACAATTGTGTTTTTACGTTTAAAAACATCACATGCACTTTTATTGTGTCTTTATGGTGAATGTGGAAAGTGGGGGAAAAATAATGATTTTAAAGTTAAATATTTAGAGATTTATAAAGAATCAGAATCAGAATTGGTAATTTAGTACAGAATCCGTAATTTTATCAGAATCGGGAAAAATATTGGAATCGTCTGATTACTATTGAATATACCGCATATTACCCAACCTTATACCTATCAGCTCTGTCCCAAAATTCATAATGATCAATTAATTTGTTTTGTAGTCAATCCTGTACAGAGAAATTATTGGAATTATTAAGGAGTCACTAACGGGGTGCCCTGTGATTGGATGAAAAACAACCAATCACAGACCTCCCTTTTTAGATTTCTTCTAACCCCTCGAGAGCGGTTATTTTGAATTCTCTTGTTGAAGCCTAGAAGACAACACATGTTTTTCAGTCTTCTCTGCCATTCATACCGGACACGGACACGTGGGAGAACTTTCAACAGCAATTTCAGCACCAAAGAATTCAAGCCCCCCCCCCTTTTTTAAAACTCAACCCGGCCAAACTCCACAGGAAACAAACAACGTTAAAAGGACGATTCATAGATAAGTTCCGCAAAAGTGACTGTTTTTGAAAGAAACATTCTTTCTTCCTTTTCTTTCCTATTAATACAAGTTTTCTTAGAACAACTTCACTTGTGTTGTGTTTATTTCTTCATGTCGACGTCACATTATTTTTGTTACGTCTATAGTTGGGAAAATCCCAACAAAATTTATAAACATGTACACATACTGAACTTTATATACATGCGCCTCCTAAATGTTAAAATTAACAACAACAACAACAACAACAATAACAATAACAATAACAACAACAACAACAACAACAACAACATAATGTGTCTATCTTACTAAAATATAGCTAAGCCATTGTTGTTCTTGTGCTGTTACACAAGAACAAACAAACAAAAATAAATAAATCCGATTCGGCTTTTTTTTTTTATTTAAAAAAAATTTTTTTTTAAGCAAAAGGTTTTAATGCCATTACTTTCCAGACAATGCTCCTTGTTTTTTCTAACTGTTCATTTCGTCTGCTATGAGATTAACAAAACACCGCCGTCTCGACACTAGCTTAAAAGTCTCACTGCTATTGCAGGGCCACACTTTCATCTCCTGATGAACCCAAATGAGGGCGAAACTCAAGTCTTGGACTTCTGGTTTGTTGGCTGTCATGGCTCTTATGAGCTGCGGCGTTGTTTGGCTGTGGAAATAATTAAGAATATATATATATATATATATATATATATATATATGAAGAAATATATTTTTCTTATTATATATATATCAATCCTTATATAAGGAGCTCAATGTGATTACAGAGCAATATATAGAATGTGCGTTTGGCCACACGAGATTCTTGTTAAGATTCTGTTTCTTAAGTGCTGGTTGAGTTTTAATTAAATAAGATACATATTATATACGTTCCAAATCCAACGCATTGTATATATATATATATATATATATATATATATATATATATATATATATATATATATATATATATATACTTTATTTATTTTTACATAAGCAATAATATGTTGCTACACAGTCATGAACATGTTTCGGTCAGCTAGTTACTAGAGACCTCTTCAGGTGATACAGCTTATATAAAAGCAAAGTTTCTTTAGAGTTGTCATTTTTCCTGATTACTATTACATGTGTAGATATTTTCTCAAATGTTAAAACACACTTGTGGGGGTGGGGTGATCTATAGCTTTTAGCTTTATTGGTAATTTAAAATCAATAATTATTTCTTATTTTATTATTAATGCCAGCAGCAGAATCAAATAAAAAAGACAGTTAATAGAATCGTTTTTGACATTGGAAAATCAATGCATTTTTTTTCCGATTACGATATCTCTAAAAGTTCTGATTGTTCTAATTCCCAATTCCACCCCAATACTAAAATATATACAAAGAAATAATTTTTCAAATGAAATTCGATGCTATGAAACTTTTTATTTGCAACAAATAAAAACAACATAAATCCAACATTTTGGTTGATGCTGACCTTCCTCTGACATCTTTCGTGTTCTTCATTGTCGAGAAAAAAAGGACGAATGCCCATGATCGCTGATCTCTCCTGGTGTCAAATAGACATGGTTATTTATGCCCTCTATCTGTTCTTGGCTGACAGAACGAGAACAATCTACTCCTGTGGATTAAATGAAAAGTTCAGTTCAAAATTCTGTGCTTATTCAGATTAGCACTTATGGCAGCAATTAAAAGTAAAGAAAATACAGAAAAGTCTGTATGATGTACGTATTCGTTACAGAACGAAGATGTCATATTCCAAAAATTACGTAAATCTATCAAGTAATTTTAAAAAAACTTAAGAAAATCATCATTTACAATTTTTAGCGATTTTACTACTAAATTACATTAAACGTAAGCTTTAAGGCTTATTTTTGATGTCAACTGATTTGAGTTATCTCCCTTTTTTTTATTTCATCGAATTTCATGATTGCTGACGAAAGCATTATGACTTGCTTAGTCTTAAACTTTGATTTTCTTGAATAAAAAAAAAAAGTACTTGATCAAATTATATGATTTTTGGAATATTTCATCTTTGTTCCATGACTGGTACATACATTATGCAGGCTTTTCTGCATTTTCTTTACTTTGCCACCATAAGTGCCATTCTGAATAAGCACCCAAAATTCTGTACAGGTACCAGAGTTTCACACAAAGATTCTCAAGTTTGACAAGATACACCTGAAGAAGGTTAGAGGTTACATCAGCCGAAATGTTGTGAATATAACAAATGAGATATTAGCGTGAATAATTCAAGTAATCTACATACTTTTTCTCATTCTAGAATGTTCACGGTGAGGTCTATCATGTCGATGACAAAATGCTGAAGACACTGGACGATTTTGAACAACATCCAACATTATATCAACGCCAAGAAATCTCCGTTTCCCTTGGAGAAAAACACGAGTTATGCTGGTGCTACATCTTACGAAACAGTAATCCAGAACTTCTCCAGTTTGCGTTTCTGGAAAATTATGATGTTAACGGCCCAGAAGGATTGAACTATGTTCCCAGGCATAAACAGAATAAGAGTGTCTAACTTGAGGTTCAGTTGGAATAATATCCGTGACTCAACTCACAACTAATAATAATATTTATATAATATTCAGATAACTATAGACTAAGCATAACATTTGTTAATTATACACACTTGACACTAGCAGTTTTTAAAGTAAAAGGTTGTTGGTAATGTATCCAGTAATGATTAACTCTATCAGAAACAGCAGTGAATGTTCTTTTTATGTATCAACTCTTAATTGGACAAAAGCTCAAATCAACAATTTCTTTCAACCAATCACTGCTCAATAAATATTCACTTTGAAATTCTACACACACTATAAAAACTCAAACGCATATTTTTTTTTTCCTATTTTCTTTCTACTGACAACACCTATTCGAACATCTTAATCCAGCCTGAACCTTTCACATGAAAGAATCTCACCAAGTAGCACGCACATGACGTGAGACTTTCGTAAACTACTCAACACAGCATCAGCATATACACCCTGGTAACCAAACTCTCTCGCACACAAGTTTGTCCATACACTTCCATTAATATATACACAGACACATAAATGTACACAGCATAAGCACATTGGTGCGGCATAATCATGTTGACACACCGGTTCTCACCAGATCACCGAAGTTAAGCAATGTTGGGCCTGGCCAGTACCAGATGGGTGACCATTTGGGAAGGCTAGGCGCTGTATGTACTGGGCGTGGGGTCAGCACCCTCACCCCGAAAAAATAACTCCTTGCTACAAAAGATCAACAAAGTTGTGGATGCCCTATGCATCATTCAGGGGATCAAAGCTATTGATGGATGATCACATTGACGCACTGGTTCCTGTTGGATCACTGAAGTTAAACAACATTGATGTCAATGCAGACATTACCAGAAAGTGTATTTTTTTTCAACACTAATAATTTTCGCAAAGATCTTTTCTTTGTGTTTTGAAATAGAAATGAAGAAAACATTTTTATTGGCTAATGTGAAGAAACAAAGAAAAACATTAAAAATAACATTTGAAAAACATTTCTCATTGCTACTCAGACTTAGGGTTAGAGAGACAAAAAAAAAAGTTAACTGCCCTAAAAATATAGAATGGCCTGAAATGAAAAGGAGGGATCCTTTTATATAAAATTTATATACGACTATGAAAAAAACTGAAAAAAACAAAACTAAAAAAACTAATTCTATTAGTTATGAAGGAGAAGTATTTTCAAATAATCCATATATCTATAGAAATGAGAATGTGTGTGTGTGTGTTTGTGTGTGAGGACACTTCTCAACCTATATACTGAACAAATTTTTGATCTACAGACTTGAAATTTGGTAAATAGGACATTCATGCATGTGGAAAACTTTTTAATCCATTTTCATCCGGAAAAAGGGCAGCTAAGGGATCAAAATTGAAAAATTGCTATGTGAGACTGGTTGGATTTTTTTCTGTTTGCCAACTGTTTCATGAATGCGCATGCACGGCCGTGAAACATGGCAGCTTCTTTATGTAAAGAATGAGTAGGTTGGAAAACCCATTTAAAGAGTGTATCAAGCTGGTCTAATGGTTATCATACTTGACTCACTGTCTTTAGGTTTTAGCTTTGATCTCAGCTTGAGCATTTTTTTTTATTACTTACAGAAAGTGAACTGTTTAGAAAAAAACATAATACTCGCATGCACATGTCTCAGTTTCTGTATGAATTAAAATATAATATTCATGCATATTTTACAACCGGGCAACGCTGAGCAGCCTGCTAGTATTGCAATAAATGAATCAATTTCTTTATATTAATTAACAACACATAGTACTTTAAATGGTCACCTATCTAGTACCGACCAAGTTCAGAATTGCTTAACTCTAATGATCGAATGAGAACCAGTATATCAATGTGTTTATGTTGTCTACATTGCTGCTTCAAAAAAGATCCAGTAATTCCATGAGCCATGTTTTGTGTCAGAATATGTCGAGATAAAACTTATTATTTGCCAGTTTTTGACCTTGAAAAGTAGTATTTTTTTTTAGCTCTTTACATCAAGTAGTTTCATGCTTTGTTTGGAGAGATTTCCATAAAAAAATCAACTAAACTCATGGGTAGGGAACACTTGATACTTATAAGGATTATTAAATTAATTCAAAAATACAAAGCAAGAGGAAATATGACCTTAATTATCATAAAATGTCGCATGCAAAATAAAAATCACTGTATTCGCTATAAAAGAGAAGCATTTTCAAATAATACCACGAAAAATGAGTCAATTTGCATTAATTAGCAACATACAGCACCCAGCATCCTTAAATGGTCACCCATCTAGTACTGGCCAATCACTTAACTTCGAGAATCTGACAAGCACTGGTGTATCAACGTGAACATGTCTGTAGATAAAAAAAAAAAAAAAAAGAAAATTAAAAACAAATACAGATACACACTCGAGAGTCAAAACAATGAAAAGAATATGCTGTTGTCCTAGCTCTACTTATTACACTGGAAAAACCTTTGCTAAACAGAAAATGGAAATCAAAAAGAAACTATTTTAATATAAATAACCAAACCCGGTGATTCGAATTAGTTATTATTTTTGATAGCATATAAAGAATTGTAACAATACTGGGTGCGGATGTATGAAAATTGTGAAAAATTTTATTAGATTTTAAAGATTGTGATATAACACCCTGAACATTTAACTAATTTTAATCCCTAAAAATCTCATTGAACAAGAGAAAGATTTCATGAAGTTGTCTAGCTACTTGCTGTCTGTGACACAACATCTCAAACATATAGCTCTAGTTCTAGACAAGAAGTCACCAGATAACCTGATAAAATCTTTCTCTTGTTTCTAAACAACAAAGAAACGTGGTCATATTTATAACAGTTGCTCCATCTTCATATGACGTGTGCTGTGGAAGTGGAAGCCTCCATTCAGTCTCAAAAGACAATGGATACCCCTTGAAAGGGTAGCTGTGCATGAAATTGTGAGACAACAGTTACACAATCCCAACCACTCCTGAATCGGCACTGCTTGCGTCCAGTGGCAAGAAGTCCAGGATGACTGAAAACAATGCCGAAATAAGCCAAGAGCACATACAGCATGTGGAATTCCCAAATGGTCACTCAATTTTAGTACTGACCAGGCTTAACTTGCTTAACTTCGGTGATCTGAGGAAACCAGTATGTCAAAGTGATTATACTCTATGTGCTGTAAAAAAAGAAAGAAAAAAATAATAAGTGATTTTCATTGGTCATTATTTTTGATAGTGTGCTGTATGAAAATGTAAATATTTCACTTGGAAAACAGCCATATTTATAACAGTTGCTCCCTCTCTTTATACAGAAGATAGGTTGAAGAAAACCCCAATGCACGTATGCTGTAAAAAAAAAAAAGATAAGAAACTGTTGAATGTGAAAGGATCATGATGAAACTTATTTAAGTAGAAAGAAAAAAATTTAAACTAGTTTAGAAAAAAAAAAAAAAATGAAAAAGTTGACAAATGTGTACTCCTATGAATTTGTATATTTTTTTTTTGTGTGTATTGATATTCATATTAAAACCCCTTTTTTCTATTTATTTAGTTATTTATTTGTTTCCCCACTGAGCAAATTAGGCACAAGGCCGTTTTTTTAATATGGAGAGTGAAGGTGGGGGGGGGACCAGTTCCCCCGAGAGGGAACTGAGAGGTGACAATTGGTATGAAGGGTTTCCCCTACATTGTTCCAAACTGATTGCTCAAGAGCAATGGTCTGATATGTGGGGTTGCCCCCACATATGGTCTTTGATTGTAGTATCTGTCGAAACAGATACTACACTTTCATAACAGAAAAAAATATCTTGGTCCGAAGGCCAAAAAGAAAAAAGACAAACCTTTTTTCTGTTTATTTAAAAAGAAAATACAACTTTCTTATATATGAGTCATGGAATTATATTTACTAGCAAAAGATCTAGCTAATTTGCATACTCTTTTCATTTCAATTAATTCCCTATTAGTTTTTTCGGTTTTCTTATGGGAAGATCATCTTTAGTTAACTATTATGTGTAATTATATTCATGCAGATATTCTACACGATTTATACTCGCGTAATATTTGTGCAAAAAGGTTATAATAAACACAAACCTCTTTTATATATATATTTATGCATATATATATATATTTGTTGAAGAAATTTTGCCTACCAAACTCCTCTGTCAGTTTTTGGTCTACAGACATGAAATTTTATATATAGGGTATTTGAAATCATGCAACACTTTATATTTGGGTTTTAGCTGGGGAAATTAGTACAAAAGTGTGAAAATTAAAAAATTAAGTTTGCCAGGTGAAGGTCGAACAACGGCATTACGAATATGCATGCATAACGTAATAGCTATTGGTTCATGTTTTAAGTTTTAGTCTTGCAGCAAGCATGGTTTCATAACTCGATCATTAATGTCAAAGGAAAAAATAAATTGTAAGCTAAACGTTTTGGTTTTGATGCTCAGTGGTGGCGCACAAGTCTTTTTTTTTTTTTATATACTTTTTAAATCATTACTATATATTGGGTCCAATATAATCCCTATATATATATAAAAAAACCTTGCAGTTTTTCCCCTCTGGATCAAAATACTGTAGGTTTACAACAACAGATGCCACATACAAATTTATTATGTCTACATTATTAGCCACTATCATATGTAACTATAGAACAACATTTTTGGAACATTCATTCGTTATATTAAAACCCTAGATTTAATCCTATATATATGGCATAATCACGTTGACACACTGGTTCCCACTGGATCACCGAAGTTAAGCAATGTTGAACCTGGTCAGTACTAAATGGGTGACCATTTAGGACTTTCAGGTGCTGTATGTGCTCTCTCCGCTTATCTCGGCATTGTTTCCAGTCGTCCTGTTCTTCTTGTCATTGAGCCCAAACAGTGCCGATTCAGGAGAGGTGTGGTTGGCGATTGCACAACCCTTGTCTCACAATTACACACGCTACTGCCCCTAAGGGGTATCCTTTGTCTTTTAAGACTGAACGAAAGCATGGATGGATGGATGGAGATTTAATCCTAGGAGCGATATCATCACTATCACTAGCAATACTACACCATTTTTTTCTATAGATCGAATAAAATCAAATAAAGTATTATTGAAAAGAGCATAAAAAACCCAAAGAAATAATATATTTAGCTTTTTAAAATCGGCCAATTAGAACTGGAGTTATGACCATTCAAAGTATCCAAAAATGTGTGGTTCACTGGACATTTTGCCATAAGTCAGTCCTATTCAAATTAATATAAGCTTGTGACTGAAAATGGTAGGAAATTTGCACACAATTTACAGAATAACCCATATTTAAAAAGTTGTATCTTCAGATCTTTTTAAGATATGATGATGAAATTTTGAACATATCATCATAATGCAATGAAGGTTCAGTTGGCATTATTTACAACCATCTTACTTGGTAATTTGCATACTAATTAGCATATTTCAGTTTCATTTTAACAACTTTAAGTAGGAACATCATAAAAACAGCTAAGAAAAATAGTAAGTAAGGCTTTATCATCATAGGAAGTATTATTCTGATGGACATTATCATTTCCCATTATAACATCATGAAAAATCCAAGATGGCGACCAGGAAATCCAAGATGCCACCATGACATGATTGAAAAAAATTATCAAGAAAATATGGCTTGTAGCATATCAAATAAAAGGAAATTTTGTACAGATCAGAATTATATTTTCAAGTATATTAAACTAATTAGCATAATTAAGTTTAATTTTTAACGGCTTCCAATAAAAGCATCATAAAAAAAACAGTTTAAAAAATGTGAGGTAAGACTTTATCATCATGCGAAATGTTATTGTGATGGATTTTATCATTTGCTATCATTACACTGTGAAAAATACAATATGGCAACCAGGAAATCCAAGATGGCCACCACGACATGATTCAAAGAAATTAACAAAATATGGCTTGTAGCATATCAAATAGAAGGAAATTTTGTACAGATTACAATTATAATGTTTTTAAGTTCATTAAACTAATTAGGATAATTTAATTTAATTTTTAACGGCTTCAAGTTACCGTGACAATTATCGGGTGAGTTTCTATTACTATTTTGTATAATTTTGTATTTTTAAGTCATTGTCGAGACTTCAAGAGATACCGCAGCCATTTTTTTCTTGTTCTCATGTAATGCTTGACACTACTTGTCTTTTTTGAACAGAATAAACATTTACAACATCATAAATTTATCAAGGTAGGTAGAAGAGTACTTGCCTTTGGTAACATTTATTTCTCATATATTTGTTTTTTTGGATACTTTTTCATATCCCTGTGGATTGTAAAACAAACCCAATAAAAGTTATTCTTTTACTTAATTGGATAAGTGGTTTGTGTGTTTTAACTCATTTAAAAGCGTGGTCATTGTCGATCATTCTTTTTCAAAGAATTTATTTTTTTAAGAATATTCTTTCGTTTTCCATAATTAAAAACTTATGTCTTCTAAAAAATAACAAAAATAAAATGAATACTTTGTTTGTAAGTTAGTTAATGGACACTTGTTTACATATTTTTTGTGCCCACAACGACGCACAAAAATTCTTATGTTTATAAGCGCTTGTAAATATTTCTAACGATTCTACGAGTAATTTTCATATTCTTTTAAACATTCATTTTAATTACTTCCCTATTAGTTTTTTCGGCTTTCTTATGGGATGATCATCGTAGCATAAACAGTTTTTATCCAATTCTTTTCTTCAAATTTTAGTACAAAAGAAATTATTTTTGCAATTAAAATAGCGTTTGAACAGTTTTTATCCTTACTTATTTTTGTACTATAGAGCGTTAACTTTGAGATCTTCATAAATAATGCATGTGATGAATTATTACTTGCTTTATTCATTCATTATCACAACTATCTTATCCGATAACCCTTCATAACATAACATGGTGTCAGAATCGGGATTATAAGGACACACTCATATAAAAAATGAAACGGTTTGGAATAATGAATTAATCATGACATTTGTTTTTCTTCATGAGGATTTAAAAAAAAAATGGACACATGTATAACCACTAAACACTAAGGCCACTGGAAAAATGGTAGCATCCTTCTATCGATCCAGTAGATATCTCACTGCTGATGCAATTCTTTATCTATATAAGACCCAGGTACGTCCGAGGATGGAGTACTGTTGCCACATCTGGGCAGGAACTGCTAGAAAGGACTTATCCTGCCTTGATAGAGTTCAAAATAGACTTTGTAGCCTTGTAGGGGATGTCCTTTTCTTTTCCCTGCAACCTCTTTCTCATAGAAGAGATGTTGCGAGTTTGTCTCTGCTTTATCGCTATTTTTATGGCAAGTGCTCGCCTGAGCTCTAATCTATGGTCCCCCTTCGTCAGACTTTCACAAGAAACACCTGTCTAGCAGAAAACGCTATCACTAATTTCCCCCACTCTTTATCTGTGCCTAAACCTAAACGTAGATTCCATGAACAAAGCTTCTTTCTTAGAACTGCACGCCTGTGGAATTATCTTCCGTTTTCCTGCTTTCCAGCTGACTACAATATGGTTGTCTTCAAGTCTAACGTAAATAAGTTTTTGATGAACCGTTCCACATAAGTTAACAAATTTACCAAATTTCCATTACTAACGATTACTATATTGTCCAATTTCTATTGTACACTCTTTAACCCTTATCCTCGAGTGGCCTCTTGGCCTTGATAAGTGGTGATGCCGATGTAAAAAAAAAAGAAAAGATAATTATCTTTATATCTAAACAATAAGATTTATCATGGCAGCTTCATCTTAAGTTCAAACCATGCCAAATTAATGGCCAAATTTATTCAGCAAGTCAGGTTCCATTTTGAAGGTCCCATGCATAACATTGATGATGAAATCAAGATTAGATATCTTTTGTTATGGGCTGGTATTGAAGGACAAGAAATAAGGGACACATTTGCTTCCCGGTATGAAGAAGAAATAATTATAGAATAAGGGACAATGAAATGGAGTTTCATTCTATATTAATAAACAACTTTATTTGTTATCTTCGTTAGTAGCATTAGAGGAAGAGTACAAGAGAAAAACGGGTTACTAGGCTGAAGTGTTCTTGTGTAGAGATAGAATTAATGTAATGCCGGCTGGTTGAAGGAGAGAATAGTTCAGTCCACATGTGTTTATAGCTAGTAGTCGCTGGGACAAAGGAAACCGATTAAAGGAGAAAGGGCAAAGTCTTCAGTTTGTTTGCATGTTGTCGTGGTGAATGTGAGTTGTATCGACGAGAATAGTCCTGTAGAATGATAAATAAAGTTCGTGTGGATGCAGCATGTGGAAATAAATGGTAGTTAAAAGAGAGCCATTGCTAGCTTGTTGTACTCACGTTTGGCCGGGGGCCGAAGCCCAAGGTGATGTGTGCTTCAGGGCAAAGCCGCGAGAAAGAGGATTGATGGTTTCAGATTTCGCCTTTTATATACTCTGTCACGTGATAGAGAGCTGGCTTGTGATTGGACAAGTCTGGGAGAAAATGGATTTCAAATCACATCAAGAGAAGTAGCTCCTGCCTGTGATGTATCGGGTGTCGGCTGCTACATAATCATCAAAATGTACGTTAAATACTTTAAACAGTGTGCAAACCCAAGGTCAAATTTTCATGTGACAAGATTTATGTATTCCTTTTTTTTGTTGTTGAAAAAGTCGTTGACGTATTTCAAGGTGTGTCAGTCTCTGTTGACGGTGTATTTGTGTTTGTAAGCAAAGTAGAAGCAGTAACTTGACACCGCAAAAAGCTATCCTCCTCATATGCAAATTAATGCCACATATGAAAAGAAGTTACAGACACAAGTTCTTTACTTCTTTTTTTTTTCTCTGATTCTGACATGCCAAACAGATGGGCTGCCGTTTGTGTGAGTAGTTTCTTCTATCACACAGATCACAGAGGAAAGCCAAAGAAAACATGATAGGAAATGATAAAAAGGCATAATAAAAAAATAAGGAGCGATAAATAAGATCCGACCAGTGATAGAAGTCAATTTCTAAAAGCAATTCGATGCATGCTAGTATATTAAATAAACATTAAACCAGAGATAATAAGAAAACATGGGGGGCAGAGGATAAAATTTAACAAAATTATTAAGGGGAGACAACTCTAGATATCAGATCATCAATCTGCGTGCTTGTGAGAAACTTCAAATCTTATCAATCTGCATTCGTGTGCAGATTTTATCAGGTGTGACAACGATGATGATACCATGTTGTGTACATTAGTTTCAACGTCAGTTGTTGATTCTGTGATTGTCAAGTAAGGTGCTTATGCGGCAGCTCGTTATTTCAATTGTTTTATTTAGCTTTTTATTCATAAATCTAACCAAGATGTCTTCGGCTTCGCTTCTGCATCGCGTGTTTGTTTATGGGACTTTAAAAACTACGCAACCCAATCACGACATCCTTAAAGAGGCCAGCAATGGAATAGCGAAGTTTATTGGGAAAGCCGTCACTGAAAAAGCGTACCCTCTCGTCGTCGCCTCCAGTTCCAACATTCCCTTTTTACTGCCGATCGAAGGCAAAGGAAAGGTCAGTAAAAGTACATTTAACTTCTCTTTTTTTTTTTTTTCCGTTTTTCTTTTAACAAGGTCTGACGTAGACACATCAGATTGCAGTATGGTTCCTGTTGGAGACCACCCTCCCAGGCATTACTTCATCCGGGTTGTTATTATTATACACATAGATTCGAAAAAGTTGTCAAAAAACAAATATATAACAAATAAATGTTATCAAAGGCAAGATAAGTTACTTTTCTACCTAACTGGATATGTTTTTAGTGTTTATATTTAATTTAATGTAACATGTTTATTCAGCTTGAAAAACTTAGTGTTTACCGTAGGCGTGTACCACTCAGTGGTACGCCGTACCACCGATGTATTGGAAAATTTAAAATGGCGCCCGAATCTCTCTTTGACACGGTAAGTTTGGAAAAAGGAGTTATAAATAAAAAAAAAAACTAGACAAAATACGGTTAAAAACTCCCTCAGGCGGAGTTGTACAACCATCACCCCCATGCGTAATTTTTATACTGATAGGTTTTTTGAAAATTTTTTACTGGATTATTACTAATTGAACACTAATTAACCAGATTATGAAAAAAAAAAAAAAAAAAAAAAAAAAAATCATTTCGACATTTGAAAGGGGTGCTCACTTTTTAGTTACAACGTTCTCGTAAACTGGTCACATCCCCCTTTTTTTTTCTAAACACGGAAGTGTCTTCGGACGATATGAAATGGTCCCATGTTGACGAAGCAATGTATCGAGGGGCGTACGATATGAAAATTAACGGATGGAAAATTATGAAACATTTCTCCAGCATGTTAGTGAAATTTATAATACTTAAACAATTAAAAAAAAAATGCTACATTAAATAAAAGCACTAAAAACATATTCAGTTAGAAAAGTAACTTATATTGGCTTTGATAACATTTATTTGTTATATATTTGTTTTTTGACAACTTGGTTATCCTTTACGGAGATGGTCCCGACGTCCGCCTCGTTCTGAGTTTGGAGAGAGGCCGTCTGACGTAGGCGGTGTCGAGGCAGAAAATTACCCTAACCCTAAAATATGCGATATGTCACAGACAGATGTTTTTACAAATATTGTGAAACAAATCACAGAATTTTACAGGGTTAACTAACCACGCGGAACTATTCTAATCATGTGGACTGTTTTTTTGTTTTTAAATTCTAATTATTTGAACTGTTTATTTTGTAAAATTCTAATTATTTGAACTATTTATTTTTTTAAATTCTAATTATTTGAACTGTTTGAAATAAAAAAAATAAAAATTCTAATTATTGGAACGGGTTTTTTCTCCTTAAGTTAACAACTGGGCACTTTATTGAAGGGGTAATTTTCTGCCTCGACACCGCCTACGTCAGACGGCCTCTCCCCGAGTTCAGAACGAGGCTGACGTTGGAACCATCTCCGTAAAGTTTATCCGACAACTTTTTCGAATTTATGTGTACAGTAATACAAACCCAAAAAAACTAAAGTTAAAAAACAAAACAAAAAAACTCGAAACTTTAGTTTCATAAAAAACAATAATAAAAAAAATCATGTTCATTCTATCTTTTTTTTCTTTGAGAAACAAAAATATTTCTGACTTACAAATGCCATTTTTACTTTCTATACCCGCGTTTTTATTGTTTACAAAATGTGTGATTGATTTACCAGAACGTTGTAACTAAAAAGTGAGCACCCCTTTCAAATGTCGAAATAATGATTTTTTTTTTTTTCATAATCTGGTGAAAAAATTTCAAAACCTATGAGTATAGAAATTACGCTTGGGGTGATGGTTGTACAACTCCGCCCTCGCCTGAATATATGTTACAAATTCTCCGAAAAAAACACTTCACTTAACTTCAGCAAATAGTTTTTGTTTTACAGCGAAAAAACAATTTGTTTTGATACCGAGCAAAAGGTCCGATTTTTAGGGGAAAAAAGCTAGTATTAAAGATGGGGAGGGAGTGTCGGCGCTTTAACTGGAGTTATCTCCCCGTGACGTTTCTAGACTCCAAACGAAAAATTAAAAACAAATCCAAGATATCTGCCTTCAACGTGCTGTCATACTTTTTTTACATACATGTTTTTTCCGCTGTAAAAAAAAAAAAAAAAAAAAATACTCGATCAATTTAAGTTAAATTCTTTTTCGGAGATCTTCAGTCCAAAACGGATACGTACAATATAAAGCACTTGTACCCCCTTGACGTAAATACCCCCGACAAACCCTGCAAGCAGTAAAGATCCCTTCACAGTAAAGATCCCTATGTGTAAGAAAGCCTCCTAACTGAAATAGTTTCTTTCCCAGAACTGCTAGATTTTGGAACTCCCTTCCGGGATTCTGCTTTCCCAACTGTACTGACATACAGAAGTTCAAGTGTAATGTGAACAGACATATTGCTACTCATCTTCCTTCATAATACCCCTGCAACTTATGTCCCCGATAGTAGCCCCTGCGAGAGCCTTTTCTAGTCTCACACAAAAACACGCGTTCACATTTCAAGCGATATTACTTGTCATATACATACGCGCACACAAATATACGCGCCCACGTCCACACACGTACATATATTCACGTTCGCGTACATACTCACATTCACGTATACATACACACACATGCTAACGTACACACATGTACACACATACACGCACGCATGGACAACGTCACTTCCCCTTTCAAAGGAAATCCACACATGCGCAAAAGACCATCGGAAACACCTATAAAAGAAAGAGCAATAAGCGGCTTCTTCCTTTTTCGGACCCGCCTTCCGAGGTGGTTGGTCGGCGCACCAGCTACCGCCGTTTCGGCAGACGCGCGCACCTCGCACCACTTGCTAATATGTGGGACAAAAAGCTATCAGACCGTACGTACACTTTATACGCTTTCTATCTCCATGAACTGGATTGACTTTCTCACTATCTCCCCTTCGGCCTTGGTCCATCAACACAGACATGTGCGTGACTCTCTACTGAGCTTAACACTCTCTTTCTACAGGCCGGCTTGCCACTTCGCATTTCTCTATTGCATTCCCCTTTCCTTCCACACGCGTAGTCGTCAACGGCTGAATGAACATGTGTACACCCAAGACTTTCATTTCTCAACAGAAAATAAACGACATGTTTATTTTATTCCAGCATTTGAGTTCTTTGTTTCCTTTATTCAATTCGTTTCATTATTTTTTCTTGTAGCGAATTAGGGTAGTTATATCCTAGTCTTCTACACCGCCCTACTTCAAAGTGACACTCGGCCCTGTCGGTGGGGCATTAGAATACGCTGACTGCCCCCCTGCAGAGGGTAAAAGTCCCTCAATGGGGGTCCTGGATATGACCTTAAACTATATCCAGTGGTGAGGCCCCAGCTTGTGGGCTTTGGGGAGTGTGAAGCCACCCTTTAATTGCCATTGCTCCCAGGTCCACTCTGACTCGGAGTGGTAGTACCTGTTAGGGTCCCAACTATGGGTTAAATAGAAACCGACGTGAAAACAACAAATATATTCTATTGAAAAAATTTTTCTTCAAAATCTTTGGATTCGGCATTAAATAACCCGAAAAGGGTTGATATGCCGTAAAACAAAAACAACCAACCAACCAATCAATCAAAGTGGCACTGTGCCTTGTTTGGAGTGAAAATTGAATAAAATAAAAAATTTGGTGATTTCACCGATTTCAATAACAATATAAATATGGGAGTCTGAAACATTTGTTGATTATCATTCATTCCCGGGCAACATCGAGTCTCTCCTAATATATATATTTCTTTCCTTGGTCCATATTCTTATTTTGTAATGCTTGTAGAATAAAACTTATTGTTTTACCTGACCCGTTGTTCTATTAATTATTCCATCACAGATTTATTATTTGCTTATATTGAAATCCATCCGCGATATAACACCTTATGAGTGTTAAAACGGATATGCTTATTCATTTGCTTTGAATTTTCATATGACAGTGTAAGAGATTTAAGCATTGTGTATGTGTGTTGGTTCAGAATCTTGGACACTGCACAGAAGACAAACTCAACAGTTGGACGTTTTTCACAAAAGTTGTCTTCAAGAATTTTGTGGATTTAGTGTAAGTGACAGGATTACGAATGCTGACCTTTTCACCATGTGCAACATTTTGTATTTTAAACTTTAATCCAAGCCATTATATAGAAAATATAATTTTATAAAATCAACAGTAGGTTCTCTACAGTGCAATGTAAACTACAGTGTATCGTGGACCAAATCTTCTAGTATAATATATATATATATATATATCTTTTCGTGGTCTATATTCTTGTTTTGTAATGCTCATACAATAAAACTTATTGTTTTATTTAACTTATTGTTCTATTAACTAATTACGCTTATTCATTTGTTTTAAATTTTCATATGACAGTGTGGGAGATTTAAGCATTGTGTATGTATGTGGGCTCAGAGTCTTGGACACTGCACAGAAGACAAACTCAACAGTTGGATATTTTTTCACAAAATTTGTTTTAAAGAAATTTTTTAAATTTAGTTCAAGCGACAGGATTGCAAATGCTGACCTTTTCACCATGTACGAAATTGATGGTATTGAAAAGACTTTCTTATGAAATCACAACTGTGCTTTTGACTGGCCATGTGTTGCGGATACAAGAAAGAATTCCAAAAATGTTGATGTATAGTGAACTTGACAGCAGTCACTGCACAGTAAGCCAACCATTACTTGGTTACAAGGACAAATTAAAAAGTCGTAATGAATGGAGGTCTACATGCTTCAATAGAATTATGAAAAACTAGCGAGGGGTACCCGGCCAGCGTTGCCCGGGTGTTTGTAGGTGTGTGTGAAAAATAAAAACAGGTGCCCGTGAAAAAAAAAAAACGAAGCCTTGACGACGCGCAGTTGGAAAATAGTAAAGTGTGAAAAAAAAACAGGTGCGCATTTTTGATTGACGTGACGGCGATAGGTAATCAGCAGTTACGATTTTGTGCGGGACTGTTTTTAAATAAATAAATTGGTTTGTTTGTTTTTAACTAAGTTCGGGGAAAACCAGCTCCCTGTTTATTAGGGGGAGTGTCTCGTCTCGAAATGAAAGCTACCGTCTGATATGACAAAGTCGACATTGAACAAACGTTACTTAGCTCTCTAGAGACCACTGGCTCTGGGCTGCGATTAGTGTCGAGTTTCGCTTTTTGTTTATACTGAAAACCGAATGTAACGCGTGCTGATGCGGGAAATGTGGAATAATTAACGTTTGAAAGTCAATAAAATTAAATAGACAGGTGAGGTCCGTGGGTAACTCTGAGATATTACAATTTATGGATGATATAAAAAGTTTTAAGAAGTTGCGAAGCGAGCGAGCGCTTTTCCGAAAGAAGCCTTTTGCAGACATCGTGGAAAAATGAACATACATACACACATACATTTTCACTTTTATATATATAGATGCAGCATCAAACATTATCAACCTGCGTCAAACTAGGGAAAGAAATCAGGTATCGTCTGCTGTCTCAACTGTATACACTCTCGTACAATTTGTGGATTTCTTTGTAGATCATTGGCTAGACCGAAATGCTATCTGCGACTCACACACAAGGTTTAATAGATTAAGTTATAAGAACCTCATATGCTGAAATCGACGGAAGAGTCAATGATGATATATATGTGTGTATGCATGTTGCTTTTTGTCAGTGTGTGTATACATATATATATATATATATATATATATATATATATATACATGACTGTGCATGTATGAGTTGAGAATTGAGTTTAGCTTTCCCAAGCCCAACAGAGAGCAAGGAACGATGAGCTTAATATACTTGTTATTTGATTAGTCATTGAATGAAGTTGAAATATACATGAAAATGTGTTGTAACAGTTGTTTTCAAATTCAGATAATCAGAAGTAGGAACGTGAGGCATTATGAAAAATACACGGACACTGCTTGGCCATCATTTATAAGCTGGGCAGCTGTGAGAAGGATGAAAGTGCCTAGAGATCTCATTCGGAGCTGTTATAAAGAATTTATATGTAAAACTGATCCCCTACTTTAAATTGTAAAATAAATTAAAAAAAAAAATTTATTTTCTTATTTCTGCCAACTTTTAGGGTGTTTACACATAATCGCCTAAAAATGTAGAATCTCATTTTTGAGGGTTTATTTAGCAGAAGGTAGTAATCTACTATAATAATATGTCAAGACAATTTCATTTTTTTTGCATACATTATCACTTATCACCGATTTTTAAAAGATGTGATTGCCTGATAGCCTTGTGCCGAATTTGTTAAAATGTAATCTCATCTCTTTTCTTTTCTTTCATCTTCTCTTTTATTAATAAAATGATAACGATTTTTCCCCTATACAAAACATTATAGCCTTGAAAACGCAGGCGCCAGATAAAATTTCAATACGATCCAACTACTAGCCTGGCTCTGTCGGTGGGGCATTAGAATACGCTGACTGCCCCCCTGCAGAGGGTAAAATTCTCTCAATGGGGGTCCTGGATATGACCTTAAACTATATCCAGTGGTGAGGCCCCAGCTTGTAGGCTTTGGGGAGTGTGGAGCCACCCTTTAATTACCATTGCTCCCAGGTCCACTCTGACCCGGAGTGGTAGTACCTGTTAGGGTCCCAACTATGGGTTAAATAGAAACCGACTTGAAAACAACAAATATATTCTATTAAAAAAAATTTTTCTTCAAAATCTTTGGATTTGCCATTAAATACCCAAAAAGGGTTGATATGGCGTAAAACAAAAACAACCAACCAACTACTAGGCATTACCTGATGTAGGTTTTGCACTTACTACCAGTTGCTCTCATTTGTCATCACAAATTATTATATTAATTCCAAGGAGCGTAAATTTTATTCACACATCATCTTCAAAGGTGGTAGCATGATAATTACTCTCTCGTTATTTACTACTCTTCCTCTCCTCCAAAGAACTGGGAACTAATTCAAATGTACCACATCTTGTAACTGTGCCGTTCATGTTTGCTTCTTCTACAAATACATTTGACATTGGTATTTTTCGCTTTCATTTCTTAAAATAATGATCGTTCCCTTCACAAAGTCTAGTCAATCTCATTAGCTATCCGCTTGCATTTCTCGGAAGAAAGGAATATCAGTTTATGGTATTTTTCGAACGGTTAAACACTAAACAAGATGGCATCAGTGATTGCACAAAGCAAATTCAGCTACTTCTTTCCTGCTGATTAATAAATCCAACATTTTCGCCATCTACGATATGTAAACAGCTGATGGTTTATTGTTTCATATTCTTTAATTCTATACATATCGTTTGTTTAGATGTGTACATCACTAAACAGTCATTCACTTTGCCTATGGATGGCCAGAGGCACATGAATCCTGTTTTTTTTTCTTTCTGTCTGCTTACATTTGTAAAACGTTGCAAATCTCATTTTGTGGCGATTATTGCCTATCGTATACACCTGCTACACCGACTGCCTAAAGCAATGATTTGCTACAGATTCAATAACAATGAACAAAACATTTTTACTATTTTCTTGGTTAACTCATCTTTTATCTTTTGCTTCGACACTTTTTCCTTGCAAGCACAAAATAATTTTGCCTTTTCAACCTACTATGCTTCACGTTAATATGTAATTACTTTAAGATTCTTAGCATGGGGAGATACATTTAGTTTGGCAATTTAAAGGCTTCATATTCCAAAATTTACTTTTTTTATTTTTCAACTTAACGTGCAGAACAGAAAGTGGATTTGAAGCCTTCAAACTGTTGCGTCAAAAGTAAATTCTGTTTGAAATAAAAAATTTTTTTTTTTTTTTTTTTTTTTTTTTACATTTTTCAGTTATTTGATCTTTCCGATTATAACTTCCGGAGATAGTTTCACTTTCCCAACTTTTTCATTCTTGATAGGTTGTATTTTTTTTTTTTTTTTTTACACAGTGATCACCACTTATCAAGGCCCGGAAGCCACTCAGGGATAAGGGTTATTGCAAGTACATTACGTTAGTGAGATTTGCTGAAGTGTTTACTTAAGGGGGCGGTTCATTAGGAATTTGTTAACATTGGACTTGAAGACATCCAAGTTGTAGTCCGGAGGGAAGCAGGCAGACGGAACAGAGTTCCACAGGCGTGCAGTTCTAAGAAAGAAGCTTTGTTCATGGAATCCGCATTTTGATTTAGGCACAGATATAGAGTGGGGGAAATTTTTCATAGTGGATTCAGCTAGACGGGTGTTTTCCGTGAAAGATTGGCGAGGGGGGACCAGAGATTGGAGTTCAGACGAGCATCTGCCATGAAAATAACGATAAAACAAGGACAGGCTCGCAACGTTTCTTTTGTGGGAGAGAGGTTGCAGGGTAGAGAAAAGGGCATCCCCCACTAAGCCACGAAGTCTATTTTGTACTCTGTCAAGGCAGGATAGGCTGTTTTTAGCAGCTCCTGCCCAGATATGGCAACAGTATTCCATCCTTGGACGTACTTGGCTTTGTAGTACTAGTGTTAGTAGTATTAATAGAATACTTATTAGTACCATTCTCTTTATTTTTTTTACTCTTCTAAATATTAGGGTCACTCATTCTAAGGATTATTTGTCTTACATTTTTCAAGTTTGTTGTTTACATTTCATTTAATAAGTGGGGCTTGATTACTTACCTCATAGGAAATAAATGATCTCCTTCTAAAAGGATTTCTCAGTCATTGCAACCCACCAGAAACAATGTTTTTAGGATGTTTTCTAGAAATGTAAGCCATGTTTAGTTTCAGAACAGTTTCAGATGGTTCGTTGTTCTAAACAAGTCTTGAGAGGTGATTGGTTTGCAGTAGACAGAACAGTTTCCGATGGTTCGTTGTTACACACAAGTCCTGAGAGGTGACTTGTTTTCAGTAAACAATTCCACAGAGCAAAATATTCTTACCGTGTCGAGACGGAAAAAAACATGTGAAATTGGTACAGAAAAGGTTTAATATTTATGGAGCAATTCTGGTTTCTGATTGGTTGGTAGCAGAACATGAATTAATTTGATTCGTCAGTTCCTAGCAGCATCGTTTATAAATAGAATCGCCCGACTGTGTGGGATCATATCCTATTCTACTTCTTGTATGATGGGATGTGTCTCCTAGCGGCATCGGCTGCAGGGAGACAGGGTAGTACACGTCAAGGATTCGTCACTTGACACTCAGCCCAACAGGTGAGGGGCCGGGAACCGGCCCAGCACCTATTGGACTGAGGTACGCTGCCTGGGTAATACCTAGGAGGTCCACCCTCCCAGGCCTTGCCACCGGGCTTTCCGGTGGGGCAAGTTTATTGCTTGCTGCCTGAGGCGCCCCAACCGGGGAATGCCGACGGGGTTACTCAGGCAATTTTTAAAATTGCAGGAGTGCCCCTTCTTTAGGGGAGCCTGCGGGGTTCCCACTTTCCAGCCTTGTGCCACATATTGCTGATGTGGGCAGCATTTAAATATATACCCCATTATACTTCCAAAATATTGCAACAATTAACATGCTTATCATACTGTTTTTTATTACCTTTTATTTGCAGACATCATTTAATGGTCAATATATAAAAACATAACGAAAATAACTCAATCTAGAAGGATTTCTCCTTCATTATGGGTTTACGATTGATTATCATCTGCGTATGCTTACATTTTCTTTAAATTCTTTTCTGTATTGGGGTTGTGGGTCGTATACAATGTTTTCTTCTACATGTTTTTTAGGGAGGATTAAAAACAGTTTTTCTACAGCATTATCTCACCTGTCTTTTTCACATTTATTTTTTAGTGATTTTTTTTTTCTTCCTTACATGGGCTACTAACCAGACCATGTGAGTTTCCATTCCATGTCATGACCAATAACGTAATCAAAACAAAGTGAATTTATCTCAGCCTATAAGGATTTCTCCTTCATTGCAAAGACACCAGAATCAATGGTTTAAGGCCTGATGTAAATATGTCTTCATAAACATTCCTTATTCATTAATTTCCTTTACTAGGGGGAGTATACTCTCTTATACATCAATTAATGTGCTTTTAAACATTGCTTTCTATTGGTGGCAACCTCAGTTATCACTTCAGAAAACAAAACAAAACAATATTAGCTCAGTTTGCGATAACACACTACATAATTATGTAACATTACACACGTAAACTCAACACATTATAACAAGGAAGATAGCACAAGTAATAACTTGACTCTTTTTTTTTTTTTTTTGTAACAACATTTATTTCTTTATTCTCCCACCACATGTGACTTCTCCTTACGGCTGTGACATCACCCATGTCTCTAACGCGATTGTCTTCTCTAACGTGATCATCTTCTCTAAGGTGCTCTCTCTCCTTTTTATAGTCTTTTTCTTTTTCCTTATTGTGATGTCATTTTGCACACAGCTCAGTATTTGTATATTACCGTCTGTGCTCTGTTACAATTATAGTTTCATTTATTTTTGAGGGCTGGAGTTCTTTCATTGAACCTAATCTGGCTTTGTGCCATCTTTCTGCTGGGTAACGCTGGTGCATGAGTCCTGCTAGTTTTATATATTTTTGCAAGTGTAGTATCTGTTCTGTCCAAAGGTGACACAATAATATTGTGAAGTCTGTGTTCAAGCTGGATGTTCATAAAATGGAAATATATCCTAAATCCTACACAGATACAACTGTGGAATTTTCACAGGTCCCGGTAGTTTACAATAATATCAGATATTGTTTGGTAGTTTTTTGCTGAATCACGTTAGTGAACGTTGGCCTATTTTATTTTGGTGATAATTATTTATCAAAAAGTTTATTTGATAAATTGGTGTCACTTTGTGCTATCTACAAAACTGAGGTCAGCAAAGCAATTGTATGCATCTGCATTCTAATTCGATGTCTTTTTTTTGATTTTTGTTCAATAACATATCGATGACAATGCACAATGGTGATCTGCGACTTTGTATTTTAGTTCTTGGTGGTTTGCTTTTCGAAATTCATTGAATTTTACACTTCAAAACTTTTTGATATAATATTTTACAGTAAGATTTATAAATTAAACTAGAAGTAGTCTATATTATATTCCTCCTTTTTTTCTTTTCTTTTTTTTTTTTACATAGGTTGTAAATAGGTTGTTTTTGTTTTACAGCATATCAACCCATTTCAGGTTATTTAATGCTGAATCCAAAGATTTTGAAGAAAATTTTTTTAATAGAATATATTTGTTGTTTTCAAGTCGGTTTCTATTTAACCTATAGTTGGGACCCTAACAGGTACTACCACTCCGGGTCAGAGTGGATCTGGGAGCAATGGCAATTAAAGGATGGTTCCACCCGAAGCCCACAAGCTGGGGCCTCACCAATGGATATAGTTTAAGGTCATATCCAGGACCATACATAGGAGTCACCACTTATGAAGACCCGGGGGCCACTCGAGGATAAGGGTTAATGGGTGTACAGTAGTTTTAGGGATAATATCGTAGTAATTGTTAGTAATGGAAATTTGGTAAATTGGATTACTTAAGGGGCCACAAGGATAGACATAGAAACAGAAAATTTCCGACATCTTAGGCTACCGTTCACGCGAAAATACTGCCGATCTAGAATACAGCTTTTTCTTCTCCCTTCTTCTTATTGTAAATAAGGACTGAGGGACAAATTAGGAGAAGCGATAGTTGGAAACTACTGCGCCGATCTGACAGAAATATATATTTGTTGTAGTTTTCTTTTTCTTTTCCTTTGAGGCTTAGTGTCTTTATAGTTTTTTTTTTTTATATAAAGGTGGGTGCAGGATGGTTTGGGACGAATTATTTTTTTTTAATTTTGATTTTTATATTTTCTAGTTTACTAGCGAGGCATACCCGGCGTTGTCCGGGTGTTTGGAGGTGTGTGGGGGGGGGGGGGTTAAAAAAAAAAGTAAGTATGAGGATCGAACCCGAACCGGTGAGGCAAAGTTGTAAATTAAAGTGTGAAAAAAAACCCAAAAACATGCAACGTTAACCATTGCCCCACCGCAAGATGCTAATGGAAACACACTTGAATTTATTTAATTACTTGGATTTAGCAGGTGCCCGTTTTAATGAGTTAATGAGGTCGAGTTTGACTGCGGGATTTCATTTACTGCTGAACGCTTTTTTTTTTCCCCCAAGATGTTATAGGAAAAAGACTAACCCACATGCGGCGAGCAACAAATGTTGAATATTTATCTTCCCGAAATCAAGCAAATTAAATAGACAGGCGAGCTTCGTTGTTAACTGTGAGATATTACGATTTATATGTGATATAAAAAGTTTTAAAAAGTTGTGAAGCGAGCGACCACTTCTCTGAAAAAAGCCTTTTGTAGACATACAGAAAAAAGTGAACGCACATACATACATTTTCACTTTTATATTTATAGATTTTATTCAGTTTCTTGTTAGTTATTAAATATTGTTAGTATAGTTGTCCCAATGTTAAATGAGATCCGGTTAAAAAGGGGTTGTAGTTTTTTGATAAGTATGGCTTCTAGTAATTTTAGTTGTCATGTGCAATTGTTAAGATATCGAATTTTAGTATTGTTAGTTAAGATATTTCTAATGTTGGACGACTGTAGGTCTTTATCGTGGGATGTTAGGTGTTGTTTTATGGCTCTATTGTCAGCTAAATGATAGGTTAATCGTTGGGAGAGTGTTATTATTGTGTGGCCTATGTATGCGTTGTATGAGTTTTTAGATTGGGTTCAGAGATATTCTTCGAAGGGGCAAATAAATTCATACACCACGTTAGTTTGATTTAGTGTGGTGTTAGTATTGTTATTGTTTTTAATTATTAAATTGGAGGTTTTCAATTTAGTATAGTATATTATTAGTTTGTTCTTTTTATTCTGGACCCACTTTTTATAACAAAACAAAAAACAAAAATAAACTATAAATACACCAAGCCTCAAAGGAAAAGAAAATGACAACAACAACAATCACTCCTGATGATAATCAGATGCACCGATAGAAAGTGCTAGAGAAAAACATGGCTGAACAACAACTTCTGGGCACCATTTTATACAGCATGCCAGCTAATATAAAAAAGACCGCTCGGCGAATGGAAAAGATATCTAGAGAAATCGGAAAAAGAATAACTCTATCGTGTTCAGACATGCTTGAATAATGACTTGCTGCCAAAATATACATATATATATATATATATATATATATATATATATATATATATATATATAAACTTTATTTGTTTTTTACATAAGGGGTAAAATGTTGCTACACAGTCATGAGCATGTTTCTGTCAGCTAGTTACTAGTAACTAGAAACCTCTTCAGGCGATACGGCGTATATAAAAGCAAAGTTTGCAATGAAATAATATATATATTAGTGATAGGATTTGAATAATTTTTACGATTCCTTACTAAATTGCCAATACTAATACAGTTACCGATTCTGATTCCAATTCTTTAGAGTTGTTATTTTTCCTGATTACTGTTAAATGTGCAGATATTTTCTCAAACGTTAAAACAGACTTGTGGGGGTGGGGTGATCTTTAGCTTTTAGCTTTATTGGTAATTTAAAATCAATAATTATTTCTTATTTTATTATTAATGCCAGCAGCAGAGGATTTTGCTTTAAACAAAATCAAATAAAAAAGACAGTTAATAGAATCGTTTTTGGCATCGGAAAACCAGCACATTTTTTTCTGCTTCTGATATCTCTAAAAGTTCTGATTCTTCCGATTCTCAATTCCAGTTAATCATCTCAATACTAAAATATAGACAAATAATTTTTCAAACTAAATTTGATGCTATGAAACTTTATTTGCAACTAATAAAAACAGCATAAACCCAAAATTTCGGTCAACGCTGACCTTCCTCTGACATCTTCTGTGTTCATTGTCAAGCACAAACGACGAATACCCATGATCGCTGATCTCTCCTGATGTCAAATAGACATGGTTATTTATGTCCTCTATCTGTTCTTTGCTGACAGAATGAGAACAATCTACTCCATAAGATTAAATGAAAGATTCAGTTCAAAATTCTGTGCTTATTTAGATTAACATTACATTAAACATAAGGCTTTAAGACTTATTTTTGATCTTTCAACTCTGATTTGAGTTGTCTCCCTTTTTTTATTTCCTCGAGTTTCATGATGGCCGACGAAAACACTAAGACTCGCTTAGTCTTAAACTTTGATTTTCTTGAATAAAAAAATAAAAGTACTTGATCAAATTATGATTTTTGGAATAGTTTATCTTTGTTCCATGATTGGTACGTACATTATGCAGACTTTTCTGTGTTTTTTTTTTACTTTGCCACCATAAGTGCCATTCTGAATAAGCACCCAAAATTCTGTACAGGTACCAGAGTTTCACACAAAGATTCTCAAGTTTGACAAGATACACCTGAAGAAGGATAGTGGTTACATCAGCCGAACCGTGAATATCACAAATGAGATATTAGCGTGAATAATTCAAGTAATCTACATACTTTTTCTCATTCTAGAATGTTCACGGTGAGGTCTATCATGTCGATGACAAAATGCTGAAGACACTGGACGATTTTGAACAACATCCAACATTATATCAACGCCAAGAAATCTCTGTTTCCCTTGGAGAAAAACACGAGTTGTGCTGGTGCTACATCTTACGAAACAGTAATCCAGAACTTCTCCAGTTTGTGTTTCTGGAAAATTATGATGATAACGGCTCAGAAGGATTGAACTATGTTCCCAGGCATAAACAGAATATGAGTATCAAATTTGAGGTTCAGTTGGAATAATATCCGTGGCTCAACTCACAACTAATAATAATATTTATGTAATATTTAGATAACTATAGACTAAGCATAACATTCAATAATTATATACACTCGACACTAGAAGTTTTTAAAGCAAAAGGTTGTTGGTAATGTATCTAGTAATGATTAACTCTATCAGAAGCAACAGTGAATGTTCTTTTCATGTATCAACTCTTAATTGGACAAAACCTCAAATCAACAATTTCTTTCAACCAATCCCAGCTCAATAAATATTCACTTTGAAATTCTACACATACTATAAAAACTCAAATGCATATTTTTTTTTTCTCTTTCATATTTTTCTTCTACTGACAACACCTATTCGAACATCATAATCCAGCCTGAACCTTTCGCATGAAAGAATCTGAATAAGTAGAATACACATGACGCAAGACTTTCGTAAACTACTCAACACAGCATCAGCATATGCACCCTGGTAACCAAACTCGCTCGCACACAAGTTTGTGCATACACTTCCATTCACTCGTTCATTGGAAAAAAGTCACATTAATATATACACAGACACATAAATGTACATGGCATAAGCACATTGGTGTGGCATAATCATGTTGACACACTGGTTTTTGCCAGATCACCAAAGTTAAGCAATGTTGAGCGAGGCCAGTACCAGATGGGTGACCATTTGGGAAGGCGAGGTGCTGTATGTATCCTCTGGGTGTGGGGCCAGCATCCTCACCCTGATAAAAGAACCCCTTGCTACAAAAGATCTACAAAGTTGTGGATGGCCTATGCATCATTCAGGAGCTCAAGGCTATGGATGGATAATCACATTGACACACTGGTTCCTGTTGGATCACTGAAGTTAAACAACATTGAGGTCTACGCAGACACTGTAAGAAACTATTTTATTGTTCATATAACATACTGGATCATTGAGTTGGACCCTTTTTTTTTCTTTACTTTACATGTTTTTACCCAACACTAATTTTAGCAAAGATCTTTTCTTTGTGTTTCGAAATAGAAATAAAGAAAACATTTTTATTGGCGAGTGTGAAGAAACAAAGAAAAACATTAAAAATAAGATTTGAAAAACATTTCTCATTGCTACTCAGGCTTAGGGTTGGTGAGATAAAAAAAAAATAAGTTAAGTGCCCTGTAAAGGTAGGATGACCCGAAAATGAGGGATCCCTTTATAATAAATTTTTATATGACTATATAACAAAAAAAACTCCTAGTATTTGTTATGGAGAAGTGTTTTCAAACAATCTCTACATCTATAAAAGTGAGAATGTGTGAGGACACTTCTCAACCTATATACTCAACAAATTTTTGATCTACAGACTTGAAATTTGGTATATTGGGTATTCAGGCTCGTGGAAAACTTTTTAATCCATTTTCATCCAGTAAAAAGGGCAACTAAGGGGTAAAAATTGAAAAATTGGTATGTGGGGGGGGGTGATTGGATTTTTCTGTTTGCTAACTGTTTCATGAATGCGCATGCACGGCCGTGAAAAATGACAGCTTCTTTATGTTAAGAAGTAGGTTGGAAAACTCCTTTAAAGAGTGTGTCAAGCTGGTTTAATGGTTATCATACTTGACTCACTGTCTTTAGGTTTTAGTTTTGATCTCAGCTTGAGCAATTTTTTTTTTTTTTACTTACAAGAAATGAACTGTTTAGAAAAAACATAACACTCGCATGCATGTGTCTTAGTTTCTGTATGAATTAAAATATAATATTTATGCATATTTTACGACCGGGCAGCCTGCTAGTATTGCAATAAATGAATCAATTTCTTTATATTAACAACATATAGTACTTTAAATGGTCACCTATCTATTACCGACTAAGTTCAGCATTGCTTAACTTTGATAATCGAATGAGAACCAGTATATCAGCATGTTTATGTTGTCTACATTGCTGCTTCAAAAAAGATCCAGTAATTGAGCCATGTTTTGTGTCAGAATATATTGAGATAACACTTATTATTCGCTAGTTTTCACCTCAAAAAGTAGTATCTTTTTCTTTTTTTTTTCTTTTTTTTTTTTCTTTTAGCTCTTTACATCAAGTAATTCCATGAGCCATGTTTTGTGTCAGAATATGTCGAGATAAAACTTATTATTTGCCAGTTTTTGACCTTGAAAAGTAGTATTTTTTTTTAGCTCTTTACATCAAGTGGTTTCATGCTTTGTTTGGAGAGATTTCCATAAAAAAATCAACTAAACTCATGGGTAGGGAACACTTGATACTTAAAAGGATTATTAAATTAATTCAAAAATATAAAGAAAGAGGAAATATGACCTTAACCATCATAAAATGACACATACAAAATAAAAATCACTGTATTCGCTACAAATGAAATGGCACGAAATTTCGGAAATCGTAAAACTGAATTTCACATGAAAATAACAGTATCTACATATTCCTTGTATTTTTAAGATGGTTATATCCAAAAATTACGAAAATCGATAAGGTAAAAAATTATTTATTAAAGAAATTAAAAAGTAGAATTTGATGAAAACAATCGTAAGACACAGGAGGGTTCAAATGGGAGGTAATTTTCCGTTTCAATTTAAACAAGATGGCGGCAATTTTTCACTTGCTAACACGATTAAACTTGTTTTGTTTTATAATTCAGTAATATTCAGGTAATTTCGACTGCCTACTTTGGAAGCTAACATGAAACTTATTAGAATTGACAAAAAAAATCTGTTGAAACTATTGTTTTTTTTTTTTATCTGAAAACTCCATTTATTGACTACAAAATCTTGTCCCAATTCTGTAGAAGCACCGCATTTTCAAATATTGCGAAAAATGAATCCCTCTGTATTAATTAGAAGCATACAACACCTAGTGTCCTTAAATGGTCACCCATCTAGTACTAGCCAGTCACTTAACTTTGAGGATCTGACAAGAACTAGTGTATCAGCGTGATCATGTCTTTTGTAAAAAAAAAAAAAAAATTAAAAACAAATGCCTTAAAATGTGTCTCTTCACCTGTGCAAAGGGAGAAAACTCTACTGAACATATTTTTGTACTTCTTCATGATAATAACAGAATTCGAAATTGAAAATATTGAATTTTTCAAGTACAACCAATGGTATCTACTTAATATAGATACCATTGATGCAGCAGTAACGAACATATCCAAAAAATTACTAAAAACTATAAGGGAGAAAATTAATTATTAATGAAAACAGTTTTCAAAGACAATATACGAAAATTGAATTTTGCTAAAATTGGCCTAACATTTTCCAAGATTTTATTTTTTATTTTATTTTATTTTATTTTTTTAGCAATCCCAAAACTCTGTTTTCACGAATTTTCTTTGAAGGTCGTAGGTAACATTGTCCGAAAGATTGTGAAAAAATTAACAATCAAGATGAGGATAGTAGTCCAAAAAACTCAAATCATATGGATTAAAACTCAACTTCAAAATATTGAAACTCAAACATATCATATTCATCAATAATTATGTCACTTATTCAAGCAGAAATAACAAAAGAAATTATTTTGAAAGTAGTCTGAACAAGTGAAGCATGCATGGTCCACCATAAGTGCACAGTGAATGAGACATAAAAAAAATGACTAAGTTCAGCATTCGCCCCCCCCCCTCCATTTAGCCACAAAAGTCCCCAGTGGACGTCAAATCCTGGTGAAAATGAACAAACACAAACGGTGCAGTTTTAGGCCTTAAAATATGTAAATTTGAGTTCTGAATCATGCAAAACAAGAAATGACTAAATCCACCATTCCCCCCTCTCCATTTAGCCCCAAAATTCCCCAAGGCCTTAACATATTTAAATTTTTGTTCAGCACCATGCAAAACTGCTAAATAGATATACACAGAAAATTTTGGACAAATATGGTAAAATAGTCCCAAAAATGAAGCGTTTTTATTAGCCCTAAAAGAGCCCCTGGGGCACAACCAAGAGTTATTGCAAAATATAGACAAACAAAATTATATAGAAATCAGTTAGTTACAACTTTTGAGAAAGTTTTATAAAAATCCAAGGCACCAATTCTTTTTAATAAGCACAAAAGTATCAATTTTAGCCATTTTAACCCGAAAGGCATCCCTGGGGCGGGGGGGGGGCAACTAGAGTTTTCCCAGAAAATCTGTTCTGTTACTTTTTTTACTCATATCATGTTTAATGTTTGTGCAAAATTTCCAAAAATTCCAAGATGTAATTATTGAGAAAAGTACGGACAGACAAACGGACAAGAGTGAATTTACAGGTCCACCCTCCTTTTGTCGGGGGACCAAAATAAGTATATTTGGTAACTGATTTTTCTCTTTATATATTCCCACTTATTACACTGGCAAGACTTTTGCTAAACAGAAAATGGAAATCAAAAAGAAACTACTTTAATATAAATAACCAAACCCGGTGATTCGAATTAGTTATTATTTTTGATAGCATATAAAGAATTGTAACAATACTGGGTGCGGATGTATGAAAATTGTGGAAAATTTTATTAGATTTTAAAGATTGTGATATAACACCCTGAACATTTAACTAATTCTAATCCCTAAAAATCTCATTGAACAAGAGAAAGATTTCATGAAGTTGTCTGGCTACTTCCTGTCTGTGACACAACGTCTCAAACATGTAGCTCTAGATCTAGACAAGAAGTCACCAGATAACCTGATAAAATCTTTCTCTTGTTTCTAAACCACAAAAAAGTGGGCATATTTATAACAGATGCACCATCTCCAAATGGAAGATGGTTTGAAGAAAAATGTGTGGTGTGGAAGTCTTTGTTCAATCACAAAAGACCATGAATGAATGGGTTGCTGTGCACGAAATTGTGAAGCAAGAGTTGCATAATCCCTAATCACACATCTTCTGAGTCGACACTGCTCAACTCCAGTGGCAAGGAGAAGTCCAAGGTGACTGAAAACAATGCTGAAATAAGCTGAGAGCACATACAGCACGTAGAATTCCCAAATAGTCACCCATTTTAGTACTGACTTGGCTCTACCTTGCTTAACTTCAGTAATCTGACAGGAACCGGTGTGCCAATGTGATTATGCATATGTTTGCTGTAAAAAAAGAAAGAAAAAATAAGTGAGTGTAATTGGTTATTATTTTTGATAGTGTGACTGTGTTGAACAGCAAGAGTTCCATATTGGGGCACATATATAACGGGCGTCATGTAATACAGACATAATGATAGTGATGTTGAGGGAGAGAAGACATTTCTATTACAATTCTTTTAACACATATTAGAGGAGAGGGTGATATGATGCACAGTTCTTAACAGAGAGGAGAGGAGGTATTTATAGACATTACTTGTGATGAAGGAGATGGGACACATAACTTGGAAGGATTTACAAAGTTCATTATAAGATGATAAACACAATTACCTTTCGTTCGTGATGAAGGGTGATACAAGACAACAGTTACAACATAATGATAACTTCTTTATTCATCTGATCAACCGGTCGATGACGTCAGGAATTCAAATTTGGATCTACATAGTCTAAATGTTCTCCCTTCGCTTCTAAGGGATCAACTGACCAACTAACTGGCTCTCTTGCTGACTGACAAACATCCGAACCCATAATATGGAGAAATGTCCTTTGTCTATGATGTCAGAAGTGTGTTTTTCAAACATGACCAATTTCATGTGGCTTTACATATGTTTGTCCAACACACTTTTGACAAACAAAAGAATCCTCAATTCTAATCTAACCTATTTTTAAACAATATAATTTAATTTTCATTGTTCATTCTTTTACTGACATATTTAATATTGAGATTTCTTAAAGAATTAACAATAGACTTAATTTCTAACATTCCATTTCTTAACTTTGCCTACAGGGTTCGATTCTAGGCTTATCCTAATCTCATTTTTACTTATCTAATGTTCTTCTTATTTACATGGGAAGGGGACAGCCCTTTTCCATACAACAGCTGTATGAAAATTGAAATCTTTCTCTTGGAAAACAGTCGTTCCTATTTTCTCCCTCTCTCCATACAGATGGGTTGAAGAAAAACCCACTGCATGTATGCTGTCAAAGAAGAAGAAAAAAAAAAGATAAAGAAATTGTTGAATCTGAAATGATTATGATGACACTTATTCAAGTAGAAAGAAAAAAAACTGGAACTAGTTTAGCAAAAAAAAATTGAAACTAGTTTAGCAAAAAAAAAAAAATTGAAACTAGTTTAGCAAAAAAAAAAATTGGAAAAGTTGACAAATCTATACTCCTATAAATTCGTGTTTCTTTTGTGTGTATTGATATTCATATTAAAAACCCTTTTTTCTATTTATTTAAAAAAGAAAATAAAACTTCTGTATGAGTCATGGAATTGAATTCATCTGCAAAAGATCTAGCTAATTTGCATATTCTTTTAAACATTTTTTAAAATTAATTCCCTATTAGTTTTTTCGGTTTTCTTATGGGATGATCATCTTTAGTTAACAATTACGTGTAATTATATTCATTCAGCTATTCTACATGATTTATACTTGCATAATATTTGCATAAAAAGTTTATAGTAAACACAAACCTCTTTCCATATATATATTTATTTATGCGTACATATATTTGTTTAAAAATTTTGCCTACTAAACTCCTCTGTCAGTTTTTTGGTCTACAAACATGAAACTTAATATATAGGGTGTTCAAACCTATCTGAAAATTTATATTTGGGTTTTAGCAGGGGAAAATCGGTACAAAAGTGTGAAAATCAAAATATTGAAATTTGCTAGGTGAAGGTCGAATGACAGCATTACGATTATGTATGCATAACCTAATAGCTATTGGTCATGTTTTAATTTTTAGCCTTGCAGCAAACATGTCTTCGTAGGCCAGGCATTAACGTCAAAGGAAAAAATAAATCGTAAGCTAAATGTTTTGGTTTTGATTCTCTGTGATGGCGCACGAGTCATTATTTATTTATTTATTTTTTAAACTTTTTAAATCATTACTATATATTGGGTCCAAAATACGAAATCTTCATTAATCAAAATATCATATTTAAGCATATTTTATGACCGAGCAATGCTGGGCGGCTTGTTAGTCAAAATATAAAAAGACCACGTCAAATACAAAACCTCAGTGGACTAATTTTTTGTTTTTTGATTTTTATTATTGACAAATATCTGTAGAGTAAAACGGAGACGATACTTTTTACACATTTTATACAAGTGACGAATTATGAGGAGTGTAATGTTGTTAACGTGTCGCAAGGAACAAAAGAAAGAAAAAAAAACTCCGCCTACTTTTTTTTTTAACAGAAGCTTTTATATCTGGTATTTCTAACAATGCATTTTTTTTTCTAAATATTTAAACAGTTCATTTCTACTTTTCCGACTGCGTGTGACTTTTCGTCTTGGCTGTGATGTCACCCATGTGTCTTGAAAATGTGCTTCTCTTGTCATGCCTTGAACACTACTTCTCCAAACGCCCACTTTGCCGAACACCCAATGCTCTTCCTTCTCGGTCCTTTTTATTGTCTTTGCTATGACGATACATCACACAGCTGTCTTGGTCATTTGCATATGTTATATGCTGCTGTTCCATTACAGGTGGAGAGAATAAAAAGGTAATTGATAGACATGATAGAGAGGAAAGAGAATTGGCCAGAATATATGCCGATGGTAGTTATGCAAGCAAAATATAATTAGTAATCCATTTACATTTCTTAACGGTTATTTATTTATTTTTTTTAATCTCAAGAAACACCACCAGGTGAATGCTCCGACGAACTGCAAGCACTTGTACCCCCTCAACGTAAATACCCCCGACAAACCCGACAAGCAGCAAAATCCCACCCCTTCACAGTTGAGATCCCTAGATGTAAAAGAGCCTTCTACTCTAGTAGTTTCTTCCCCAGAACTGCTAGACTTTGGAATTCCCTTCCGGGTTCCTGCTTCCCCAACTGTACTGACACGCAGAAGTTCAAGTGTAAGGTGAACCGACATCTTGCTGCCCAACTCCCCACATCGTACCCCTGTAGCTTATGTCCCTGATAGTAGCCCCCTACATCAAAGTGGCAATGTGCCTTGTTTGTGGTTAAAATATAATTTAAAAAAAAAACAAAAAGCATAATATCTGCATCCCCACCCAAAGAAAAAAAAAATCCCGGTGATTTTGATCGGTTATCATTTTGCCAGTAAGTATATACAGAAATTTAACAATATCATGAGTGTATGTGTGAAAATTATTTAAAAAAAAAAATGGAATTTTCCACATAAAGTTAGATTGAGCAAAAAAGCAGAGAATTTCATTAGATTTTAAAGGTTGTGACAACATTGTGAACACATAGCCCTAATTCTAGTCAGGAAGTTATCAGATAACCCGACAAAATCTAGTTTTGTTATTCATGTATAACCAATAAGGACACAACTACTGACTCCTGTGACTTTGAGCAACCTGTGACACCGAACAACCAAGTATGACCACTGGGTGCTGCTGATTCTATATTCAGGCAATGTAAACAATAAAACAGATTTAATCACAATATTTGCCCATAAGAATTATATGAAATTTAGAGATTATTTTTGGCAAAATTTAGAGATTATTTTTGGCAAAATCCTAAAAGATATTTCCAAAAATTAAACTCTCAATTCTTTTTTTTTTTTTTTTTTTTTTTTTTTTTTAGCCTGAAAGAAGAAATTAAATTTTTTAACACAATAATAAATGTGTAAAAATTTAAATTAGAATTGTGTAGTTGTCATTAGTGTTGGGACGATTAATCGGAATCAGGAATAAAAAAAAATCAGAACTTTTGGGGGTATCGGAATTTGAAAATGTTATGCCTGTTTTCCGATGGCCAAAATGATACTTTTTATCATTTTTGTTTCTTTGTTTTTGTTTAAAACTTAATTTTATACGGCTCGTGTTGCTGATGAAATGATATATATCTAACTGTATAGGTCACACCCGTAGGTATATTTTTACATTTGCCAAAATATATGCACATTTTTTTTGGTAATCCGAGCCCCACTCCAACATAAAACAACTCTACATTTAGAAATTTAATTTAGTAAATCAAATCAGGAAAAATATTGGAATCGCCTCATCAATAGTTGTCATGCCTTAATTTGTAGTAGCTAGATAGTAAAACTCTGATAAAATCTTTCTCTTGTTTCTAAACCACAAAATAAAGAGTTTATATTTAGAACAGTTGCTCTCTCTCTTTCTCTCTCTCCAAATGAGAGAAAGAAAAATAAAGAAAAGAATTTGTTAAATCAGAAAATGATTGTGTGCTGTTGTTATTAATAACGCTTATAACTGTGATGCCTTATTTACATTCGTTAATTTGTGTTATTGTGATTGTTATATCAAAAAGCACCGTAAAGTATGAATATAATTTATTTTTTTAATCTTTTTATCATCAGTTCGTTGATTCTGTTAATATTGGTTTCGCTGATTTTTCTAGTCAGAAATCAAGTACTCATAGAAATTTTTCAAACATCGTAAGTGAAAGTGTTTCTATGTAACCAACTAGATTCGAACTTGGCACACCCTGGTCACTTGACCATCGTCCTCTCATATCAGTGTGTGTATATATATATATATATATATATATATATATATATATATATATATATATATATATATATAGTAGCAGTTCAGCCCGGCTTTGCTTGGGCCCTATGTACTGTTCATAACTTGCCCTACGTGTGAATACACTTTATGTAAGATTTCAAATGTTTAGACCAAAATTTGTCCGAGTAATTTCGTAGAGACTGCAGAGGTCATTTTTTTTAATTTTGACCCCAATTTTGACCCCTTAACATTTATTATTTTGGTCTCAAATCAAAATACAAAGTTTTACCCATGTCCAAGTTACCTACATCTAAAATTTCAAGTCTTTAAACCCAAAATTGGCAGAGGAATTTTGCAGAATTTGCAAAGGTCAATTCTTTCAACTTTGACCTTTTGGCAGCCAAACTTTCGCCCCCAAAACTGATTAAAATGCCTACTGCATGTCTGAATAACCGTTATGTACAAATTTCAAATGTTTAGACCCAAGATTGGCTGAGTAGTTTACTAGACACTGCAAAGGTCAAATCTTTTGAACTTTGACCCCTTGGCAGCTGAAATTTTCGACCCAAACTGATTAAAAAGCTTGCCCTATCTGTGAATAACCTTTATTTAAAATTTCAAATGTTCAGACCAGAAATTGGCCGAGTAATTTGGTAGAAACCGCAGAGGTCGCATTTTTTAAAACTTTCACCCCAATTTTGACCCCCTTAACATTTATTTTTTGGGGTTCAAATCAAAATAAGAAGTTTGATCGATGTCCAAGTAACGTACATTTAAAATATCGAGTGTTTAGACCCAAAATTGGCGGAGGAGTTTGATTGAGTTTTCAAAGGTCAAACCGTTGAACTTTGATCCCTTGACAGCCAAATTTCTGCATGAAAACCGATTAAAAAGATTTTCCTGAATCTCGATACTCCTTATATCAAATCTTAAGTCTCTAGACCGAAAATTAACAGAGTTAATTTGGTAGGGGAATGTACACAGACACACACACATTTTCACTTTTATAGATATATAGATAAACATACTAGGAATCTTAGCAATATTGGACATGGCGACGTGAAAATAAGTTTAAAAAACGGAATTTTCCACATAAGGCTAGAGTAAGCAGTAAAATAGAAAATTCTGTTAGAAGTTGAAAATTAGAATCAAGGTTATGTATTCAGGAAGTTGTGTCACAGACAGAAAATTACCAGTGAAACAGTGAATATGCTGATAAAATATTTCTCTTGATTCTATACTATGGTTGTGTTTAGGATAGTTACTCCTTTCCATAAGAGAGGGGGTGATGGAAAACCCACAGGGTATAATGTATGTATACTGCAAAAGAAAAATAAAGGAAAGAATTTTTTAAATCTGAATTCTTGTGTTCTGTTGTTATTGAAGCATTTGCAACTTCTATTATTAAAAAAAAAAAAAGATCACTGCTACTTGTCATCTACGCAACAGGATTTCAGATGTTTACATGATGAGCTGTCATCCAGAAAAACACTCGTCTAGCTGAAACCACTATCAATAATTTCCTACACAATTGCCTGCTTTCCAGCTGACTACCATCTGATTGTCTTCAAGTCCAATGTAAACAAGTTCTCTATGAACCGTTCCCCTAAGTAATCCAATTTACAAAATTCCCACTACTTATGTTTTCTATGCTACAATCACATTGACTAATGTATATCTATTAACGGTCCTGGATATGACCTTAAACTATATCCAGTGGTGAGGCCCCAGCTTGCGGGCTTTGGGGAGTGTGGAGCTACCCTTTAATTACCATTGCTCCCAGGTCCACTCAGACCCGGAGTGGTAGTACCTGTTAGGGTCCCAACTATGGGTTAAATAGAAACCGACTTGAAAACAACAAATATATTCTAATGAAAAAGTTTTTCTTCAAAATCTTTGGATTCAGCATTAAATAACCTGAAAAGCGTTGATGTGTCGTAAAACAAAAACAACCAATCAAACAACCATACCCATTAACGCTTATCCTCGAGTGGCCTCCAGGCCTTGATAAGTGGTGATTCCTGTGTGTGGGTGGGGGGGGAAAGAATTAAAGATAATCTGATGGATTAAAGAAATTGGCTTGATATATTACTATAGATGAAATAAATATATGTTTAAGAATAAATTTTTTTTATTTAAATAACTAAAAATTAATTCACGTTGTGATGGAAGAACCTGTCACTCCATTATAAATACAAACTACAGGTTTGTACTTACTTATAGAAAGATGAGACGTACGGACGTCTCTACGCTTCACTACGACAGTGTTTATTGTGTGGACTGTTGAAACCTTTTATCACAATAAACCATATTGTTTGATTCATTGTTTGTAACTCTCAGTTTTACTAGTCGGAGCTATCAACTCATTTGTTTGTACAAACGTATCTTCACGTCAGTACAATTCAATAAATAACAACAAATTTTGTTTTGTTTTACGGCATATCAACCCTTTACGGGTTATTTAATGACAAATCCAGTTATTTTAGAAATAGTATTCATGTTGCATCCAGTTATTTTGTAGAAGGTTTTTGTTCTTCAAGCTTTTTGTATCTTCAATCGCTAGTTTGCAGTGTTTGGTTTGGTTGTTTTATAGTTGATTTTATCATTTTTGTTCCCTGCCCTGAAGAACATGGAGTCTTGCAATAGGAAAGGGAAAAGGGTTACAGTATTAATGTTTAGTACATTTTATGTTAGGAAACCAGTCAAGAAGTGGGTGAGGTAGAAAGAGAAATGGGAAGAAGGAAAGGGGGGTTGTTGTCTTTGTTTTTTGTTTTGCAGAACATAATTGTTTTGTAAAAGGAAGTAGAAAAACGATAAGTGTCAATGTTAGGTGCATTTCATCTCAGGAAGCCAATATCTTCAGACAGCCCGATTTGGTAGCACCAGAAATAACAACAAGTAATAGTTCCTATTTACAATGTCTCCCCACGGGACAGTTAGACACCAGGGTCGTTTTTTTAATGTGGAGAAAAGGAACAAAAATAAAAATTGTCTCAGTCGTGAAGGATTTCTCCTCCACTGACAGAGAACAAGAAATTGAAGTGCAGCATCTGAAGAACAGATACTACACTTTGAGGTATTTATTTGCTCCCCCACTGAGCAAATTAGGCACAAGGCCGATTTTTAAAGTGAGGAGTGAAGGGGAAATGGGGACCAACTCCCCGGGGAGTAGGGGAGCTGGATAGTGACAATTGGTATGAAGGGTTGCCCCTACATTGACCAAGGTCTTATCTGTGGGGTCGCTCCCACACAGGGTCTTTGCTTGCAGTATCTGCTGGAACAGATACTACACTTTGATCTTGTCCCAAAGGTCAAGTGTTGTTGTCAATATGCAAGTATAACACCACATGGTCCCAGCTTGACAAGCTTGCCGACTCTAAACATGGCTTTGTTCTCCATCTTCCATTCTTCTTATGGTCGTGTCATCATTTTTTCATACTGGCGGCTGTATAAAAATAAAACGCAACACAGGAAAACACCAAGGGAAGAAAACATAGTCTCTGATGTTTCACACATATATCTGTTGGGCTATTGATGTTTGTACCCTCATCAAACTTGTACACACTAACGCCCACATCTGCATCTTGTTGAGGTTAGGTTCGTTTCTGCTGTCAGATCATCTCCCCATCTGCTTCAAGCCACAATCTGTCTCCAAACTCCAGACTATTCAGGTGTTTCATTCACTCTCAACTCTCATTGTCATAAAAAAATCTGACTCACACTGTTGTCAGTCTATTGTAAGCTGGCCTTTGTCATCCGTAAATCATTTTTATTGTTAAAAACTGGCTGTCACCTCCCATGGCACTCCTTACATCACACTTAAATTTAAACCAATCCTTACCTCTCTTTGTCTATGTTAAGAACAAATTTCTGCCCCTTGTCGATTGATAAATCTATTTTCTACTTTATTTGTTTTCCTACTTCCTTCTTTAATGGCTGCAGGTCGACCGTAGTATTACGCACTTCTCATGCCCAACTTGTCAGTTATTACATAAATTACAAAAACAATAGTCATATTTACACTAATTATACATATTTATCACATTCATATTACATAATTATAAAGCAGCAAAGATATGACAGTCAACCCCAAAACAAGAACAACATAAAACTAAATATATCTATATCTATTGTTCAGTTCTTCACACCTGAATTTAAACCTACCCTTACGTCTCTTTGTCTACGTTAAGAATAAATTTCTGCCCATTGTTGATTGATAAATCTATTTCCTACTTTGTTTTCCAACTTCCTAGCACTTAACAGCCGCATGTGAACTATAGTATCACACAAGTATAAGGAAGTTTTATCAATTATCCTGCCATCTTGGCAGACCAAGACCAGGCTCAGGCATTTTTACAAATTGTGATGAATGGTAGACACTTGTAAATCCAAATCAATTCACAATGGTCCCCAATGTGGTATGTTGTGCCATTAACAGACCCGGGCTGTTAAAGAAATCGTGCCTGATGGTACCTATTGCTCCACTCGTCTTTATGGTAATCAGTTGGAACACAGATCTGTTGAGAAGACTGGCATATTTTGATTCATTGCAGTCTTCTGCTACATACTGCTACACCTCCAAGGTTTGTTACAGACAAATGTATGTATGCCAAGCGAACCTGTTTTGGCACTTTATCCTCAACTGGTAACACTATCTATCTATACAAATAATAAAATAAAATTGATTTTTCTCCTCTCAGGTCATCTATATATATAAAAGCGAAAATGTATGTATGTATGTACGGTTTTCCTCGATGTCCACAAAAGGCTTTTTTTCAGAGAAGCGCTTGCTCGGTTCACAACTTCTTAAAACTTTTTATATCATCTATAAATTGTAATATCTTACACTTAGCCACGGAGCTCGCCTGTCTATTTAATTTTATTGACTTTCAAACGTTAATTATTCCACATTTCCCCGCATCGGCACGCATTACAGTCGGTTTTCGGTATAAACAAAAAGCGAAACTCAACTCTAATCACAGGCCTAGAGCCAGTGAACGTTTGGTCAATGTCGACTTCGTCATATCAGACAGGGGAGCAGGTTTTTAAAAACAAACAAACCGATTTATTGACCTCATTGAAAACTGTCCCGCACAAAATACTAACTGCTGAATACCTATCGCCGTCATGTCAATCAAAAATGCGCACCTGTTTTTTTTTTCCACACTTTACTATTTTCCGCGTGTCGTCAACGCTTCCTTTTTTTCACGGGCACCTGTTTTTTTTTCACACACACACCTACAAACACCCGAGCAACAATGTGTGTGTGTATATATATATATATGCACACACACACAAAAAAAAAAGCTTCATTTTGAAGGTGCCTCTATTGTATCAAAGAACCTACTGTTGATTTTATATGTTGAGCCTTTCGGCTTGTGTGGTAATAAAACTTCTCAAATGCACTTGTGTAAGATCATAATTGACTGTTACTTTTTTTCATTGGATTTTTTCGATTATCGATACTTATCAAAGACAGAATCTAAGAACACTGCCAGGCACATAAAGTACTTTTGTGTGAAATTTCATAAAAATCGAGTCCAAAGGGAATGAACTCTCTCTCTTACACATACACAAATAGTTCCTTTTATATATATATATATATATATATATATACATATATAATCACCATTCTGGGTAATTTTTACTTAATAGTATTGACAGATATTATTTCGAATGGAATATTATAGTTAACATTAAATTATACAGATTGATCTAGAAACACTATTGAGTTCCCACACTAGTGTTAATTAATTACTGTTCGAAGTGGTTAAGTAGTTTACAGCTTAACAGACTTCTTTTATCCAGTATTTTTATTTTAAATTGAAATTAGAGGATTTATTTTTTGTTATTTTTTTTTTTATTATTTTTATTTATTTATTTTTTTTAATTATTTTTATTTATTTTTTTTTTTCAGGAGTTTAAAAAAAATTATTTTACATTGTTGACACCATTGTAACACAGGGTGGTGTTGGTGCTGGTGATTTCACTGATACTAACAATTATTTGGTTGTACTAAGTTAATGTACTTCCTAACTTCTGGCGTAGCACTACCTGAAGCAGTGACAAGGCAAATTGGTTCCTTCACGTTTTCTCTCACGCCTATACTCTTTTATTATGTTTTTCTGGTCTTTCTTTTTTTATTTAATAATCATTGAACGTTTTTTTTTTCAGTCTTATTTTAATTAAGAATTATTGAAATTAGTTTTATCTTTTTTTTTTTTTTTAAGAATTATTGAAAAAACTTTTTTTATTTAATAATCATTGAACGTTTTTTTTTTTTTTTCAGTCTTATTTTAATTAAGAATTATTGAAATTAGTTTTATCTTTTTTTTTTCATTTTTTTTTTTTTAAAGAATTATCGAAAAAACTTTTTTAAAATCTTTTAAAACTATTTCGGGAATATTATGTATTGGATACGGTTTTTTTATGATGTTTGAAATTCTGTTATTTTGATTTCAACAATTTTAAGTTTATTCTTTTGTAAACATATATATTTATTATATACATTCAAATAAAAAAAACTTATTTTTAAAATTCAAAAAGAAAAACATTTTTATAAGTTCATGAACATATTTCTTATAAAATTTCAAATAAAATAAAAACTTTTATTTGTAAAATTTTGTTATTAAAAGTGCAAATAATAAATAATTGTGTCATTTTTATCTGTATAATTTTGTTAATTATTATTGTATATTTTTCAAGAATGCTATTTTCTTCTATTTTATTTCAATAAATAGTTTCACAATAGAAATATTGAAAAAAAAAAAAGTGTCGGAACTAATATGCCTTATCACTGCTTCATGTAGTGTTATGCCAAAAGTTAAAAAGTATGTTACCTGACTATAACCAAATATTTTTATGGAATATAAAAAGGATAATTTTTTCTTAATATTATTTACTCTGACAGACACTCATTATTTCAAAAGACATATCATTATAATTAACGTTCAGTTATACAAATTGATGTAAAAATCCCCGCAGAAAATTGAAGCATGGAATAAGCTAGACACAATAAAATTTTAACTTTTTTTAACTTGAAATTATCTGCCCTTGTCAAGAAAGATTAAATAAGGATTTGGCAGTAGATATTGAAGCAGGATTATTTGCCCTTGCTAGAAACATGGCCACTTGTGCAATAGTGCAAAGGTACGACTTTTCTGGTTTTCAGTTTGAACATTTGAAGAGTGCATAGCAGGGACAGACAAGTTTTTATCAGGGGCAGACAACTCTATTTTGTGTTTATAAGTTTCTTCTATTTATTTCAATTAAATGTTTAACAAAAGCTTTCTCAACAACAACAAAAAAAACATATTAAAAAATTTCAGAATTTTGGCTTTGTTACAAAAAAACTTTTTAAAATCTTTAACTTGTGTTAAAAATAACTGTATTTTGTGTTATTATAATTTTCTAAAATTTATTAAAAAAAAAACAAACCTACATTTATTGTTGTGAGATTTTTGATTTGGTCCTGAAATTGCATTTGTCTCCCCCCTGCTATGCACTTTCAAAACGTTCCAACTGAAAACCAATAGAGTTGTACTTTCACACTAGGGCACAAGTGGTGGAACGTGCATGGCCGCTACCAACATAGTTTCAAAACATCAAATTCACTGTTGTTATATTTTAGGGTACAAAACCGACTTTGCAATCTAGTGGGAATGGTCTATTCTCGTCTCTTAAGTCCCTTTTGCACAGAAGAGATATTGTTAGCCCCTCTCTACTGTATTGATATGTGGTTATAGTAAGCTGATGTACTTCTTAACTTCCGGCATAGTGCTACTGGAAGCGATAACAAGTCAAGTCAGTTCCTTCACTTTTATTGTTCTTCAGTATTTCTATTGTGAAGTGATTTGTTGAAATGAAATATAAGAAAAGAACATTATTGAAAAAGTATTCAATAAAAATTAGCAAAATTATACAAATAAAAATAACACAATTAGTCTTTTTCGATAGATAACTACAAGAATTCCTGTGACAATGAAGAATTGAAGCCAACTATTTTGGGAATATTATATAGCGGATATCTTTTTTTTTTTTTTTTTTAATGATTTTTGTAATTTTGATTTCAATGTTATTTTTTATACTTTCAGAAACATATGTTTATTATATAAGTTTAAATAAAAAGTGAATTTGGGAATATTATATACCGGATATCTTTTTTTTTTATGATGTTTAAAATTTTGTAATTTTAATTTCAATAATTTTATTTTTTTATACTTTCAGAAACATATGTTATTATTATTTATATAAGTTCAAATTAAAAAAAAAAATTGTTTTTAAAATTAAAAACAAAACTTTTATTTTTATAATTTCATAAAAATATATTTGTTATAAAATTTTAAATAAAATAAAACTTTTTTTTTTAGTATATTTTGCTATTAAAAGTGCAAATACAGACTAATTGTGTCATTTTTATCTTTTTATAATTTTGTTAATTTTTATTGTATGCTTTTCAATAATGTCCTTGTCTTCTATTTTATTGCAAGAAATCGTTTCACAATAGAAATACTGAAGAACAATAAAAATGAAGGAAGCCTTGTCACCGCTTCCTATAGCGGTACACCGGAAGTTAGGAAGTACACTAGCTGACTATAACCAGATCTGTTCATAGTAGATGCTCAACTGATCTTCAGTTCCTCACCATCCCTCTATAACACATTCACAAACTCACCTGCCTACAACCATAGCAGAGGACTTTTCTTTCTCTCTTTCCTTATCAAAGATCAATCGCAATTTCCATGAACAAAGTTTTTTTGCTAGCGAGTTCCGTCTGTGCAACAAAATACCATGAAGCTGATTCTCAGTCGATTTCAACATGGTTGTCTTTAAGTCCAATATAAACAAATACTTGTTGATCCATCTTCTTGGATAATCAATTCTGTTTAAGAAATATTGTACCCATTCCAATGTTGTCTCCAATCCTCATGTAGTGGCACTTTAGCCCTTATCCTCAAGTCGCTCCTGCACTTGATGAACAGTGATTCATTAGTTTAAAAAAAAATACTATTTTAAATAATTTAATTTATTTTTTGTAGGAAAGGCAAACAAGTTTAATTATTTTGGAGGGAGTGAATAGTTTTCTGCCTAAATTTAACATATGATAAGAATGATGAACCACTTCCGGACCATAATGTGAAATATAACAGCTAAGATATGAATAATAGTATGAATAATAAAGAATTCAGTTTACAAATCCATTCATAAAGTTTCCCAAGTTCGAAAAAAAAAAAAGCATGCAACTGAAAAAGTTTGGAGGTTACATCGGCTGAAATGTTGCGAATACTAGTCTGAATAATCCAAATAATGCAAATATTTTTCTTTGCTTTTTCTTCCAGAACATTCATGGAGAAGTCTATTCCATCGATGATAAAATGCTGGAGTTTCTGGATGATTTTGAAAGCCACCCAACATTGTACAAACGGCAAAAAATCCCCGTTTCCCTCGGAGACAAATCCGAGTTGTGCTGGTGTTACCTTTTGCAGAAAAGCAAGCCGGAACTTCTCCAGTTACCGTTCCTAGAAAGTTATGACAACAATGACCCACAGGTGTTGAAATACGTCATCAGGTATAAACGCACAAAGCCTTTTGGACCAGAGGTTCAGTTAAAATAATATCTTACACTTGATACTCAACTAATAATAAAATTTGGTATCAGGGTGTGTAATCAAGGCAGTACCTATAAGAGGCCAAGAGATCTGACATTTGAGAGGCTTTATTGGAAGAAAATTTTTACTAGTCACACAGTGGATATCTTTCTAACTGTTAACACTTCACTCTCATTGCTCCGAGGACATTTTTAAAGGGAATTCTAATGAATCAAATTCATTTTAAGAAAAAAAAAAAAAAAAAAAATGGTGCTACCGCAGCATTATGGTATTCAAAACCAATGCATTTCAAGTAAAAACATTATAACTTACATGATATGTCGAAATTAGTATAAATTCCAAAAATTATGAAAAAAAAATAATCCTGTAAAAAAAAAATAATATATAAGTAAAAATAAAATTTATCGAATTATAGTTTTATTATATTTCTTAATGTGTCAGTTTTGTGATTGTGTATGACAAACTGACTTATCTCCCTTGCTTTCAATTAGAATCCATTTCAAAATGCAAAATGTATGCTAGATCTAGCACATCTACTTAATCTTAATAATTATAAAACTCTGTGGACCGTCCAGGCGTCCTTGCTTGCTTGAATCTTGTTTAATTATAATAGGGATTTGGTATTCTTCTGCTGAAAACCAAAGTATACTAAAACTTTGATTAATAATTTGCTAATTTTATTACAATATACATATATTTGTAGTTATTGACATACAGTCATGTTTCGTTGTATCACAACTCATCAGTGCCGCTAGACTAGCACCTCTCCCAAGCCGAGGATTGAACCTTGAACCTTCGTGTTGATAGTCAGCAGTTCTACCGATCAACCCACAGGAGTGGTGCCTGCAGATAACTTCGCCAAATGTCTATTTTAAACAAACATTTGTCCACCACTTTTATAGTGCTCAAACCGCTTATTTATAAACAAACAGCGAGCCTAGCATTTTTCAGCCAATTAAGTAGCGGGTGAGATTATTTATGTTTTTATGTTTTTTTATTATTTCAACCTCGGAACTATTAACTCAATTCATTACAGGTTGTGTCAATAGACGGGATAAAAAATTATCCGCCTATATCGTCAGATGATTTAAGTTAAAATAAATTAAAGGAAAGATAATGTTTTTTGATTACATAAGGATATTAAAAACCAAAAGAGTGGGAGTAACGGATAAAAGGGGAGAAGGAAAAAATGGGGAAAAGGGAGGAGGGGGGAAACACTAGAGAAAAAATATATATAAATATAAATTAAAAAAGGAAAGGGAAAAGGAGAGAAAAGAGGGGATTGATGATGAAGAGTGTTTTAGTTAATTAAAATAGAAATAAAAAAATAAAAAAAAAACGAGAAAGGAAGGAAGGAAGAGATAGATTGGATTTATAATTTTGCATGTCAAAAAGATATTATTGTCTTTGGTTTTTAATGTCCATATGTAATCAAAAAAACATTATCTTTCCTTAAATTTATTTTAGCTTAAATCATTTGATGATCTAGCCAGATAATTATAAACAACCTGCAATGAATTAAGTTAATACACTCGAGGTTGAAATAATAAAAAGCATATTAAGCTCTACTAACGTATTGAGCACTTATTTTTTTTTACCAAATGTACCTCTTAATATCTATATATCTATCTATCTATCTATATATATATATATATATATATATATATATATGTATATATATAAGTGTTTTTTGTTTTGTTTTGATTTTTTTTAAAAGATAGTAATGTTTATGTCTCCGCCTCGGAGAACCGGTGTTTTTCTTAGAAAGTTGTCCATTTTTTATTTGGACGTATTATTTATTTATTTATTATTTTTAAAAACAGTAATCTACGGACACGCGTGTTTCGGAGCCCTACTCCTCTTCAGCGTAGCTTGACTGTTGGTAGGATTCGAACCTTGGACCTTATGTATTTCAGTCCAGTGCTCTAATCACCTCCGCTATGTTGCCATAGACGATTTACTGCTTCGTTTTTATCGTTCATCTGTTTAAGTGGTTTTTGTTTTGATTTTTTAAACGATAGTAATGTTTATGTTTCCGCCTCGGAGATCCGGTGTTTTTCTTAGAAAGTCGCCCAATTTTATTTGGACGTATCATTTATTTATTTATTTATTATTTTTAAAAACGGTAATCTACGGACACGCGTGTTGGAGCCCTAATCGTCTTCAGCATGGCTTGACTGTTGGTAGGATTCGAACCTTGGACCTTATGTATTTCAGTCCAGCGCCCTAATCCACTGCGCTATGTTCACATAGACAATTTACTGCTTCGTTTTTTTATCATTCATCTGTTTAAGTGTTTTTTGTTTTGTTTTGATTTTTTTAAAAATAATAAATAAATAACTATATATATATATATATATATATATATATACACACACGTTTGATTGAACATGACAGAGTTATTCCTTTTTCCAATCTTGTTGGATATCTTTTCTATTTGCCGAGCTGTCTTTTTAATTTTGGCAGGCGTATTATATAATGGCGCCCAGAAGTTTTGGTTGGCCATATTTTTATCAAGCGCTTTCTATCGGGCATCCGATTGTCGTCAGGAGAAATTGTTGTTGTTTTCTTTTCCTTTGAAGCTTAGTATCATTGCTCGATCATAAAATATGCATAAATAATTTATTTTTTATTAATGCAAATTTCTTATTATAAACAGAAATACTGTAGGTGTTAAACACTATGAAAGAAACTGAGACATGTGCATGCGAGTATTATGTTTTTTTGTTTTTTCTAGGGAGTTCACTTCTAATTAAAACAAAAATACCCGAACTGAGATTGAAACCAAAACATAAAGACAGTGAGTCAAGTACGATAATCATTAGACCAGCCTACCACGTTCTATAAAAAGTGTTTTCAAACCTACTTATTCTTAACATAAAGAAGCTGTTATGTTTCATGACCGCGCATGTGCAGCCATGAAACAGTTGACAAATAAATAAAAATCTGATGACCCCCCCCCCCATTGCCACGTACCAATTTTTCAATTTTGACTCCTTAGAAACCCTTTTTTCCAGATGAAAACCGATTTAAGTTTTCCACATGTCTGAATAACTTATATACAATATTTCAAGTCTGTAGAAAAAAAATTTGTTGAGTATATAGTTTGAGAAGTGTCCTCACACATGCTCAATTTTATAGATATATATAGATATGTCTATTATTATAAAGTCATATTCCTATCTGTTTGTTAGTTTGTTTACAATTTAATTCATATGTACATCATCATCATCATCATCATTATTCTGCGGCCTCAGCCAAGATAGAACTCACTACACCCTTCCAGTATTTCTTATCTGTCATAGCACCCAAAAGATCTTCCTTAGAGATAAATGTATCTCGTTGTATCCTATCTTTCGTGATCGATGGTGAGATGATGGTTGTCTCCACAGTGCAAATGATGAAACAACTTCATCTGTGGCATGTGCACAATGCCCAGCTAACTGAACACATCTTTTACAAACTGAGGTTGATACTCTCGGTAGTCTCCATATATCATTTCTAAAGTTGGGTGATTTCGCCATGAGATATTGAGTGCTCTTCTCAAAAGACGTGTGTAACATCCATCCAAACGATGCTGTTGTTTTGCTGAAAGAGTTCAAGTTTCAGATCCATAGAGTAAGATTGGCTCAATAAGTACGCGGAAAACTTGAATTTTGAATTTGCGAGCAAGATTGGATTTCCAGATCTTATCCATTTTCTTACAAGCAATCCATGCCAAGTCCTTTCTAATGTTAGTCTTTCTCAGAGTTCCTGATGTGTGATCCTAGATACTTGTAGTGTTCAATGTATTTGAGGATGCTATTTGTGAGGGTTTTAATTTTGTGGTCGTTGCAAATGTTTATTGGCATACACTCATACTCAGTCTTGGTAGCATTCAGGTAAAGCCTTGTACAGTTTGCTACTGATTCAAGAGAAGATGGGAGTGCCTGGGTGCTAATGAGGTTGTCAGACAACAGCACAATGCCATCAGCAAAATCAGCATCGGTGATGTAAAGTGCAGGATTACGTGAACTTCTCGGTTGATACATCAGTCCATTGTCATTGATTGTATCCAGAGATATGCATGATGTAATCTATTACGATAATGAAAAGGAAAATTGCAAATGTATCACCTTGAAGAATACCATCCAGAATGTCGAAAGGTTCTGTTTCACCGTCTGGGGCCAGGACATATGTACAAAAGGTACAGTTTCAATAATTGACTTTTCATACTGAAAATACACTTTTACTCCCACATAATTTCTAATGTACTATTTATTCAGAACATATCTACGCTGAATGAGTAAGCTAATTTGCATATTACATTAAAGAGAATCTATTTTAGTAATTAGATCAATATTATTAATTATTTGTAATAGAATCGTTTTAATTCATATGTACATCAACTAAACATCTGTTTAGAAATATATGTACATCAACTAAACATCTGTTTAGAAATAATATTTAAAGTTGATTTATTTAATTTATATTTAACTAGTGGGACTCCCCAACATTGCCTGAATGTATCGAGGTGGTGTGGTAAGGAACCCCCGGAGGAGGAGGGGGGATAAAAAAAGTGTTAGTAACGGGGGGGGGGATCAAAACAACATTAGGCTGTTTGGGTGGCGAGAGGTGTAAAAAAAAAAAAAAAAAAAAAAAAAAAAAGTGGTAGTAGGCGGGCAGGCTCGAACCTGTGACTTATCGGAGGAAAAAAAAAGCCTAACGTCTTAGCTGATGCGCAACTGGAAGTTGTGAGCGTTGAACTTTCGTGTAGTTAATCGAAAGACGATGACTTGTGAAAATGTCAACAAAAAAAGCGACCCCCCTCCCCTCCTTGTAAAAACGGCCGAGTTAAGGGTGAAGAAATTAATGTTTTTGGCCAATTTTTCGATATTTTCCGTCCAAAGGATCAAGCTTCAAAACGATATTGATCTTGTGATGATTCATCCCGTGTGTCGAAAATTTTTGCAAGACACACACACACACACACACACACACACACACACACACACACACACACACACACACACACACACACACACACACACACACATTTTGCCTTTTATATATTAAATTTAATTTATATTATTTTCAATCATCAATAGCTGACAACAGTTGCATTTAAAACCGGAAGTAAGCTTATTTAATTAAGCTATGATAGTTATTTCCTGTTTAAGTTATAAAAGTTATTTCCCCGTTTGATTTTCATAGACCAAGATGGATGTGTTTTATGCTTCCCTAAATCCAAGTTGTGTGATTAATTCTATATGACAAACTGACTTATCTCCCTTGCTTTCAATTAGAATCTGCTATTGCAAAATGCATGCTAGATCTAGCACATCTTCTACTTAATTAAAACTATGCCTTAAGCATGATGAGGAATCTGACATTTGGGAGACTCTACTGAAGAAATATTTCTACTCAGTCAGCAAATATCTTTTTAACTACTAACATTTCACGCTCATTGCCTCAAAGGAAATTTATTTTTTGCTTCTCAATTTTTTACTCGGTGAAAATGTCAAAATAAGACAAGCCATTTTTTTTTTCTAATAATTAATATTTTTCATACATGAATTAAATTGCAATAAGTTAATAACAAAAAAACAAATTGAACTGTGATACAGTTAATGAAATAGAAATTTTTTTAGGGCCACAAACGAACTGTAATACTTTTAAACCTTAATTAGAGTTGCTTCAAAATCATTTTTGAATGTCAAAGACTATGAAATGTCACAAATTTATTTTTAATGATTAAAATAGCTGATTTGTTTATAAAGAAACCGAAAAGCATTCTGATGGATTTATTTTCATAATGAAATTACACATAAAATTTATTTCAACTAAAGTTCTGTTTTATAATTATAAATTTGGATTATAAGTTTATCAGTATACTAGAAAGAATGAAAATTTAAATTTGTTGGGTACTATTTTTACGTAATTATTAATTAGAAACTTCACATTAAAATAGTAGTTCATACTGCTTTAATTTCTTCAATCAAATTTGCTAATTAGTTATATAGATTTTGAAAAAGTATTTTTGTATTTCGTCTTTTCATATTAACAGTTTTCTTTAATCAAGAAATATCGTTTTCTTTAAAACATTTTTTGGACTACTGTTCTCATCTTGTGTTATTTTCACAATGTTTCGGCCAATGTATCCCCCGACCTTCTTTAAGTGAATCTTTCTCTCGTACTAGGGGAATTTTTCTGTCGAACACAGGAAATCTTTCTGTCAAACTTGAGAATCTACATAGAATTTCAAATGAAACTCTTTATTTAATCCATGTATGTGTCCTAGCAACACTTCTTTCTGAACACAGTGGTCCGAGCAGGGTGCCACATCACCTCCCTCCAGCAGGTTCTTCTCACAAGATGCCTTCACTGGGCCGGTCACACCATATCTGAGCAACATCAGTCATTTTACTAATCAAAAACTCTCTTCCGTTTGCCTGCTTTCCAACTGACTACAATTTGGTCGTCTTCAAGTCCAATGTGAACAAATTCTTGATGAGCCGTTCCCTTAAGTAATCCAATTTACCAAATGTCCACTACTAACGATTACTACAATATTATCCCATTAATCCTTATCCTCGAGTGGCCTCTGGGCCTTGATAAGTGGTGACTCCTATGTAAAAAAACAAATAAAAGAAATAATAGCTAGAAGAAATTTTACCAATTAAAAATTTAGAAACGTAATACCATTTTTTTTTTGTTTTTAGTTTAAAAAATGTGTTGAAATTTTCTTGAAAAAATTTTTCAGCTGGAATGAATTTGATGGGTTAAAATTCCGTTCTTAGAATCTTCTGGAAGTGATGATAATGAAGTGTTAGCAGTTAAAAAGAAATTTGCTGACTGATTGGAAATCACGCCTCCCAGATTCCTCAGCCTGTTATAGAGACGGCTTTGTGTGTAACATATTCAAAGATAGATAACGTCTTTTATTTATTTATTTATTTATTTTATTTTATTTTTTTTTTACTGAAAACCGCTTTTAAAAGGATAAAACTAAACGTATTGCTTTTTAATTTTATTTTTTAAAGTCTCCTTTTATTTCGGTAACGATTTTTATGTGATGTATGGTTCGCCTACATACAAGGATCAGGTGTTCATATTAGACATTACTTTAACTATGGATACTTTTAGGGATTATTTAATGTTATCATTGGCCCTTTTTTCAACTATGGTCTATGTTTATACTCTATATTTATACCATAGACTGTATACTTAGACTCTAGACCAGTTGTTCTCAACCACTGTGCCACTACACATTAGTGTATTGTGGGATGATTACTGGTGTGCTGCGAAGAGATAATGGCGAGAAGACATTTATTAGGTTAGTGCAAAAATAATGTTCTATTTTGATGTTCGACATAACGTTGAAATGAATTATTTTTACACCAACCTAATATTTCGTTTAATAAAGAAATTTAATTTCTTAATCATGATGACGCCTTGATAGATTTTGTAAACACCTTTAAACTGAAAATACTTATTAAGCGAGGTATTTAGACATCGCAATAGTTTGAGGAATAATATGCAAGTCAGAAATGCAAACATTCTTATGGCAAATTAGATAAATTTGTTACTTTTAAGGAAAAGTTGAAATATGGAAGAAAAGATTTGGATATATTTTCATTAGTTCACAAAACCTGCGTTACCAAGATGATTCCCATTAAAGCATTTGACATATTTAGAAAATAAAATTGACGTGTTTAGATAATAAAATTGACGTGTTTAAAAAATAAAATTGACGTGTTTAAAAAATAAAATTGACGTGTTTAGAAAATAAAATTGACGTGTTTAGAAAATAAATTGACGTGTTTAGAAAATAAAATTGACGTGTTTAGAAAATAAAATTGACGTGTTTAGAAAATAAAATTGACGTGTTTAGATAATAAAATTGACGTGTTTAGATAATAAAATTGACGTGTTTAGATAATAAAATTGACGTGTTTAGAAAATAAATTTGACGTGTTTAGAAAATAAAATTGACGTGTTTAGAAAATAAAATTGACGTGTTTAGAAAATAAAATTGACGTGTTTAGATAATAAAATTGACGTGTTTAGAAAATAAAATTGACGTGTTTAGAAAATAAAATTGACGTGTTTAGATAATAAAATTGACGTGTTTAGAAAATAAATTTGACATGTTTAGAAAATAAATTTGATGTGTTTAGAAAATAAATTTCACATGTTTAGAAAATAAATATGACGTACTTAGAAAATAAATTTGATGTTTAGAAAATAAAATTGATATAATTGACATGTTTAGAAAATAAAATTGAAGAATACTCGTAATTTCCGGTATTAATCGGAAGAAACCACACTCAAAATTGTCTCTTTCATTTTTCTTATTTTCAGGAGTCTTTGAAGCCTAATTGGTTCAACAACATAAACATGACCGATTGTCAAAAAATAAGATAAATGTTGGATGTATGAAAGATCATTTGACAAGAAATGCATACAGATGCAATCAGATTGTGTCAAGCAAAGAAAAACAAATAGAATACCCTAGGGGTTTGCCTACAGTTACAATGCCATCCTGTGGCGGCGTTCCAGGTGGTCCAAATTGTTATATAACAACCTGAAATAGATATTGGAGTTAATTGGCGATTTGCACCCAACAAGAACCAACCATTGGATTCTTGTGCGTGCAGCTTCCTCCCAACAACGCTCGATTATTTACTATCAGCGACAACAAAGATATATCGTTATATTTTATATATCAGTGTGTCATCAGCAGTAATACAACAATAATAGACTCTTTTCCATGGAGATCATGATTTTAGATATATATATATATATATATATATATATATATATATATATATATATATATAAATATATTTTACAAGGCAGACACCAATTATAAAGGCCAGAAAGCCACTCAGTGGTTAATGAACATACGATGGTCACTGAGACAACAGCATAATAATCATTAGTGGTGGAAATTGGGTATAGTTTGAACTTATTTACATTGAACTTGAAGACGATTATGTTGTAATTAGCTGGAAAGAAAGCCAACAGAGTAGTTTCATAGTTGGGCAGTTCTAGAAAAGAAGCTTTGCTCATAGAACTTGCGTTTGGATTTTAAGCAAAAATAGAGAGAAATTGTTGATAATGGTTGTAGCTAGATTGAAACTCAGATGAGCACTTGCTATGAAAATAACCATAGAGTAGTGGTTAAATATTAGTGGTTAGGTTGATTAGTAGTTATATACCTAGTGCATGTTAGTGATTAGTAAGGATTTGCTGTAGGTAAATGGCAAAACAGAGATTTGGGATTTGACAGGGAAGTTAAATCATAAAACTGGTCATTGTTTATGAATTTTTGAGATGAGGATTAATAATTTGTAATTATTTGAATTCTTTGGCCTACTATTCTTATCTTGGACGTTATTTTCACAACGTTTCGGCTGATGTAACCGCCGACCTTCTTTTTTTTTTTTTTTTTACACAGAAGTCACCACTTAACAAGGCCCAAAGGTCACTCGAGGATAAGGGTAAATGAGTGTACAGTAGCCAATGGGACAATACTCCAGTAATCATTAGTAGCGAAAATTTGGTAAATTGGATTACCCAAGGGGACGGCCCATCAAGAATTCATTTACGTTGGACTTGAAGACGACCAAATTGTAGTCAGCTGGAAAGCAGGCAAACGGAAGAGAGTTTCACAGGCGTGCAGTTCTAAGAAAGAAGCCCCGTTCATGGAATCTACGTTTAGGTTTAGGGAGAGATAAAGATTGGGGGAAATTATTGCTAGTGGTCCCAGGTGTATCTTGCTGAACTCGGGAATCATTCTGCGTGGGTGACATTAAAAATAGAATTGCGAATTACTTAGGACCTCTACCTGATCATGGCTGATGAAATGAGAGCATACTACCACCCGTGGATTGAATAAAGGGTTCTGTTCGAAATTCTGTGCCGATTCCTGAGTTTGATAGAAAGACTCACGAGTTCAACAAAATACACCTGAAGAAGGTCGGAGGTTAGATCGGCCAAATCATTGTGCGAATAACACTCAAGATGAGAACAGTAGTCCAAATTACCAAATAGAACAATAATACAAATGTCAAGAGAGCAGATAACAACCTGTTACAACCAATCCAAAGCTCACACTCAGTATAAGAGTTAATATGATGAGAATGATTGTCAGCCGAAAACTGAGGAACATTATGGGAGTACTAACATCGATTAATGATATGAACCGTGATTGCTTGTGGGGGTGGGAGTCTATTACAAAAACGTGTTGACATCGGATTTAAAGATGATCGTTGTAATCAACAGGGAAGCAGACATGCACCAACGTGTTCCACCGATACGAAGAAGCCCTTGCAAAGAAGCTCTGTCACTGGAAATTCTACATGACACTAAGCACATGAAGAACAGAAAGACATTTTAGTTGTGGTAGAAAGAATCAACCGAGAACCATATCACTGTACGTAAAACACATAAAAGATATCAATGGATACACACTCAAGAGTCAAAACAAGGAAAAGAATATGCTGTTGTCATGACCCTAGTTATGAGTAAAGGTCATTTGATGCCATACAAATTTATTAACATTATAGTTAATACCATGGCAATTCTTAGAAACACTGCATAGCAAATTGCCCTCCTTTCTTATTTTTGAGTCATGGTCTAGTAGATGATCTGCAACCCTTTGGGTTATTGGTTATTTAGATAAAGCATAATAAACGATGTCTTCTCTCCCTCTTAAAGTTAAAGGTATCACCCATATCAATATTTAAAAGACATTTTAGACGTATCAATACGACACCTGAATTTAATCAGCACATGCAGATGTCATTAAGTTGTAATCCAAGAAGATCCGACTGCAAAAAGACACCGTGTGTCAGATGGGACAATCTGAAACATTCTAGAATTGTCCACATGACATAACAGTTGGAGGCGTTGATTAACAATCAATTTTAAATGATGGTTTTCAGGAGTTCAATCCTTACTACAGACGATGATAATTAAGAATATTATAAAAATAATTAACACTTCTACTTGATCATGGCTGACTGAATGAGAACAATCTACCCCCCCCCCCCCGGATTTAATGAAGTTATCTATTACTTAACCTTTCATGTGTTTTCTTTCTCCCTTAGTTCAAAATTCTCTATAGGTTCTCGAATTTGACAAAGATTCCCAGATTAAAAAAGATGCACCAGAAGAAAGTTGGATGCTGCATTAAACATTGCAAAAAATAAACAAAAGGTTAGAAAATCCATATGAGCTGCTGAGTCTGGCACAAAAATCTGCAAGTTAAAAAGATTCACTGACAAAGGTTGATGTTGTGTCATATTGTGGAAATAACAACCAAAATAATGGTCCGAATAATAATTCTAATAATCCGAATAGTCAAAATAATCCAAGTAATTTGAAAAATTCAAATAATCCAATTAATTACAATAATTTGAATAATCCAAATTATTCAAATAATCCAAATAATTCAAATAATTCAAATAATCCAAATAATTCAAATAATCTGAATAATTCAAATAATTCAAATAATCCAAATAATTCGAATAATTAAAATAATCCAAATAATTCGAATAATTCAAAGAATCTGAATGCTCCAAATAATCTGAATATTCCAAATAATTCAAATGATTTGAATAATCCAAATAATTCAAATGATTCGAATAATCCAAATAATTCAAATGATTTGAATAATCCAAATAATTACAATGATTTGAATAATCCAAATAATTCGAATGATTTGAATAATCCAAGTAATTTGAATAATCCAAATTATTCAAATAATCCAAATAATTCAAATAATCTGAATAATTTGAATAATTAAAATAATCCAAATAATTCGAATAATTCAAAGAATCTGAATGCTCCAAATAATCTGAATAATCCAAATAATTCGAATGATTTGAATAATTCAAATAATCCAAATAATTCAAATAATCTGAATAATTCAAATAATTCAAATAATCTGAATAATTCAAATAATCTGAATAATCCAAATAATTCAAATAATCTGAATAATCCAAATAATTCGAATGATTTGAATAATCCAAATAATTCGAATAATTTGAATAATCCAAATAATTCGAATAATTTGAATAATCCAAATAATTACAATAATTTGAATAATTCAAATAATCCAAATAATTCAAATAATTTGAATAATTCAAATAATCCAAATAATTCAAATAATCTGAATAATTCAAATAATCTGAATAATCCAAATAATTCAAATAATCTGAATAATCCAAATAATTCGAATGATTTGAATAATCCAAATAATTTGAATAATTTGAATAATCCAAATAATTACAATAATTTGAATAATTCAAATAATCCAAATAATTCAAATAATTTGAATAATCCAAATAATTCAAATAATCTGAATAATTCAAATAATTCAAATAATCCAAATAATTCGAATAATTAAAATAATCCAAATAATTCGAATGATTCAAATAATCCAAATAATTCGAATGATTTGAATAATCCAAATAATTCGAATGATTTGAATAATCCAAATAATTACAATGATTTGAATAATCCAAATAATTACAATGATTTGAATAATCCAAATAATTACAATGATTTGAATAATCCAAATAATTACAATGATTTGAATAATCCAAATAATTACAATGATTTGAATAATCCAAATAATTCGAATGATTTGAATAATCCAAATAATTCGAATGATTTGAATAATCCAAATAATTCGAATGATTTGAATAATCCAAATAATTCGAATGATTTGAATAATCCAAATAATTCGAATGATTTGAATAATCCAAATAATTCGAATGATTTGAATAATCCAAATAATTACAATGATTTGAATAATCCAAATAATTACAATGATTTGAATAATCCAAATAATTACAATGATTTGAATAATCCAAATAATTACAATGATTTGAATAATCCAAATAATTCGAATGATTTGAATAATCCAAATAATTCGAATGATTTGAATAATCCAAATAATTCGAATGATTTGAATAATCCAAATAATTACAATGATTTGAATAATCCAAATAATTACAATGATTTGAATAATCCAAATAATTACAATGATTTGAATAATTCGAATAATTCAAAGAATCTGAATGCTCCAAATAATCCAAATAATCTGTAAATAATCCAAATAATTCGAATAATCTGAAAAATCTGAACAATCCAAATAATCTGAATATTCCAAATAATTCTGAATAATGTGAATAATTAATTCTCATCTAAAAAATTCGGAAGTATGAAGCATTTTTTTCTGTGTTTTTTTTTTAAATTGCAGTTGGGTATACTAATACTTTTTGAAAACAATGATTTTCGATTTTTTAGATTAAAAAAACCCCCAAAAAACTTTGAATATATTTGATATCTCATGAAAATTGTAACACAGATTACAACCTGGTTATACTTGTACTATTGGTTATATCACAGAATTTCGAACATAAATCTTTATTTAATCTAAAGGATTCGTGGCATAAAGTGCAAAGTGAAATTAAGTTCTAAGTGAAACTTTTCTTGATAATGAATGTTCAATCCCAAGTGCAGGCGATACTAAGAATACAAAATTATTAAAGCTATATATATATATATATATATATATATACATATAAACACAAACAACATCTAAATAAATCGTGATGTATCCTAACAGTTAGCAAGATGGGCCAGCGGATAAAGAGGTCAGGCTCATTACCTTGGGGTCCCGATTTCGAATCTGGCTAGAATCAGAGACGACGAAACACGTGTCATTGGGTAATTATATTTTAAAAATATTATATATACTGCTCCCCATGTGGGGGTACCAAATTGGTTAAAGGGAAAATTATTCCCAACTTGCATTTACGTAAAAATGCACTTTTGTAAATAATTGAATTCATTCAAAATGTATCACAAAAACAAATAACATATCTATATGATTATAAAACTCAAATGACCTTGTAACGAGTGATGTAACCCACTTTCTGGTTTACGACATCTGGTTGCACATGTACGCATAAACATTACCCCATAACAACGTAAACAAATAAACACAAATTGCTTCTTTTGCAGATTTTGACCTGCGCACTGAAATATTAATGTTATTATTTCGAAATTATTATTTAACATGGGAAGAGTGGGGGTGTTTTGCAACTATTCTTTATTACAATTATACTGTCGCTATTTTCTTAAAACTAAACAACTTTCACCCGTTGAAAAACATAAAAACAATTGTAGTAAAGCCAAGACTATTACTACTCTCTATCCGTTCCTTTTCCGTCCTTCCTTCTTTTTTTATTTTTTGTTTACATTTCTAGATACAAAATAGTTGTGTGAGAACAGTGAATTTGTTAACCCATTTACTAATCTGTTTCAATATTAGTTTTATTTTATTTTATTTATTTAAGTTTTATTTTTTTGCTTCAGGTTTTATTAATTATTTTTTTTTTAGATTTTAAGTTTCTATAACTTGGTTGAAGGATTCCAATATGGGTTTTTCATTCTTATATTTCTCATCGGTAGGTTCATGAGCATTTTTGCTGCTAAATGACTTTCATCGGCGTTCGATTTGTAGGAAAATTATGTTTAATTTTCGATTTTTGATCGATTATTCGGAAAAATAGGTAACTTTACACGAATAGGGAGGATTTTTTTTTTCATGTTTGAGTGATCCGTCCGTGATTTTTCATTTTAATATACTTTCATAGAAATATTTCTGTTATGTCAAAAAAACAAACTATTTTGTTTACGTCATAAGTGTCACACTCATATATGAATTCGATAGCTAATATAACATACTGACCCAACGGATCACTCACGGGTAATCTAGCATATATATATATATATTCTTTTATTGCAGGTGGGTATACTATTACCAGAACCCCATGCTTCTTAAGAACATTAATTTTATATTTTTTTAGATTTAAAAAATAAACTTTGAATATATTGGACATCTCATGACAATTTTGACATTTAAAAAATTCTCTCATAATGATTATACTTGTGTTCATCAGTTACAGAATACTAGTAAAATTTCCAACTTATTGTTTTTAGAAATTAATATAATTTACATCAAATATAATTTTCAGCTGTTGCATACAAATGTTACACTCTTCTTAGAAAATTAATACAAAATTCTCAAACATAAAGAGTTTTGGATCAAAAAATAATACAACCATTGAAATGTAAAATAATTTGTTTATATAAAAAGGTTTTGTTTAAATAGATTTATTAAAAAAAATTGTAGAACAAAGACGCACACTACATAAATAAAAAATGTTGCAGACGAAAAAACAAGCAACTTGCGTTTTTACGTTTGTTTACAGAATATCATGTGCTTGTGTGAAGGTCAAGGTCGAATCAATGTCAACCGAAAGCTGTTCCTCTTGTTTTGCGCTGTCTGCTGGGTCCTTAAACTCTATCCTGAGTTTCTTTATTGCAGCTAGGTGTACTGTTACTAGAAACCTGTATCTTGAGGACTGTAGATTTCAATTTGTTTTTTCTTTCTTTTCCAGTGAAAATGTTATGGATCCATGTGAAATTGATTTGCCAAAATCCAAATAAAGGAATTCATGTTATCTGGATTAACAGTGCAAAAAAAAAAAAAAAAAAAAAATTGCCGGAATCAAGATGTCTTGCCATCCACTGTACTTTTTCTTTGTATATATTGAAATCATGCCTTATATTCTTCATAACCTTCTATGTCGATAAAATACTAAAATATCTGTTCACTTTTTCTGTTTTTATCACTGGATGTAGACCTACAACGCGCATCAGTTATAAACAAACCATGATTAACGTTTTTGAATATCCATCTCTGGGTGTGACCTTCCTGTCCTGAGCACCACAAAAAAGACCCGACAAGCACAATGTCTAGACTTGTGGCACATGTGGCTTCTTAGAATTTCAGCATGGCAATGAAACACCATCCAATCAAATCAACCTTTTTGTTTTGGATTGGTAAGTGTACATACGAAGACTGGGCCATGTTAAAAAAATTAAAGAAATTAAAAATGAGTCTTAAATCAACCTTTGACAGGGAAGGATTATATCAGCTCTCAGCCGAACCCCAAAATGGGGCCGAACAGAAATATAACTGGGAATTATTATTTTCTATAAAAGCACTCCTGAAAGAAAGGAGAAAAAAAATGCAACCAGCTTTTCTTATTGTTTCAATGAGACGTGAAACGAATCATTTCGCCATAAGAGATTAAAATGCCAACTCGAAATCAGGAATTGTCGTATCTCTGAAAGATATGAGCGCAATGTATATTAAAAAAACAATTCTTTTGTTTCTCATTGTTGAAATTGAAAGGGGATAAAACAGAATACCACTGTTATGTAATTAATTTATTTAGGTGGAATTTGGTCATAAATATAGATTATAGGCTCCACTGTTCACACGCTAGTGATAGCGTAGCCTTAGCAGTCTAGATGACAAAGTACCATTTGAAGTTCCCAGCAGGGATATTGGAAATGATTGACGTGAAGCAGTAGTTAAGTGTTTAGCTGTAGGAAGTGCTTCTGTTCGGCACGTACGGACGATGCAGTTACATTTTTTCTTCTTAAAAAGTAAGGTTTATAGTTAGAACAGATGTGATGCTTTCCGGATGTATCTGCTGGGTCAGCTGAGACCCGAGCGAATATACATAACGGAACAATTATCTTATATAATTGAGGGCTGCCAAGTTAAAATATTGTAAGTAGGATTTTCTGTTTCTATCTTTATACTCAAATGTAGGTGATTATTATAATGATCAATAATGTGCTATGAAGTGAATAAGAGCAGAAGTAAACATAAGATTATTCATTGAGGCGAATGGATTCGAAATAAATATGAGCATTGTGTATTCGACATATCCAAGGAAGGTGTAAGGCGATATTATTTGAATGCCGTGAATTTGAGTTACTCAAAGAAGGCACGAGGCCATATTATTCGAGCATCATGAATTTGACATATTATAGGAAGGCATAAGGCCATATTATTCGAGCATCGCACATTCCACATATTCAAAAAGGGCACCATGCTGTTATGAATTTCATTCATCTGGATATACAATCAGGCAAATGGTTGGCAAAGAAATTATTTATTTTTGATAATGTAGTGATGCCTATGTAAAAAAAAAAAAAATAGCAGCCTCAACATGACGGACAGATGCCTCATCAATGGCAGAAGGGGGGCGACCAGGTCTGGGAGCTGTTTCCACAGACTTCTGGCCATGTTTGAATTCATGATGCCAGCGTTTCACAAGGCCGGCATTATCACCATAAGTTTCTTTCATTTCATCAAAAGTCTCCTGTGGTGTACGTCCTTTCAAATACAAAAACCGGATCACTGCTGGACATTCAACAGGCTCCATTTCACACCTGACTCAGTTCAAACACCTGTAAAATAGAAACCAAAATTAGTTCAAAGCTGTAATTTGCCACATAACCTGTAGAAATATAAATCATTGCACAGGCAAAATTTCAGCTAGTTCAGACAACTGGAAGTGGGTCAAGGGTATTACTTATTGCACGTCCCTCGTATCTACATTTGCATCTAAAAGTTTACCCCAATTCGGCCGCTAATAGGTTAAAAGAACATAATTATAAAATAAAAGAATATTCATATGTAATAATAATAATAATAATAATAATAATGTAACCCAGTGCTAGCTGCCTCATGGCAGGGTCGTCAGCGACTAAACCGGCTCCCCCGCCCGTGGTAACTTGGGTGAGGAGGGTGTAGGGACATCCAGCAGGACCAAAAACAAGACCTATCAAAGGTCGGATGAGCTTCTTATGAGCCAACGGGCATCTCCTGCAGTCAGAGTCGGTACCAACGTATTCACATATAAGGGAGGTAAAAACAAGTAAAGGTCACCTAGTTATCTCCCCTGCATTATATATTTTTGCATATTATCATTCGAAGTGATTCCGTTTGCGTTCATACATTTAATAAACCAAAAACTAAATCGTAAATATTCTTAACAGACATTTGTTTAAAATATTTACGTTATACTTTCTGCCGGTGACGATAAATATACTTTAATTTTCAGTATTTTATGTATGCTTCAAAATTTAGTTAAAATCCTACCCGTCCTGTAGTCAAATCTAAGGGAGGTAATATAGAATAAATGTCATGTACAGTGATCTCCCTTGCACTATGTTTTCGTATGATTTCATTGAAGTCGTTCATGCTTAAAAAAACTAGCAAAACATTTCTATTTTTTATTGATAAATTTGTGGATTAACACTGTCCGCTACCCCCCTCCCCCACCAATGATACTCGCTCACATGATAGAAAAAATATAAACGCATACATACACTGTGCCACACTACCTATTAATCAGACGTGCATATTCACACTGACAAATGACTAGAGAGAGAGAGAGAGAGAGAGAGAGAGAGAGAGAGAGAGAGAGAGAGAGAGAGAGAAAATAACAAAATATCACGCCCTCAAAAAATGACCACAGAACTAAAACAAATAGATATAATACCAATAGTGGTCAGTGCAACAAGACTGATAAAGAGAAACATTTCAACCTACCTGGAATCCATCCCAGACTGTCCAAATATCCATGAAGTACAACTTGGGGCTCTAAATGAAACCATAAAAATCTCCAAAAGGGCCCTTGGATACTCTGCAATCGTAGGTTAGGCTGCAACTTAGAGACTGAGATCCGTTGTATCATATAACCCTGGAAACAAGAAAAAAAAAAAGATGACAAAATACCAAAGTGAACATGAAAAGAAATTGGAATCCTAGGAAGATCTCCATGATTCTCGTAATTATAAAAGCAACCGGACTCATAAATTTTTTTTTCAACAACTACCTGGCAAATATACCAGGTGAACCAAGTGCAAGAGTGTAGATACAAACAATTACACTTAAAGGGGCGATTAGAATCTTAAAACGATTTTTCGGTTGGAATGTATGAGCTAACAAGTGAATGTTTGACATCAGGTAGGATGCACCATCCACAGCTAGAACAAAATGATGAGAAACTTAAAAAGAAAACAAAAATCAACAAAAATTATTTATAGACATACACACTTCTAATCATTGTTTCTTCTTATGCAAATAGAGTATTCCCTGCAAAACGTGCTGTACAAACTCTCCTAAATTTTTCAAGGTAAAGCTTGCATAGAATGCGCTGTTTTACGGTTGTTGTAAAAATGAAACGGAAATTTAAATTTCGGTCCGTTTTAATCTTTTTTCTTTTATCCCCCAAAATTGAAAGTAATCGGAAGAATAACATTCAACAATATTACTTTTTATATGCAAAAAAGAAAAGAAAAGATTTTTTTATAAAAATAAAATTTTATTAACAAAAGCGAAATGATTTAATTTTTAAACGAAAAAAGTCAATTTGGTATTTTTTTTGTATTTTTTTTTGGTATTTTTTTGGGTATTTTTTTTTTGTATTTTTCTTTTGGTATTTTTTTTGGTATTTTTTTGTGTTTTTTTTTGTATTTTTTTGTATTTTATTTTTTTGGTATTTTTTTTGGTATTTTTTATTTTTTTGGTATTTTTTTATTTTTTGGTATTTTTTTTATTTTTTGGTATTTTTTTTATTTTTTGGTATTTTTTTTTTTTTTACATAAGTGCAACTCAATGTTCACATTGGAAATGTCGACTTCTATAGGTTTTTGGGTATACTTACAACGAATAAACACCCCAACCTCCCCATGTTAAGAACGGCCTTCGGAATAGACACCCCCCCAACCTCTCCATGTTAAGAACGACTTTCAGAATAGATACCCACAACCTTGTCAGCATACATAAAAACCTATAAAAGTTGACATGTCAAATGTGAATGAAGGGTTGGATGTAATGTAAAAATGTGCAGAATTTAAAACGGAATACAATCTAAATTTCCGTTCCATTTTTACAAGAACTGTAAAACAGTGCATTCTCCGCAAGTTTTACTCTTTTCAACTGTAAATAGCTGAATTATAAAATTGTAAAATTATAGAGATGTATAGCAGTCACAAATAAAAATAAGATCTGCTTCCTATCGTGAATCAATATCCATGCAAAGTGATTCAGCAACACAGCATGTATGAGTGCGTGTGAAAATATTAGCAGCAGCAGTCTTTAAAGCACGTATGCAAATTAGTAAGTGTGTGCGAGCTTGTGTCACAAGAAAAGGAGTAAAAAAAAATACACCACATAGTCGAGTGAGAAGCAAGTTGAGTGCTAGGCAAGATGGACGTGTGAAAGTCGAGGGCGAGAAATTGCTGGTTAGTGCCAGCATGAGGTGGCGGTGGTAGAGACTTTTAAAAAGCACATGTGTGTACGAGAAGACTATGGAAATATAATGAAACATGTTGTTTTGGAAGAACCATGAATAAATGCATTTTATCTGCACTTAAAAAAAAAATACCGAGTCGGATATTTCTTGCTTTGTTTCTGCGATGATACCCACGTTACAATTCGGTTACACACTGTCCAATCAGCTCACATAGCGCACTGATTTCATCTGTCTCGTAAGTAACGTTTTTAGCCCCTTTGGGAATCACGGTCGGTTAGCAGAGAGAACCCGGAAAGCATCAAAGACAGATCTCTCTCCTCTCCTTTTCTCTTCCTATCTCCTTCTTTTTCTCTTAATCTCTCTTTCTCCTGTCCTTGTTGACTGAAGACTCCAGCATAGACGATTTTCGCTAAAGATAACTGCTGGCCGACCTGGGTCAACCCAAAGAACTGCTGTCTGACCTGCGATATCCTAAGAACTTTCTACTCCATCTCTTTTCTCGACCACCGAAATAAACCTTTTTGTTGTTTCATTTTAAAAGAGGTTTTGTTGTTTATTCTGTTCTACGTGTTCAATTATCTATTAATTAATAGGGGGTGCAAACCCTCGCATTTCTACAGATGTAAATGTTGTATTCTTTATTTTCTGTGTGGTTTTCATCAATCTTTAATTAATAATATCCTGTTGATAGAATCTTTTTATTCTCAATCATTCTCCTATATCCATGTTATTATGCCTAAATACATGTTGTGACCCAGCTTTTTTCGTTCGCAATTTTTATCCGTTTTATTAACTGTCAATGTGATTTATAGACATGAGACGCACTTGTACCTCTCAGTAGCATGCAACGGAAAAAATTGCACGGTAGGAAAATTGAAAACGTTTTTTTTTTTTTTTTTTTTTTTTACATAGGAATCACCACTTATCGAGGCGCAGAGGCCACTCGAGGATAAGGGTTAATGGGTATACATTAGTCAATGTGATTATAACGTAGTAAACATAAGTAGTGGGAATTTTGTAAATTGGATTACTTAGGGGAAAGATTCATCAAGAACTTGTTTACATTGGACTTGAAGGCAATCAGATTGCAGTCAGCTGGAAAGCAGGCAATCGGAAGAGAGTTCAACGGGCGTGCAGTTCTAAGAAAGAAGCCTTGTTCATGGAATCTATGTTTAGGTTTAGGCATAGATAAAGAGTGTAAGAAATTGTTGATAGTGGTTTCAGCTAGACGAGTGTTTTTCACAAAAGTCTAGCCAGGGGGACCATAGATTGAAGTTCAGATGAGCACTTGCCATGAAAATAATGATAAAGCAGAGACAGGCTCGCAACGTCTTTTCTGTGGGAAAGAAGTTGCAGGGAAGAGAAAAGGGCATCCCTACTAAGCTATGAAGTCTATTTTGAATCTGTCAAGACAGGTTAAGCTGCTTCTAGCAGCTCTTACCCAGATGTTGCAACAGTATTCCATCGTTGGCCGTACCTGACTTTTATATAGGTAGAGAATTGCATCAGTAGTGAGATGTCTACTGAAGTGGTAGAACGATCCCACCATTTTTACAGCAGCCTTGGCAATGGATTTGATATACGCATTCCATTTCAGATCGGGAGTGAAAGTAAAAAAAAGTATTTATTCAATTAGGCACACCGTTTGGTATAATATTATATACACTGTACTTTGGGGTAATTATGCCAAATTCGAGAGTAATTGCGGCAACTAAAAAAAGTGTTCTTTATATGCACTCACACTCGATACCTCCGTTCAGCCTTTAAAGACAAAGGATACACCTTGTAAGGGCAGATGCATGTGTAATTGTGAGGCAAGGGTTGCGCAATCTCCAACCACACCTCTCCTGAATCGACACTGTTTGGGCCCAGTGGCAACGAGAAGTCCAGGACGACTGGAAACAATGCCGAGATAAGCGGAGAGCACATACAGAACCTGAAAGTCCCAAATGGTCACCCATTTAGTACTGACCAGGTTCAACATTGCTTAACTTCGGTGATCCAGTGATTTATATGCCTGGTTGATAAAAGAGCACTAAATTAGTTGGCACAATTACTCTGGACATGGCAAAATTATCCCAAAGTACAGAATTTATTTTAAAATTCCGTTTTCACCCCAAACAAGGCACAGTGCCACTTTGGAGTAGAAGGCTACTATCGGGGACATAAGTTGCAGGGATACTATGTAGGGAGTTGAACAGCAAGACGCCTGTTCATATAACACTTGAGCTTCTGCATGTCAGTACAGTTGTGGAAACAGGAACCTGGAAGGGAGTTCCAAAGTCTAGTAGTTCTGGGAAAGAAGCTATTAGAGTAGAAAGCTTCCTTACATCTAGGGATCTCTACTGTGTAGGGGTGAGATTTTGCTGTTTGTCGGGGGTATTTATGTTGTGGGGGTACAAAGGTTTGTAGTTAGTCGGAGCATCAACAATTAAAATATTTGTAGAACAGGCAGAGAGATGCAACATTTCGTCGGTGGGGCAGAGGCCAAAAGCTTAGATGACAGTTCAGGACCTATCAAGTTGGCGACTCTATTTTTAACCCTATCCAGGAGTGAGAGACTAATAGCAGATGCACCGGCCTAAATATGACAGCAATACTCCATACATGGGCGAATGGTGGCCTTGTAGAGGTACAGAATACTTTCAGACAAAGTAATTTTCTAGCGTGGTAGAACTCACCTTCCTTGCAGCAGCCTTGGCAATGCTCTCAATCTATTTGTTCCAGCTCGTGTTCTCTGTGAACTTTAAGCGAAGTGTTTGAAAGAAGTACTTCCAGGTAATGTATTATTAGCCATAGCTATTATTTGGTAAGAAGGTTTTGTGTAATTATTGAAGGAAACAAGCTTAGTCTTGGCAGCATTGAATGTGACCATCCATTTTTATCCCCATTCTGCTACAGATTAGAGGTCTTTCTCTAGTGTTTCTGCCATTTCCTTAGATATGTATTTATTTGTTTGACTCTCGTGTCTGTTATAGAGCATTGTGTCATCAGCAAATATACGCATCTCAGAGACAATTTTATTACGGAGGTCATTTATGAATATTAGGAATAATAAAGGTCCAAGGATAGACCCCTGAGGTAGACCTGCATTTATATCATATTGTTTAGATGTACGACCTTCAAGGACAACTTATGTTAAGTACTTGTCTAGTGATATCGTATGATCCGATTTTCCTGAGAAGACCATCATGCCATACCCTGTCAAAAGCCTGAGACATATCTTGGGCTACCGCTCTATCCTCCCCTGCTTGGTCCAGTATATGGTATATATGTTCAGAGATTACAGTTAGGATATCTTCTGGAGAACGGGCTTGCCTAAATTACAATCTAAATTTCCGTTCCATTTTTACAAGAACTGTAAAACAGTGCATTCTCTGCAAGTTTTACTCTTTTCAACTGTAAATAGCTGAATTATAAAATTGTAAAATTATAGAGATGTATAGCAGTCACAAATAAAAATAAGATCTGCTTCCTATCGTGAATCAATATCCATGCAAAGTGATTCAGCAACACAGCATGTATGAGTGCGTGTGAAAATATTTGCAGCAGCAGTCTTTAAAGCACGTATGCAAATTAGTAAGTGTGTGCGAGCTTGTGTCACAAGAAAAGGAGTAAAAAAAATACACCACATAGTCGAGTGAGAAGCAAGTTGAGTGCTAGGCAAGATGGACGTGTGAAAGTCGAGGGCGAGAAAGCGCTGGTTAGTGCCAGCATGAGGTGGCGGTGGTAGAGACTTTTAAAAAGCACATGCGTGTACGAGAAGACTATGGAAATATAATGAAACATGTTGTTTTGGAAGAACCATGAATAAATGCATTTTATCTGCACTTAAAAAAAAAATACCGAGTCGGATATTTCTTGCTTTGTTTCTGCGATGATACCCACGTTACAATTCGGTTACACACTGTCCAATCAGCTCACATAGCGCACTGATTTCATCTGTCTCGTAAGTAACGTTTTTAGCCCCTTTGGGAATCACGGTCGGTTAGCAGAGAGAACCCGGAAAGCATCAAAGACAGATCTCTCTCCTCTCCTTTTCTCTTCCTATCTCCTTCTTTTTCTCTTAATCTCTCTTTCTCCTGTCCTTGTTGACTGAAGACTCCAGCATAGACGATTTTCGCTAAAGATAACTGCTGGCCGACCTGGGTCAACCCAAAGAACTGCTGTCTGACCTGCGATATCCTAAGAACTTTCTACTCCATCTCTTTTCTCGACCGCCGAAATAAACCTTTTTGTTGTTTCATTTTAAAAGAGGTTTTGTTGTTTATTCTGTTCTACGTGTTCAATTATCAATTAATTCATAGGGGGTGCAAACCCTCGCATTTCTACAGATGTAAATGTTGTGTTCTTTATTTTCTGTGTGGTTTTCATCAATCTTTAATTAATAATATCCTGTTGATAGAATCTTTTTATTCTCAATCATTCTCCTACATCCATGTTATTATGCCTAAATACATGTTGTGACGCAGCTTTTTTCGTTCGCAATTTTTATCCGTTTTATTAACTGTCAATGTGATTTATAGACATGAGACACACTTGTACCTCTCAGTAGCATGCAACGGAAAAAATTGCACGGTAGGAAAATTGAAAACGTTTTTTTTTTTTTTTTTACATAGGAATCACCACTTATCGAGGCGCAGAGGCCACTCGAGGATAAGGGTTAATGGGTATACATTAGTCAATGTGATTATAACGTAGTAAATATAAGTAGTGGGAATTTTGTAAATTGGATTACTTAGGGGAACGATTCATCAAGAACTTGTTTACATTGGACTTGAAGACAATCAGATTGCATAAAGAGTGTAGGAAATTGTTGATAGTGGTTTCAGCTAGACGGGTGTTTTTCGCGAAAGGCTAGCGAGAAGGACCATAGATTGAAGCTCAGCTGTGCACTTGCCATGAAAATAATGATAAAGCAGAGACAGGCTCGCAACGTCTTTTCTGTGGGAAAGAAGTTGCAGGGAAGAGAAAAGGGCATCTCCCACTAAGCTATGAAGTCTATTTTGAACTCTGTCAAGGCAGGATAAGCTGCTTCTAGCAGCTCCTGCACAGATGTGGCAACAGTACTCCATCATTGGCCGTACCTGGCTTTTATATAAGTAGAGAATTGCATCAGGAGTGAGATGTCTACTGAAGTGGTAGAAGGATCCCACCATTTTTCCAGCGGCCTTGGCAATGGATTTGATATACGCATTCCATTTCAGATCGGGAGTGAAAGTAAAAAAAAGTATTTATTCAATTAGGCACACCGTTTGGTATAATATTATATACACTGTACTTTGGGGTAATTATGCCAAATTCGAGAGTAATTGCGGCAACTAAAAAAAGTGTTCTTTATATGCACTTACACTCGATACCTCCGTTCAGTCTTTAAAGACAAAGGATACACCTTGTAGGGGCAGATGCATGTGTAATTGTGAGGCAAGGGTTGTGCAATCTCCAACCACACCTCTCCTGAATCAACACTGTTTGGGCCCAGTGGCAACGAGAAGTCCAGGACGACTGGAAACAATGCCGAAATAATCGGAGAGCACATACAGCACCTGGAAGTCCCAAATGGTCACCCATTTTGTACTGACCAGGTTCAATGTTGCTAAACTTCGGTGATCCAGTGATTTATATGCATGGTTGCCAAAAGAGCACTAAATTAGTTGGCACAATTACTCTGGACATGGCAAAATTATCCCAAAGTACAGAATTTATTTTAAAATTCCGTTTTCACCCCAAACAAGGCACAGTGCCACTTTGGAGTAGAAGGCTACTATCGGGGACATAAGTTGCAGGGATACTATGTAGGGAGTTGAACAGCAAGACGCCTGTTCATATAACACTTGAGCTTCTGCATGTCAGTACAGTTGTGGAAACAGGAACCTGGAAGGGAGTTCCAAAGTCTAGTAGTTCTGGGAAAGAAGCTATTAGAGTAGAAAGCTTCCTTACATCTAGGGATCTCTACTGTGTAGGGGTGAGATTTTGCTGTTTGTCGGGGGTATTTATGTTGTGGGGGTACAAAGGTTTGTAGTTAGTCGGAGCATCAACAATTAAAATATTTGTAGAACAGGCAGAGAGATGCAACATTTCGTCGGTGGGGCAGAGGCCAAAAGCTTAGATGACAGTTCAGGACCTATCAAGTTGGCGACTCTATTTTTAACCCTATCCAGGAGTGAGAGACTAATAGCAGATGCACCGGTCTAAATATGACAGCAATACTCCATACATGGGCGAATGGTGGCCTTGTAGAGGTACAGAATACTTTCAGACAAAGTAATTTTCTAGCATGGTAGAACTCACCTTCCTTGCAGCAGCCTTGGCAATGCTCTCAATGTATCTGTTCCAGCTCGTGTTCTCTGTGAACGTTAAGCGAAGTGTTTGAAAGAAGTACTTCCAGGTAATGTATCATTAGCCATAGCTATTATTTGGTAAGAAGGTTTTGTGTAATTATTGAAGGAAACAAGCTTAGTCTTGGCAGCATTGAATGTGACCATCCATTTTTGTCCCCATTCCACTACAGATTAGAGGTCTTTCTCTAGTGTTTCTGCCATTTCCTTAGATATGTGTTCATTTGTTTGACTCTCGTGCCTGTTATAGAGCGTTGTGTCATCAGCAAATACATGCATCTCAGAGACAATTTTATCACGGAGGTCATTTATGAATATTAGGAATAATAAAGGTCCAAGGATAGACTCCTGAGGTAGACCTGCATTTATATCATATTGTTTAGATGTACGACCTTCAAGGACAACTTGGATTCTTTTCTTATTTAGGAAGGATTTACTTATGTTAAGTACTTGTCTAGTGATATCGTATGATCCGATTTTCCTGAGAAGACCATCGTGCCATACCCTGTCAAAAGCCTTAGACATATCTTGGGCTACCGCTCTATCCTCCCCTGCTTGGTCCAGTATATGGTATATATGTTCAGAGATTACAGTTAGGATATCTTCTGGAGAACGGGCTTGCCTAAATTCGTATTGTTGGTCTGTCAGAAGTTCAGCAGCTGCAAGGTGATGGACTAGAGTTTGATTAATTATGGACTCAAATATTTTTGGTGAAAAGTGGTTGCATGAATAAAGACCCACAAGACTGAATCTACATGGTAAAAAACAAGTTGTGGTTGAGACCGAAAAATGGCCGCTCCAGGCTCTCTTTATTTGTATATCTCAAAACAACAGGAAACAGACTTCGGCCCCTGGTTTAACGGGCCGTAATCAATCCCATTAGAATTTGTGGGGCAAGGGAAATAACTCTGCCTCAATATGTTTCATATAGATTACAATCACTAAACTTTTTTTACTGTGGGCCAGATAACTGAAAGAATGCGCATGCAACAAACAAAAACAAAAGCAAAAAACATGTTTATTTAGTAAAAATTATCAAAGAAAGCAACAACAGCAAAAAGATAGTTACATCAGACATAATGTGAACATATCCAAATCTTAGAAATTAAGTATCAAAAAAGGTTCGTAAGATTTTGGAATCTTTTTTGAAATAGCCATAATGAAGGGTGAAGAAAATGGAATCTGAAAATGAAAAAACAAACATTGAATTTGAAATGTTATCAAAATTCTATTGAAGCACAAGAAAAGCAGAGGATTTAGGGGTCACTGATGAAGCTACGGCTCACCAAAGGAAGGGGAGAGCTGGGAGAAATGAAATGCCTAATTTAAAGAACAAAGCAATCAGGAGGTCTCCGCAAGCATGAAAATCTCCTATTATTCTAAACATAATATTCAAATTGAAATTTTATCGCAAAGTTTTGTATTCCATACGTTTTATCAAGCAAATTCAAGTACTGTCGGTGGGCCAAATGAGCTGATGTTGTGGGCCGGATCCAGCATTTGGGCTGTAGTTTGGTAACCCCTGATATAGATAGAAGAAAGTTGAACAATGTCCAAGTGAAGAAAAGAAAGTTCTTTATGCTATCAAATCATGGCTTGAGCATCCAGTGGACAGGGACAGGAGAGAGAGAGAGAGAGGGTAAGAGAGAGAGAGAGAGAGAGAGGGGGGGGGAGGGGAAGAGTCATCTTTCCTTGGTTTTAGGGTTAACTCAGTGATCCAACCGTGATTTCCAAAGAGGTTGAAGTAGGTATTCAGAGGACAGATTGAATCAATGCGTTCTGCAAGCTAATTGGTCAGTGTGCAACCAAATCACTTCGCAGGGACAGTTCAACACAAGAGAAAATAAGTCTTTATTTATTACTGCTATGGTTGGATCATTCTACCACTCCAGTAGGTCTCTCACTGCACATGTGATCCTCTATCTGTATAAGAGCCAGGTATGCCCCAAAATAGAGTATTGTTGCCACATCTGTGCAGGAGATGTTTGGCGCATCCTATCCAGTGTTGATACAGTTCAAAACTGGATTTAAAAGTTGTGATGCCCTTTTCTCTTCTCAGCAGCCTCTTTCCTACCAAAGAGACATTGCGAGCCTATCTCTGCTCTATCGTTATTTTCATGGCAAGTGCTCAACTGAACTCCAATCTATGGTTCCTCCTTGCCAAACTTTCACAAAAAACACTCGACTAGCTACAACCTCTATATACGATCTCCTTCACTCTCTAACTGTGCCTAAATATAAACAAATTCCCAGAACTGGCCACCTCTGGAACACTGTTCTGCTGACCTGTTTCCCAGTTGAATTCAACCCAGTATCCTTCAAATCCAATGTAAACAAGTTTTTTTTTACATGGAAGTTACCACTTATCAAGGCCCAGAAGCCACTTGGGGATAAGGGTTATTGCATGTACAGACTACGAAAAGGAAACCTAAACCGAGAAACTGAATCTCTAATAACAATTGCACAGGATAACACAATAAGAATCAATCACATCAAATCAAGTATTGACGACGCAAGAAAAAAGCAAATGGAGACTCTGTAGACAAAAAGACGAGACAATAAACTATATAATAAGCGAATGCAGCAAATTAGCCCTCCCCATATAAGAATAGACAAGATCAAGTGGGAAAGGCAGTACACTGGCAATTATGCCGACAATTGCATCTTAAACACCCAGACAAATGTCACAAACTGACAGTAATACTTGAAAATGAAAGTCACAAAATCCTATGGGACATGGATATTCAAACAGATAAACCAATCCAAGCAAAGAGACCGGATGTAATACTAGTTAACAAGAAGGAAAAAACCTGTTAGATTGTAGATTTTGCCGTTCCAGCAGACAACAGAGAGATGATCAAGGAGACGCAGAAGCGGAGCAAATACACTGAAGTGGGCAGAGAGCTGAAAGGGATATGAAAGATGGAAAAGTCAAGATAGCACCACTAATACTAGGAGCACTAGAGACAATACTGATAAACTTTGAAAAGAGAATAGGAGAGATTGGAATCAGAGGGATGGCCAAGAATACAACGTATAACAACAATGAAAAAGAATACAACGTATAAAAACAACGAAAAAGAATACAACGTATAACAACAATGAAAAAGAATACAACGTATAACAACAATGGAAAAGAATACAACGTATAACAACAATGAAAAAGAATACAACGTATAACAACAATGAAAAAGAATACAACGTATAAAAACAACGAAAAAGAATACAACGTATAACAACAATGAAAAAGAATACAACGTATAACAACAATGGAAAAGAATACAACGTATAACAACAATGAAAAAGAATACAACGTATAACAACAATGAAAAAGAATACAACGTATAACAACAATGAAAAAGAATACAACGTATAAAAACAACGAAAAAGAATACAACGTATAACAACAATGAAAAAGAATACAACGTATAACAACAATGAAAAAGAATACAACGTATAACAACAATGAAAAAGAATACAATATATAACAACAATGAAAAAGAATACAACGTATAACAACAATGAAAAAGAATACAATATATAACAACAATGAAAACGAAACAACGTATAACAACAATGAAATAGAATACAACGTATAACAACAATGAAAAAGAATACAACGTATAGCAACAATGAAAACGAAACAACGTATAACAACAATGAAAAAGAATACAACGTATAACAACAATGAAAAAGAATACAACGTATAACAACAATGAAAAAGAATACAATATATAACAACAATGAAAAAGAATACAACGTATAACAACAATGAAAAAGAATACAACGTATAACAACAATGAAAAAGAATACAACGTATAACAACAATGAAAACGAATACAACGTATAAAAACAATGAAAAAGAATACAATATATAACAACAATGAAAACGAAACAACGTATAACAACAATGAAAAAGAATACAACGTATAGCAACAATGAAAAAGAATACAACATATAAAAACAATGAAAAAGAATACAACGTATAATAACAATGAAAACGAATACAACGTATAACAACAATAAAAAAGAATACAACGTATAACAACAATGAAAAAGAATACAACGTATAACAACAATGACAACGAATACAACGTATAACAACAATGAAAAAGAATACAACATATACAACAATGAAAAAGAATACAACGTATAACAACAACGAAAAAGAATACAACGTATACAACAATGAAAAAGAATACAACGTATAACAACAATGACAACAAATACAACGTATAACAACAATGAAAAAGAATACAACGTATAACAACAATGAAAAAGAATACAACGTATACAACAATGAAAAAGAATACAACGTATAGCAACAATGAAAAAGAATACAACGTATAACAACAATGAAAAAGAATACAACGTATACAACAATGAAACAGAATACAACGTATAACAACAATAAAAAGAATACAACGTATGCAAAAATGAAAAAGAATACAACGTATATCAACAATGAAAAAGAATACAACGTATAACAACAATGAAAGAGAATACAACGTATAACAACAATGACAAAGAATACAACGTATAACAACAATGAAAAAGAATACAACGTATAACAACAATGAAAAAGAATACAACGTATAACAACAATGAAAAAGAATATAACGTATAACAACAATGAAAAAGAATACAACGTATAACAACAATGAAAAAGAATACAACGTATAACAACAATGACAAAGAATACAACGTATAACAACAATGAAAAAGAATACAACGTATAACAACAATGAAAAAGAATACAACGTATACAACAATGAAAAAGAATACAACGTATAACAACAATGAAAACGAATACAACGTATAACAACAATGAAAAAGAATACAACGTATAAAAACAATGAAAAAGAATACAATATATAACAACAATGAAAACGAAACAACGTATTACAACAATGAAAAATAATACAACGTATAGCAACAATGAAAAAGAATACAACATATAAAAACAATGAAAAAGAATACAACGTATAATAACAATGAAAACGAATACAACGTATAACAACAATAAAAAAGAATACAACGTATAACAACAATGAAAAAGAATACAACGTATAACAACAATGACAACGAATACAACGTATAACAACAATGAAAAAGAATACAACGTATAACAACAATGAAAAAGAATACAACGTATAACAACAATGAAAAAGTATACAACGTATACAACAATGAAAAAGAATACAACGTATAACAACAATGACAACAAATACAACGTATAACAACAATGAAAAAGAATACAACGTATAACAACAATGAAAAAGAATACAACGTATACAACAATGAAAAAGAATACAACGTATAGCAACAATGAAAAAGAATACAACGTATAACAACAATGAAAAAGAATACAACGTATACAACAATGAAACAGAATACAACGTATAACAACAATAAAAAAGAATACAACGTATGCAAAAATGAAAAAGAATACAACGTATATCAACAATGAAAACGAATACAACGTATAACAACAATGAAAAAGAATACAACGTATAACAACAATGAAAGAGAATACAACGTATAACAACAATGACAAAGAATACAACGTATAACAACAATGAAAAAGAATACAACGTATAACAACAATGAAAAAGAATACAACGTATAACAACAATGAAAAAGAATATAACGTATAACAACAATGAAAAAGAATACAACGTATAACAACAATGAAAAAGAATACAACGTATAACAACAATGACAAAGAATACAACGTATAACAACAATGAAAAAGAATACAACGTATAACAACAATGAAAAAGAATACAACGTATACAACAATGAAAAAGAATACAACGTATAACAACAATGAAAACGAATACAACGTATACAACGATGAAAAAGAATACAACGTATAACAACAATAAACACGATTACAACGTATACAACAATGAAAAAGAATACAACGTATAACAACAATGAAAAAGAATACAACGTATAACAACAATGAAAAAGAATACAACGTATAACAACAATGGAAAAGAATACAACGTATAGCAACAATGAAAAAGAATACAACGTATAACAACATTGACAAAGAATACAACGTATAACAACAACGAAAAAGAATACAACGTATAACAACAACGAAAAAGAATACAACGTATAACAACAATGAAAAAGAATACAACATATACAACAATGAAAAAGAATACAACTTATAACAACAATGAAAAAGAATACAACGTATAACAACAATGAAAAAGAATACAACGTATAACAACAATGAAAAAGAATACAACGTATACAACAATGAAAAAGAATACAACGTATAACAACAATGAAAAAGAATACAACGTATACAACAATGAAAAAGAATACAACGTATAACAACCATGAAAACGAATACAACGTATACAACAATGAAAAAGAATACAACGTATAACAACAATGAAAAAGAATACAACGTATAACAACAATGAAAAAGAATACAACGTATACAACAATGAAAAAGAATACAACGTATAACAACATTGACAAAGAATACAACGTATAATAACAACGAAAAAGAATACAACGTATAACAACAACGAAAAAGAATACAACGTATAACAACAATGAAAAAGAATACAACGTATACAACAATGAAAAAGAATACAACGTATAACAACAACGAAAAAGAATACAACGTATAACAGCAATGAAAAAGAATACAACGTATACAACAATGAAAAAGAATACAACGTATAACAACAACGAAAAAGAATACAACGTATACAACAATCAAATAGAATACAACGTATAACAACAATGAAAAAGAATACAACATATAACAACAATGAAAAAGAATACAACGTATACAACAATGAAATAGAATACAACGTATAACAACAACGAAAAAGAATACAACGTATAACAACAACGAAAAAGAATACAACGTATAACAACAATGAAAAAGAATACAACGTATACAACAATGAAAAAGAATACAACATATAACAACAACGAAAAAGAATACAACGTATATAACAATGAAAAAGAATACAACGTATAACAACAATGAAAAAGAATACAACGTATACAACAATGAAATTAAATACAACGTATAACAACAATGAAAAAGAATACAACGTATACAACAATGAAAAAGAATACAACGTATAACAACAATGAAAAAGAATACAACGTATACAACAATGAAAAAGAATACAACGTATAACAACAATGAAAAAGAATACAACGTATACAACAATGAAACAGAATACAACGTATAACAACAATGAAAAAGAATACAACGTAAAACAACAATGAAAAAGAATACAACGTATAACAACAATGAAAAAGAATACAACGTATAACAACAATGAAAAAGAATACAACGTATACAACAATGAAAAAGAATACAACGTATAACAACAATGAAAAATAATACAACGTATACAACAATGAAAAAGAATACAACGGATAACAACAATGAAAACGAATACAACGTATACAACAATGAAAAAGAATACAACGTATAACAACAAAGAAAAAGAATACAACGTATACAACAATGAAAAAGAATACAACGTATAACAACAATCACAAAGAATACAAACGTATAACAACAACGAAAAAGAATACAACGTATAACAACAACGAAAAAGAATATAACGTATAACAACAATGAAAAAGAATACAACGTATACAACAATGAAAAAGAATACAACGTATAACAACAACGAAAAAGAATACAACGTATAACAACAATGAAAAAGAATACAACGTATAACAACAATGGAAAAGAATACAACGTATAGCAACAATGAAAAAGAATACAACGTATAACAACAATGAAAAAGAATACAACGTATAACAACAATGGAAAAGAATACAACGTATAACAACAATGAAAAAGAATACAACGTATAACAACAATGAAAAAGAATACAACGTATAAAAACAACGAAAAAGAATACAACGTATAACAACAATGAAAAAGAATACAACGTATAACAACAATGGAAAAGAATACAACGTATAACAACAATGACGAAGAATACAACGTATAACAACAATGAAAAAGAATACAACGTATAACAACAATGAAAAAGAATACAACGTATAAAAACAACGAAAAAGAATACAATGTATAACAACAATGAAAAAGAATACAACGTATAACAAAAATGAAAAAGAATACAACGTATAACAACAATGAAAAAGAATACAATATATAACAACAATGAAAAAGAATACAACGTATAACAACAATGAAAAAGAATACAATATATAACAACAATGAAAACGAAACAACGTATAACAACAATGAAATAGAATACAACGTATAACAACAATGAAAAAGAATACAACGTATAGCAACAATGAAAACGAAACAACGTATAACAACAATGAAAAAGAATACAACGTATAACAACAATGAAAAAGAATACAACGTATAACAACAATGAAAAAGAATACAATATATAACAACAATGAAAAAGAATACAACGTATAACAACAATGAAAAAGAATACAACGTATAACAACAATGAAAAAGAATACAACGTATAACAACAATGAAAAAGAATACAACGTATAAAAACAATGAAAAAGAATACAATATATAACAACAATGAAAACGAAACAACGTATAACAACAATGAAAAAGAATACAACGTATAGCAACAATGAAAAAGAATACAACATATAAAAACAATGAAAAAGAATACAACGTATAATAACAATGAAAACGAATACAACGTATAACAACAATAAAAAAGAATACAACGTATAACAACAATGAAAAAGAATACAACGTATAACAACAATGACAACGAATACAACGTATAACAACAATGAAAAAGAATACAACATATACAACAATGAAAAAGAATACAACGTATAACAACAATGAAAACGAATACAACGTATAACAACAATGAAATAGTATACAACGTATAACAACAACGAAAAAGAATACAACGTATAACAACAATGAAAAAGAATATAACGTATAACAACAATGAAAAAGAATACAACGTATAACAACAATGAAAAAGAATACAACGTATAACAACAATGAAAAAGAATACAACGTATACAACAATGAAAAAGAATACAACGTATAACAACAACGAAAAAGAATACAACGTATAACAACAACGAAAAAGAATACAAAGTATAACAAACAATGAAAAAGAATACAACGTATAACAACAATGAAAACGAATACAACGTATAACAACAATGAAATAGTATACAACGTATAACAACAACGAAAAAGAATACAACGTATAAGAACAATGAAAAAGAATATAACGTATAACAACAATGAAAAAGAATACAACGTATACAACAATGAAAAAAAAAATACAACGTATAACAACAACGAAAAAGAATACAACGTATAACAACAATGAAAAAGAATACAACGTATAACAACAATGGAAAAGAATACAACGTATAACAACAATGAAAAAGAATACAACGTATAACAACAATGAAAAAGAATACAACGTATAACAACAATGAAATAGAATACAACGTATAACAACAATGAAAAAGAATACAACGTATAGCAACAATGAAAACGAAACAACGTATAACAACAATGAAAAAGAATACAACGTATAACAACAATGAAAAAGAATACAACGTATAACAAAAATGAAAAAGAATAAAATATATAACAACAATGAAAAAGAATACAACGTATAACAACAATGGAAAAGAATACAACGTATAACAACAATGAAAAAGAATACAACGTATAACAACAATGAAAAAGAATACAACGTATACAACAATGAAAAAGAATACAACGTATAACAACAATGAAAAAGAATACAACGTATAACAACAATGAAAAAGAATACAACGTATACAACAATGAAATAGAATACAACGTATAACAACAATGAAAAAGAATACAATATATAACAACAATGAAAAAGAATACAACGTATAACAACAATGAAAAAGAATACAACGTATAACAACAATGAAAAAGAATACAATGTATAGCAACAATGAAATAGAATACAACGTATAACAACAATGAAAAAGAATACAACGTATAACAACAATGAAAAAGAATACAACGTATAACAACAATGAAAAAGAATACAATATATAACAACAATGAAAAAGAATACAACGTATAACAACAATGAAAAAGAATACAACGTATAACAACAATGCAAAAGAATACAACGTATAACAACAATGAAAAAGAATACAATATATAACAACAATGAAAAAGAATACAATATATAACAACAATGAAAACGAAACAACGTATAACAACAATGAAAAAGAATACAACGTATAGCAACAATGAAAAAGAATACAACATATAAAAACAATGAAAAAGAATACAACGTATAATAACAATGAAAACGAATACAACGTATAACAACAATAAAAAAGAATACAACGTATAACAGCAATGAAAAAGAATACAACGTATAACAACAACGAAAAGAATAAATCGTATAACAACAACGAAAAAGAATACAGCGTATAACAACAATGAAAAAGAATACAACGTATAACAACAATGAAAAAGAATACAACGTATAACAACAACGCAAAAGAATACAACGTATAACAACAACGAAAAAGAATACAAAGTATAACAACAATGAACAAGAATACAACGTATAACAACAATGAAATAGAATACAACGTATAACAACAATGAAATAGTATACAACGTATAACAACAACGAAAAAGAATACAACGTATAACAACAATGAAAAAGAATACAATATATAACAACAATGAAAAAGAATACAACGTATAACAACAATGAAAAAGAATACAACGTATAACAACAACGAAAAAGAATACAACGTATAACAAGATGAAAAAGAATATTACATATAACAACAATGAAAAAGAATAAAACGTATAACAACAATGAAAAAGAATACAACGTATAACAACAATGAAATAGTATACAACGTATAACAACAACGAAAAAAAATACAACGTATAACAACAATGGAATAGAATACAACGTATAACAACAATGAAAAAGAATACAACGTATAACAACAATGAAACGAATACAACGTATAACAACAATGAAAAAGAATACAACGTATAGCAACAATGAAAAAGAATACAACGTATTACAACAACGAAAAAGAATACAACGTATAACAACAACGAAAAAGAATACAAAGTATAACAACAATGAAAAAGAATACAACGTATAACAACAATGAAAACGAATACAACGTATAACAACAATCAAATAGTATACAACGTATAACAACAACGAAAAAGAATACAACGTATAACAACAATGAAAAAGAATACAACGTATAACAACAATGAAAAAGAATACAACGTATAACAACAATGACAAAGAATACAACGTATAACAACAATGAAAATGAATACAACGTATAACAACAACGAAAAAGAATACAACGTATAACAACAATGAAAAAGAATACAACGTATACAACAATGAAAAAGAATACAACGTATAACAACAACGAAATGAATACAACGTATAACAACAATGGAAAAGAATACAATGTATACAACAATGAAAAAGAATACAACGTATAACAACAATGAAAAAGAATACAACGTATAACAACAATGAAATAGAATACAACGTATAACAACAATGAAATAGTATACAACGTATAACAACAATGAAAAAGAATACAACGTATAACAACAATGAAAATGAATACAACGTATAACAAGAATAAAAAAGAATACCACGTATAACAACAATGAAAACGAATACAACGTATATCAACAATGAAATAGAATACAACGTATAACAACAATGAAAAAGAATACAACGTATAACAACAATGAAAACGAGTACAACGTATAACAACAATGAAATAGAATACAACGTATAACAACAATGAAAAAGAATACAACGTATAACAACAATGAAAACGAGTACAACGTATAACAACAATGAAATAGAATACAACGTATAACAAGAATAAAAAAGAATACCACGTATAACAACAATGAAAACGAATACAAGGTATAACAACAATGAAATAGAATACAACGTATAACAACAATGAAAAAGAATACAACGTATAACAACAATGAAAACGAGTACAACG